>NC_081167.1:8160209-8760209 GCF_012432095.1 Onychostoma macrolepis | reverse complement strand
TCAGCAACATTTTTTTTTAGGAATTTGTCATTGTATCATGAAGCCAGAGCTGTATTTGGATAAAGATTAAGGTGCATGCAGAGAATACAGAGAAATCGTGTTATTGTAATCGTGTGTAACTGATCAAACACACTTTGCCCACATGCACACTGCAGCTAAATGTGGCTGTCACTCTTCTTTTGAGTCTGTAATCCCATTCTGTAAAAGTACTGTATGGTTTGGTTATCTACACAAGTGACAACCACATTCTTCACTCAAATTCAGACCTGAAAAATCACATTAGGATTTAAACAGTGTAGGATGTACAGAACCAGTGTTGCCAAGTCCATGATTTTCCTGTAGAATTGGGATACTTTCATACTGTTGCCACAGGTTTTTTTTTTTTTTACCCCCCCGGGAACATTATTGTGACCAAGGTGAAACCCCCTGGAATTCGGATAGTTAGGGTGTGATTGGGCTGGTTTGTTATGCGGACCTGGCAACCCAGTACAGAACTGGACAGAACAAACAGTGACTCCAGCTACAGCTTTTCTGAGATGCATGTCTCACTTTTCAGATAATTTTCTCGCTGTCTTGTAGTTGCTTTTACTAGCCAATGGTAACCTGTACATTATGGTCTAGAGCACTGGTTCTCAACCAGGAGACCGGGGTCCACTTGGAGGCCTCAACAATTTTCCAAGGGGGCCTCAATACGACTTATAAGTCATATTAAAATAGCCAGAACAAAAACAAAATTAAGGTATTTCTTCTTTTTCTTTTAAAAAGTTTTTTTTCTCCCCAGTTTTTCCAGTTTTAAAAGGATTAGTTCACTTCCAGAATAAAAATTTCCTGATAATTTACTCACCCCAATGTCGTCCAAAATGTTCGTCTTTCTTTCTTCAGTCGCAAAGAAATTAAGTTTTTTGAGGAAAACATTCCAGGATTTTTCTCCATATAGTGGGCTTCAATGGTGGCCAATAGTTTAAAGGTCCAAATTGCAATTTCAATGCACCTACATGACTGTACACGATTCCAGCCGAGGAATAAGGGTATTGTCTAGTGAAACGATTGGTCATTTTCTAAAAAAAACCCCCGAATTATATACTTTTTATCCACAAATGCTTGTCTTACTCTAGCTCTCCGCTGCGTGTCCGCGACTTCACGCATTACGTAATCATGTTGGAAAGGTCACGCATGGTTAGCTCTTTGTCTGTGTACTTCGGTTCAAAAAGGTAGGGTAGGGTGAAAAACTCCATCTACTTTTCTCCTCCAACTTCAAAATTGACCAACATCGTTGTTTTACCTATTTTTGTAAAGGGCGTTTGACTTTCTTTACACGTTCGATTTGTAAACACTGGGTTGCTACTTCCACCTATGTCATGCGTGACTTTTCCAATGTGACTACTTAATGCATGAGGTCGAGCTAGTGCAAGATAAGCAATTGTGGTTAAAAAGTGTGTGTGTATATATATATACTTTTTATCCATTTTTATATATATATTATCCATATATATATAGAGTGAGGAAAATAAGTATTTGAACACCCTGCTATTTTGCAAGTTCTCCCACTTAGAAATCATGGAGGGGTCTGAAATTCTCTAGATCAGTCAGGTTTCTGGCCTGTCGCTGAGAAACACGGAGTTTGAGCTCCCTCCAAAGATTCTCTATTGGGTTTAGGTCTGGAGACTGGCTAGGCCACGCCAGAACCTTGATATGCTTCTTACAGAGCCACTCCTTGGTTATCCTGGCTGTGTGCTTCGGGTCATTGTCATGTTGGAAGACCCAGCCTCGACCCATCTTCAATGCTCTAACTGAGGGAAGGAGGTTGTTCCCCAAAATCTCGCAATACATGGCCCCGGTCATCCTCTCCTTAATACAGTGCAGTCGCCTGTCCCATGTGCAGAAAAACACCCCAAAGATGATGCTACCACCCCATGCTTCACAGTAGGGATGGTGTTCTTGGGATGGTACTCATCATTCTTCTTCCTCCAAACACGTTTAGTGGAATTATGACCAAAAGTTCTATTTTGGTCTCATCTGACCACATGACTTTCTCCCATGACTCCTCTGGATCATCCAAATGGTCATTGGCAAACTTAAGTCGGCCTGGACATGTGCTGGTTTAAGCAGGGGAACCTTCCGTGCCATGCATGATTTCAAACCATGACGCCTTAGTGTATTACCAACAGTAACCTTGGAAACGGTGGTCCCAGCTCTTTTCAGGTCATTGACCAGCTCCTCCCGTGTAGTTCTGGGCTGATTTCTCACCTTTCTTAGGATCATTGAGACCCCACAAGGTGAGATCTTGCATGGAGCCCCAGTCCGAGGGAGATTGACAGTCATGTTTAGCTTCTTCCATTTTCTAATGATTGCTCCAACAGTGGACCTTTTTTCACCAAGCTGCTTGGCAATTTCTCTGTAGCCTTTTCCAGCCTTGTGGAGGTGTACAATTTTGTCTCTAGTGTCTTTGGACAGCTCTTTGGTCTTGACCATGTTAGTAGTTGGATTCTTACTGATTGTATGGGGTGGACAGGTGTCTTTATGCAGCTAACGACCTCAAACAGGTCCATCTAATTTAGGATAATAAATGGAGTGGAGGTGGACATTTTAAAGGCAGACTAACAGGTCTTTGAGGGTCAGAATTCTAGCTGATAGACAGGTGTTCAAATACTTATTTGCAGCTGTATCATACAAATAAATAGTTAAAAAATCATACATTGTGATTTCTGGATTTTTTTTTTTAGATTATGTCTCTCACAGTGGACATGCACCTACGATGACAATTTCAGACCCCTCCATGATTTCTAAGTGGGAGAACTTGCAAAATAGTAGGGTGTTCAAATACTTATTTTCCTTACTGTATTTATATATATATATATATATATATATATATATATATATATATATATATATATATATATATATATATATATATATATATATATATATATATATATATATATATATATATATATATATATATATATATATATATATATATATATATTTTTTTTTTTTTTTTTTATTTTATTTATTTATTTCAAATGGCCAATCATTTCGCTAGATAAGACCCTTATTCCTTGCCTGGGATCGTGTAGAGTCCTTTGAAGCTGCAATGAAACTGCAATTTGGACCTTCAACCCATTGGCCACCATTGAAGTCCACTATATGGAAAAAAATGTTTTCCTCAAAAACCTTAATTTATTTGCGACTGAAGATCAAAAGACATGGACATCTTGGATGACAGGGGGGTGAGTAAATTATCAGGAAATTGTCCTGGAAGTGAAATAATCCTTTAAAGGGGTGGTTGACTTTTTTTTTTTTTTTTTTTAGTTAGCTTGATTGGGGTGCCGTCTAACATGCTCATGCCTCGTTTTTTTTAAAAACGCATTATTTTTCACACAATTTACCTTTATTCTACACCGCTCTGTCCCTTCTCTGATAAACGCTCCAATTATTTCCTGGTTTTATGAAGCCCCTCCCTCAGAAGTACACGATAGGCTCAGATTGGTTAGCTGGCTCAGTGTGTTGTGATTCGCTAAACCGCCTTGTGCGCATCTAAATGTCCTGCCCCTCAACTCAGCGGCATGTGCTCTGGTTGTATTGTACACAATGATGTCGCATATATTGCTTATCAGTTTGAGCCCGATTGAGACGTAGAGTGTATTAGTGAAGAGGATCGCGCAAAACTTTTGCAAGCACGGCTCTTAATGGTATGTTTGTTTGTTGTATCTTACTTTCAGATACGCTGTTATTTGTAAATACTACTGCTGCTGTTAGCTTTTAATATACGGTTTTATCCTGATTAAAGCTTTAATACAGCACAGCAACTGCGTCCATGTATAATGCTTCTCATAGCTGTGTGAAAATAAGTGTATAATTGGAATAGTTAATTGTTGGAGCTGAGCTGATGATCTGAATGAGTGAGAGAGAGAGAGAGATGCAGAGTGTGTGCAGAGCAGGGGGATGCGAGGAACAGGATTGAGAACCGCTGCTTTAGAACATTGATTTTGAAACTTGTGAATCCATTAGAATCGTTAGAAGACAGAATCGTGATTCATATATGAATAGATTTTTACATGCACCCCTAGTTTTCTCTTCCTCTTATCTAAAGCAACACAGCATGGCCTAGCCCCCTTTGCTGCATGTTCCCGGGGGTGGGGTTTATCTGGGTTCGTTACGTCACGAACCCGGGAAGTAGCTGGTTGTAGTCCCTACGAGCCATTTTTGTACGCATTAAGCTGCCATAATTTTAAAAGATGATATCTCCGTTTGAATTTAACCGTTGACAATTTTATAATGAATTATTTTTTGTAGTTATGCCAAAATCTAAAATATTTTTTGTGTAGAAACTGAGAGTAAAACGGTGAGTAAATATATAAAAAAACCAAGAAACTTTTTCTTAATCCTTGTCTTGTAAGTCGTGAAAAACTGGAGAAGCCATGGCACTTTTAAATGCTTAACAAGTATAAACAACATGGCTAAAAATTGGCGGATGTTAATGTCTCAGGTTGCTAATGTGTCTTTCATCAAAAATAGCTAACACCCAAATGGGATACACTCTTGGCAACCAAGTTTCTTATTTACAGCCATGAGACACCAAAACATTGCTGTGGTTATCAACATGACAACCATCACGGGTTCGAGATTGAGTCCTGTATTCTTACACAAAGTATTTAGGGCATGTGGAACTGGTGAAGGGACAGTAAGGATGGGGTTTGTGGAAAGATATTTAAAACCTATGTAGCATGTTTCAGTATTTATTTATTTATGTTTTTGTAGCTGCAGTATATGTTGGCCTATGGTTGGCTTGAAATCAAATGTTGTAATGTTGCGATTCTTTGTGCTGGTTGGTTTGGTTTATAGAAGCATTTTTAAAAAATACTTAGAGAAAATGAATGGGAAAAATAATTCCACACCATTGCTCCACATAGAAATGCTGTTGAGCTTATTTTGATAAATACCACACGTTTGTAGCCTTGTGTGCTGAAATTGTGAGCCTCTTAGTCTCAACTGTCAAGCTGTGGCCGTCACTCATTCCTTGAACCATCATCTTACTCTCTTCGCCTAATGAAAATGACTGCGCTCTTCATCTGAAGGGGAGCGGATGGATTTTTCCTTATGCTTTCAACTTCAGTTTCTTTAAAAAGACATGAGTACTATTGTAAAACACATGACAGATGTATGGAATAATTCAGCGTCTGTGTTTGATGAGCCCGTGTGTAACCAGCACTTCATTAATCACTGTCCGTGGAAGTTGTCCAGTGACGCCCATCACTCTCAATTACTCTTCATTGAAATGCTGTGACAAAGCTCAACCGTACGATTAAAGGCCTTATGCCTGCTGTCGGCAAAGAACAGAACGCTGGCAAAGTCAATAACATTCAAGCGGCCTGGCATTAAAAAAACAGCTCCTATTTTAGGCCAGCAGCTGAGTTTAGAGCAGAGCTCGTCATAAAGGTGACACGGGTCAGAACTTTCTTGTCGCCATCGGGGGAGAAACAGACGCTCTCATATGATTAAACAACTGCCAGCCATTCGTTTGAGGGGGTGGCTGCATAAATATTCGATCGAAAGAGGTGACATGTGCAGCCATTCTTTTAAACCTGTTGACGAGTCCTTCTTAAATAGAATCAGATCAGCGCCGCCGATTACAAATTTTGACAAAAGCCATCATGCTGACAGGGACAGGAGACTGTGGCTCGGGCACAGCCCCCACAGCTGACCGGGGGACATGCTAACAACCCAGGACAACAAGGAGGTGATGACTGCTCTGAAAGCAAAATAGACATGCTGGTACTCTGGCGTGCCAACGTCCCTCCCCACGTGCTCATACTTTTTTTTTTACTGCCTTGCATGGTGCTATCCAGGCTTTGCAATTTAGTCCTCCACTCATAGACAAAGACTTAACAGCATTTGGAGACCTGAACATAATTTTGTGATGTAACTGTAAAATATAGTAAAACGGGGTGAGAGTATCAAGGTTTTTATGTGTATACGAGTATGTAGTAGTAATAATTTTTTCTGTAATAATAAGAATTTTACTCTTGCTCTGGTCTAATGTTTGAAAGCAAAGAAAACAACCATAAATATTAGTATTGTAATTGTTGTGTTAGTATATCAATTGTTTATTATTATCATTATTTTTAAATAATTTTATTATTATTATTATTATTATTACAGAAATTGAAATGATTAAATATTTTATAGTTCAATAGTCCTTGAGTGATTTTTAGTCTTTTATTATAATAATAATAATAATAATAATAATAATAATAATAATAATGAAATTAGATGTGTTTCCCCAGTTTGTTTTACCTGTGTTTTTAATGAAATAATTCACATACAGTTTCATGGCCAGTAAAAAATATTTATATTTGGTGGATTTTTTTTTTAAGGCACTGGCCATTGGCAGGTGTGGCAAAATGTTTTTAGGACCTACATATTATAGTAATGTTAATTATTATTATATTGATATCTCAATCAAATAGTGATCATTGCATACACATTCTGTCATTTATTTAATTTTAAATAAATGTTTTTTAGCTCTAAAATGTCACTTAATTACATAATACTAATCTGACACGCATTATTTAATACCATATAATAATAGTCATTGTTGCCAAGTAGATTGAGAATTCTTAAAGCATGAATTAAAACTGTTAAAATCTAGTAGAGTAAAATAATCAAGGTATTTTCTTATCATTAAATAAACAAAATTGTTGATGATTATTTATTTTCATTTATATTCACTAATATAAGTATTAAGAAACTGCAATATGTATCTAATTTAACAACATTTTTAATATTACAAATGGCTGGTCTAATTTGAACTGATTAACACTGAACTGACTATTCATTTCGTATTTAACACCGTTTATGAATTTATTTTAAATGTCTTGATAATAGCATAAAACAGAATGACATGAAATTGACAGCACTGAGATTAAACTTAACTAGCTCAACTGGAAGAGCACGTCCAAAGTCATGGGTGCGATCCCAGCAAATTTCTAACGTCAAATGTGCTCCTCGCAGTAGTGTAGGAAAACCACATCTACCAAATGCACACATGGAAATGCTTGATAGTATGTTTAGCACCCGTCCTTCTTGGTGGTTTTGTTTTGTTTTGACTGACATGGCCGTTCTGTCACGTCTCGCCCCCCCGTTGAGCTGCTCCGGTATGTACAGGTCAGTCTTTAGCCATCCCAGTTATGCACATAACCCCGTGTTGGTTTTAAACTGTAAAAATTCCTGCTAAACTGGCAGTGCTGGCGGTGGTTGTGAGTGATGAAATCTTGACCCTGAATTTATGACCTGGGAACATGTACTGAGTCACTGTGTCTTGTTTCTTTTTCTCTTTAAAGAGGGCTGAGGGAGGGCACAGTGGGCTGAACTTGTGAACCAGTCGGCTCCCTTGTTACTGTTTAGTCAAGTTTAGGTTGGGCTAATCCTGGGCTCAATGCACAATTCCAAACTCAACAGCACAGATATATGGGTCTGCTCTCAATATAGCAAGCCAATAAACAACACTCTTCTTTTTGCAGGGCTGGGGCATTTGTGTGGACCGAACAATGTAGAAAAAACCGACACTACTCAATATTTAAGGTTCTGTCATCCTGTAGATTTTACACTGATATTTTGTTGGGAAACTTTGGATGGAATCTCTTAATTGTCATTTCTATCTTATTAATTTACAAAGGAATATCATTTCAGACTCTATTCAGTTCATTTTAATCAATTAGGTTGATCATGAGATCTTGGTGAATTTGATTATGGAAGGGCCCTCAGAAACAGAAAGTTAGATCTAAGTTGTAGGTTAGTATTAATGAATAGTTTATCTTGTGTAAAAGAAGAAACACAAGGAACCGATCAACCATGGTAAAAGTCCCATAGTATTCATCAGGTCTCCATTACTTCTGCCTATGATCAGCCATCTCTTTGCCAACACTCTTTCGGCCATTTTCTTTTAAGGTGACAAAGGGGATAGCCAATTGTTTTTCTGTTTATCAGAGGTGACATGACCATTGGCGCAAGGGGGCGAGGAGGCCCACTGTTGCCATAGCTAAATATACATCCCTGACAGCTTCATAATAGGTTCCAGGAAGTTCAGTTGAAAATAAAAACAAAGCAACATTTCTAGCTGATTGGTTTTGAAAGGCCGTTTTTCCTTGCTGAATGGGAAAAATGTGGACTTCAGCATTCCATGGCAGTGATGCCAGTCGGATTGGATAGGCGCAGCCTTGCGTGTGCAGAACGAACGGACCGAGATGGAGACGCAACAGACTGCAAAAACTCGATTTATGAGAATGAGTTCTGTCACAAGTTTAAAAAAACAAAAAAAACAAAACAACACACAAATGCAATGATTTGATGAGTTTGTCGAAGCATTGTGTAATATTCACAGTCCTCCTTTACATAGTTCATACAAAGAGCAAATGAATAAAATCTTCTGCATCGAGTCAATGAATTGTTGTGAGGTTAATAAATCCATATCAATGTCATACTTTTATCTCAGGACTGGCTAAGAAAAACTGAGCTAGTTGACAAGTGTGAAAGGGAATGAGGGTCTCAATTATGCACTTATAAACTAAGCCTAGCAAAGCCTGTAATGTAAGCAACATTGTGTCAAGTTTAGTCTGAAACCTGAGCATTGTTGGCATGTGGATTCTGATAGCGTTCAAGAG
This sequence comes from Onychostoma macrolepis, assembly GCF_012432095.1. Lineage (NCBI taxonomy): Eukaryota > Metazoa > Chordata > Actinopteri > Cypriniformes > Cyprinidae > Onychostoma > Onychostoma macrolepis. Next base: position 8,751,546 of record NC_081167.1, on the reverse strand, counting down.
TGTGTTCTGGTAGCAAACATTTTCCAATGTAATTTTATTCACGCAATTTTGTTTTTCTTTTTGTTTTCTTAGTTCATTTCACACATTTTTTGTTTTATATAAATGGAATGGAACGAATGCATGTACAACAAACTGTATGAGGTGAATCCAGTAGTATATGAAATAAGTAATTACTGTTTTGAAAATAGGTGGATACCAGGATGTTTATGCGAGATGTCGAATTGGACATTCAAGACTCACTCATTCATATTTATTGAAAGGTGAAGAGAAACCAGTTTGCGACTTGTGTAAGAATTTTTTGTGTAAATTATTTTAATAGAATGTCCAGTTTTAAATGAAATTAGATGTTTTTACTCAGAAAATACTTTAAAAGACCATTTTAAAAAGGTCACTCCCAGAAGAATTTTTGAATTTATCAGTGATTTAAATTGAAAGATTCTATATGATTTTTATCACTACTATTGTTGTTACTTGTTTTTGTATAGTGATTGTTTCTTAAGAAAATGTTATATTATTGTAAATGATGTATAGAAATTATACTGTTAATGTTGCCATGAATATAGCCATTGTTGCTGATATGGCATTAAAACATCATAAATGCAAACATGCATACATACATACTTTTGTTTTCTATTACCCGTGGCCAGCGTTCCAATGTGCATACTATCCATCCTAAATTCTATAGCCTCGTTCAGGCTGTCAGCCCAAATCCGATTTTTGTGCAAATCCGATCATATTTAAATAGTCTGAACGGCAATGAACTATACATGAAATCCGATTTGTGCAAATCTGTTTCAAGCTACATTCGTATGAGGTTTGGAATCCTATTCAAATCGCATTTCTGGAAATCCGTTTCGGTCTGACCAGTCAGATCGGATTTAGAGTAGCTTTTTCACATCCTCACGCCACGTAAAACGTAAACATGTCAGACGTTTTTGCAGAAAACATGCTGAACATCTTTGCAGAAACAAGCTTGCGTCGTTGTGAAGTGCAAGTCAAGCGGAAAAAAATACTGCGAAGTATAATATATACTGCTAATATACGTACCTCTTTGTGTTTTGAAAGTAGCGGAGAAAAAAAAAAAAGCAAAGTAGCGGAGACAGCAGCAAGGAATAAAGCCGCATATTCAAGCTTCCTGCGTTTCTGCCGCTGCCTCACAAGACAAAATATAATACTACAGCGCAACCGCGACAGTAAGACAGCATCTGTATTGCTTACTGTTGTTTTTAGTGTAGGCATAACAACGCAACGGCATTACCATAGAAACCAATGCACATTCAGTAAAAACTAAAGAGCGCTTATGGACACACAAATCGGATATGAACAGTTGTGATATGCTGTGTGGACAGTCAGTTATTCAAATCAGATTCCATCCAGATATGCACAAAATCCGATTTGGGCTGACAGTCTGAACGAGGCTGTGTGATATTAGTAAATTTCAATGCTATTTAGGGCAGATAGGGTGGATAGTATGCACATTTGGGAAGCAGTGATGGTTAGACTTTCCATGGAAAATACAAAAAAAACAAAACAATTCAGATAATTTTAAAATTGTTTGGTCCAAGGCTGGAAAAGTTATGGAAGTTGATTAGTCATTTCTATTTTAAATGCACAGACAGTTGGTTGGCCATAGTGATGTACGTTGTTTTTTTTTGTTGTTTTTTTTAGTGAATAGTTCTTTTAAATGTATTATGTTACACTGTTAGGCTATGTTACGTTATGTTATGTTACGTTAAAACAGTCTTACTTATTCATTTCTGAGTCAGCCTGATTCAGAAGTTTTCAAACCCTTACTCAGTATTCACAAATGACATGCACAGGCCATGAAAAAATCCTGAAAATTTACTGTACAAAAAGTGTATTGTTGCAATTTTTTTTTTTTTTTTACAATTTAAAAAATATATTTATTTGTTTGATTATTTTAAACAATATGTGGCGGTCAATAACACAATAAAAATGGTGTTTAGTTAATTTAGTGATTTTGTAAAGCAAGCTGATCACCAGAGTTGGCCTGCAACTTGGAGGGCATGACCGATTACTTGCGTAGTGCATAGACGTCTCTTCTTGCTTTCCATTTGTTCAAAACGTTCTCATGTGAAAACGGAGCTTGAATGTTTACAAACACATTTTGTTGTTGCTATCTAGGAAGAATTTTGTCATGAATTCATAAAGATAATGCACTCCCTGGCCTGGGGCCCATGTGCTCAGCTGTCCCACATTACCACACAGTATGGTGGAAGAGCCACTTAACGCCGCACGGTTTAAAATTACCGCACTGCTGGCAAACGGCTGCAGTATTCTGGTCCACCACCACTTCTGTAAATTGTGTTTGTATTTCTTTTTTGCTTCTCCGGTTTGGGGTAAATTATGTGCTGAGAGATGTTTTATGACAAACAGCAAGCCCCAGGGAAGTGCACTTTAGACATCACTAGAAAAGGTTGAGATGGGATGGGAATTTGGCTCGAGTACTTTTCCTTTTGCTCTTCAAATGCTCTTTGCCATGAATGGAAACTAAGAGGGAGTTGAGGCCGCGCACGAGTCTTCAAGTCCTTCCGTAATTTTTCTTCCCCGGAACGGCTCTCCTAGCTTTGTGTGTGCGCGTCTCGGTGCGTGCCGTTTTGTTTTGAGAGCTACGGTAGTTGAACCGGTCATAGCTGATGTCAGTCTCGGCCTCTGGAAAGCACATTGCGGACTTTCACCCCTCTTTCCATGCCGGGCTGGTTACAGTTCTGCAGACATGCTGACCCACAGGGGAGTAATTTATGACAGTTGTCGCCTTGGTCTGCTAAGCTGCGCAGGGCATTGCCCGCCACTCTCAGCATAGCATTTCAATATCCCGCTGGGAGTACACCCGATAGGCTTTAATGTTTGCCCACTGTGGAGACCCTGTGGTATCACTGCACAGAAATGTGGTCCCCGACCCTGTGTTGTTCAAAGTCACCAGCTGTTACCATGGAGAGAGATACTGGCACTAACAGACGTTCAGTTCCTTTGGTCTTGGTGGATGATTACACTCTGATTGTTCCTGACAATTTGCTTTTGTTTTTCTAGTATTACAGTTTCAATGCTGTATAGCCAGTACCTTTTTTTTTTTTTTTTTTTTTTATAAATAAAAAGACTTTTTTTTAAATGTCTTTAATGACATTTTGTTAACATTTCCATTCATTTATTTTTTCTATGTTCAGATTTTTTAAAACTTAAAACTTATTTTTTTTATTGGTAGTATAAAGATTTTGTAAATATAGTTTCAAATGGCATTTCTTTTAACACCAGTCTTTGTTGCCCACTTTTGTTAATATTATATTTTTTGTTCGTTTTCTTATTTTTGTTTGTGGTTTTGTTTTGTTGTTGTGTTTTAGGTTTGTTTGGTTTGGTTTTGTTCAGTTTGGTTTGAAAACTGACTCTCAAATGTTTGTGAATCAGATATGCTTCTTTTGATGTTTGTTGTGGTGGGCAACCAGCGAAGTCAAATACAAAAATGTGGAATCTATTTAATGCATAATTTCGTGGCATGCCATCTTATGCAGTTCTGATTGGAAGCTTAAAAGCAGCATACCACTGTTCACAATAATTTTAATTTGTATATTAACACACTATGTGAAGGCTTTTGCTCCGGTTCACTCCCCCCCCCAAATTCCAAATAGTTTTTTGCTGTTGCAGCTTACATACAGTTCATGGACAGTAGAGTCGTCATGAATAGAGCAAGCGCAGCTAAAGTCCTCAGATCCACAACTAATCAAGACAGACCCCTATTATATAAACACAGTCATTGTCCCGTACAATCTTTGGGAGTCGGTCCACACAGGACTGATCAGTTCAGACCCTCCAGAGGTCTTTGTTAATGCTGTTCTCCCGTGTTTTTGGGCTGTTCCTCACTAGGCCCTCTGCCCTCTTACTCGCGCTCACACACACAGCAAACTGAAACAGCTCAGATTAAGATTAATCCTCCTTAATGCACCGGCTCATAATATAGTCATTAGGTGACTTGAGCCTAATCCAGCCCATCTAACCACCGTGATTTATAAAACACACACATAGGATTTGCTGTCAATGCTTGGAGGCTGGAAACACAGCATCACGTATAAATACAAGCCGCTCTGACACTTAATACTGATTAAGGCTTCACTGAATGGTAAATGTAAATGAAGAGCTCGTGTTGAGCTGGAGTGTGAATGGACAGAGAGGCCTTCACTGGAAAGTAAGCGTCCATACTACATGTGACTTCTTGCTGATGAGAATAGGTCACCAAAAAAATGATGGTTCGGTCATCATTTACTACCCTTCATGCAGTTTTCAATTTGCTGTTTTACTGTAAGGTAAAATGTTTCTGTTCACACTATTTTCATTGAGTTGCTATGAGCTTTTGTTCTGTGTGAATTTTCAAGTCAAAATCACATTTTCTGCTCTGGAAGTCAGAAAAGTTTGGAAAGACGTGTAAGGAAGGACAGAATTTTTATTTTGGGTCAGGCGGCTTTTAAACCCTTGCACTCTGGCTTATGGTAGTCAGGCTGCAGTAGCAGCAACACAGCTGGCTTCTCTTAAAGTGAGGAGGCCGAGATAGAGCTCAGCACCTTTGAGATTAATCAGCTGTACTCTTCTGCAGTGAAGAACTCTGCTGGACATCGGCCAGTGTCACGCCCCAATCGATAACTCACACTGACAACTCCACTCTACCATCTGATCAAGAAAGTCAAGACAATGTCTGTCTCTTCAGCATTGTTGCAGTTTTTGTTCATGAGGTATTTAAACACTCGTATTGATGTCAGGGTTTGTTTAATTGCTTTGAAAGCTTTGTATTACTGTTATTGACTATTTGAGTATTTGTATGCTCACATTTATTATAGTACAGTGCATTTTGCAAATGTACAGATAAAGCGAGAATGAAATTGGACTTTTAGTTCAAACAAAGCAATCAAACCAGTTATGAAAATGCCTACATTTTAGTCAGGCGTATGCTGAAGCACTCAATTTGACACTGCTTTTGCAGGGATTCAAAGATATATGTTTTTATTTATACAAGTAAAACGAATGAGTGCACTTAACAACTTGAATTGAACTACACTTAGGTCAAAGGTTTGAGGTCAGTAGCAATTTCTTTTTTTTTTTTTCTTCTTTTTGAAAATGTTTATTCCGCAAGGATGCATTGTTAATCAAAAGTGACAGTAAAACATTAAAAATGTTACAGAATAATTTTTTTTCAAATAAATGCTGTTTTTCTGAACTTTCAGTTCACCAAAGTATCCTAAAATGCATCATGGTCTCCATAAAAAACATTGCCTTTTAAGCAGCACAACTGTTTTCAACATTGGTAATAATGAGAAATGTTTCTTGATCAGTAAATCAGCATATTAGAATGATTTCTGTTGGATCATTATGTGACACTGAAGACTGGCGTATTGATGCTGAAAATTCAGCTTTTTCATCACAGAAATGAATTACATTTTAAAATATGTACCATTTAAATTGTAATTATATTTAACATTTTTACTGTTTTGGTCAAATAATGTAGCCTTACAGAACCCAAACTTTTAAAAGGGTTTTTAAACACAAAAGCACACCATTCAGCCTTTGTTCTTCCCCTTGTATACTGACTCAAACGCAGTCTAATTGTAGGCAGGGCTTGTTTTAGTATGCGCCACAGTGTCTTGCTAACACAGTAGCCGAGGCCTGTTGTCTAAATCTACAGTGCGTGGTTGCAGGATATGCTCTCACACCCCATGGGAATGCCATTAGTGTGGAACTGAAGGAACACAGCAGGTGAAACAAATAAGGCCCAGATTTTTTTCCCCCTTTCTCCCTCTCGTCACCTCGTTTTTTTCCTTTTCTCGCTCCCTTGTTCTTTTCCTCTTCCCTCTGTCAGTCCGCTCTCTCTCCTTCATTCTTTCCGTGCTGTTGTGGATGATAGTAGTCATCAGGAGTGGTGTGAAATGAGCTCCGAGCCAGAGCATGTGTGGTGATTTATCGTACCGAGCTGACCGCTCTCCCAGGCTTAACCCCTCGCTGTACAGAATTCAAACCCCCAGCGGATGCCCGTACCTTCACTCAAGACACACAGGAGGGTATCTGCAAGGGTACACGTTCAAAGGAGGCAACGGAAACAGCGGGTCTCATATTGGCTGTTTGTTTTTCCTCTAAATAGAGGTGCTAATTTGGGGCCGCCTCGGCTGAAGGACACACTGGGGGACGTCTGAGCGCCCCATTTCTAAATAAAAAGGATAAGGATTGAATTTAATTAGACAACCAAGCATGAGTGGATTGAAATTATTATTGGGAAAATAATGTTTTGCTTCTAAGTGATGCTAACAGTGATCATGTAGCCTTTTCTTTAGTCTGATAATGCTCCAGACTTTGACTAAAATGTTATTTTAGTTTAGTTAACACTATAAAGTTACTATTGGTGACAGTTGGGAAATTTTGTGAGCTAACATGAGCTTTTGTCAGACATCGCAGTGAATGCAACAATAAACAATGTCTGATTCATGAAGAATTGCATCTTATGCATCAGTTTGTTTGAGTAAAAAGATTTCACTTTTAGATTCACAGCTGACTCACTTAATGATCTGTTTCATGTTCTTATCAAACAGAGTAATATTTATATATATATATATATATATATATATATATATATATATATATATATATATATATATATATATATATATATATATATATATATATATATATAGTCAAAAGATTCACTTTCAGATTAATTCACATCTGTCTCCGTAGTGTACAGTGATTCATGCTCTTATAATATTTATATGTAGTCAAAAAGACTCCGTTTCGGATGCATTCACAATGACTCTCTTAGGGAACAGTGATTCATGCTCTTACAAAACAGTTATATTATATATTGTGTGTGTATGTGTGTGTGTGTGTGTGTGTGTATGTATGTATGTATGTATGTACAGTGGGTACGGAAAGTATTCAGACCCCCTTAAATTTTTCACTCTTTGTTATATTGCAGCCATTTGCTAAAATCATTTGTTCATTTTTTTTTGCCTCATTAATGTACACACAGCACCCCATATTGACAGAAAAACACAGAATTGTTGACATTTTTGCAGATTTATTAAAAAAGAAAAACTGAAATATCACATGGTCCTAAGTATTCAGACCCTTTGCTGTGACACTCATATATTTAACTCAGGTGCTGTCCATTTCTTCTGATCATCCTTGAGATGGTTCTACACCTTCATTTGAGTCCAGCTGTGTTTGATTATACTGATTGGGCTTGATTAGGAAAGCCACACACCTGTCTATATAAGACCTTACAGCTCACAGTGCATGTCAGAGCAAATGAGAATCATGAGGTCAAAGGAACTGCCTGAAGAGCTCAGAGACAGAATTGTGGCAAGGCACAGATCTGGCCAAAGTTACAAAAAAATTTCTGCTGCACTTAAGGTTCCTAAGAGCACAGTGGCCTCCATAATCCTTAAATGGAAGGCGTTTGGGACGACCAGAACCCTTCCTAGAGCTGGCCGTCCGGCCAAACTGAGCTATCGGGGGAGAAGAGCCTTGGTGAGAGAGGTAAAGAAGAACCCAAAGATCACTGTGGCTGAGCTCCAGAGATGCAGTCGGGAGATGGGAGAAAGTTGTAGAAAGTCAACCATCACTGCAGCCCTCCACCAGTCGGGCTTTATGGCAGAGTGGCCCGGACGGAAGCCTCTCCTCAGTGCAAGACACATGAAAGCCCGCATGGAGTTTGCTAAAAACACCTGAATAAGATTCTCTGGTCTGATGAGACCAAGATAGAACTTTTGGCCTTAATTCTAAGCGGTATGTGTGGAAAACCAGGCACTGCTCATCACCTGTCCAATACAGTCCCAACAGTGAAGCATGGTGGTGGCAGCATCATGCTGTGGGGGTGTTTTTCAGCTGCAGGGACAGGACGACTGGTTGCAATCGAGGGAAAGATGAATGCGGCCAAGTACAGGGATATCCTGGACGAAAACCTTCTCCAGAGTGCTCAGGACCTCAGACTGGGCGAAGGTTTACCTACCAACAAGACAATGACCCTAAGCACACAGATAAAATAATGAAGGAGTGGCTTCACAACAACTCCGTGACTGTTCTTGAATGGCCCAGCCAGAGCCCTGACTTAAACCCAATTGAGCATCTCTGGAGAGACCTAAAATGGCTGTCCACCAACGCTTTACCATCCAACCTGACAGAACTGGAGAGGATCTGCAAGGAGGAATGGCAGAGGATCCCCAAATTCAGGTGTGAAAAACTTGTTGCATCTTTCCCAAAAAGACTCATGGCTGTATTAGATCAAAAGGGTGCTTCTACTAAATACTGAGCAAATGGTCTGAATACTTAGGACCATGTGATATTTCAGTTTTTCTTTTTTAATAAATCTGCAAAAATGTCAATAATTCTGTGTTTTTCTGTCAATATGGGGTGCTCTGTGTACATTGAGGGAAAAAAATGAACTTAAATGATTTTAGCAAATGGCTGCAATATAACAAAGAGTGAAAAATTTAAGGGGGTCTGAATACTTTCCGTACCCACTTTGTGTGTGTGTGTGTGTGTGTGTGTGTATATGTTGACTAAAATTGTTGCAAATGCAACAAAACAAATGAGGTTTCATCAGGCGTCGTAGTGAATGCAACAACAAACACAGAGTGAGCCATAATATCTGATTCTCGTGATTCATGTTCTTAGAAAACAGAGCAATATTTTATATGTATTTGTTTTGTTTGGAATCCTGATGTTTTATAAAGGGATATTCCTAGTAAGAGAGACAGACTCGGATGTTTCCAAATGTGAACTCTTAATACACTGAATTGCATCAGAAGAAAAGAATCTTCATGTCTAGATACATGAGGCAAGTGGTATTGTAGAATTTGTAGCAGCTTTACATGATTAGTGATGTATCAGAATTGAAACTCTTGCCACATTGTGATGGCCACATCATTCTGTCACCGTGTCACGCAGTAAATCAACTCTGAACACTACTGGGATGCTTCCTGGAGACTTCCCACCGTAGACTTATGGAGCCCAGGAAGTAACCTTCAGCAACACATTCCTCAGGAAGCGCTCGGTGGAGACACACTCACACACGCACACTCGGCGGAACTGGAATCCGTATGCTTGCCATCTCTCAAATGTTTTAATTCAGCATGATAAAACATCCGTTATTTATAAGGTGATTGAGCGTAAAGTATTTTGGAGCACAAGTCCATCCATCATGAGTAGACAGCAAGCTGTGAAACACATTACTGTATGCTCCGGCCTGCTCTTCACTGCCCGGCTCCTCTCCGCTCTGTGGTCAGCCGGAATAATGTGGCCTCTGTTCAAAGTATGCAGCATAAAAAATACATTTTATTTGCAGGATAACAGGTGCAGGCTAGGCAGGGAATGTGCACTAATGAAGTCATGGTTTGTGAATGCATCATGTTTGGACTGGGGTCCTCTTGTTGTTTCCCCAGTAAGTTCTTAATAATTGGTTTTGTACCAATTAATAAGAAATATTACATCAAGGAATAGATTAAAGCTGTTAAATGTTTTGCAAACGTTATAATACAGTATTTAATAATGACATGCAAGGTCCAAAGTGTAAGTATTTGACAAGTTTTGTAAATGCAACCAATTCTGAACATTAATGTTTATTATTAATATTATTAATTTGATTTTTAATAGCATTATTAGTTATTAACCATAATCTGAAACTATTTGTCAGTTTACTCTACTATTCAAAAGTTTTTGAAAGAAATTTATGCTCACCAATGCTGCGTTTATTTGATCAAAATACAGTGCAATATTATGAAAAAAATTTTTTGTTTCATTATTTTAAAATGTGACTTATTCTTGTGATGGAAAAGCTAAATTCTTGGCAGCCATTACTCCAGTCTTCAGTGTCACATGATCCTTCAGAAATCATTCTGTTATGCTGATTGGCTGCTCAAGAAACATTTATTATTATCAACGTCAGAAACAAAATGGGTTTCAAAGAATCAAAACAGAATCAGTGTCTCTTGTCTAGATGTCATTCTTTAAAAAAAACTAAAACGTTTAGCTTCATATACAGCACAGTTATTTATCTCTCCCTTTTTGTCTTTTTCCCTCCTCAAAGTAGAGTTCATTCTCACACTAGCAGCATTTCACCTCTGTCAAAACTAACAGCGTTTGAATCTGCTCAGAATGACTGGAGGGTGATTTGAACAAAGCCCCCTAGGTCAAAGGTCGCCCTTAGCCCTGCTGTTTGTTTGTTTGCTTTTGTCTCTCAAAATCTCTTCTGCACTTTTTTTTTTTTTTTTTTTTTTTAATATCGGCCTCAAGGTGCAGCAAACAAAGCCCCGGCCGCCCCTCGAGTGCAGGAGAGAGTGATGAGGTGGAGGAGAGAGCAGAAAAGGCTGGGATTAGGGGTGAGGGCTAGCTAAACAGGCCAGTTGTTTATCTTTGTGCAGTGAAGGTAGTGCTGTGCTGTCACTTTCTCATTCCTCACATAAAAAACACACTCCTCCTCGTGCTTTGGGCTCCAGGTCAGTAGTAGTTTAATGTAAGACCACTTCTCCAGACCCCCTTCTCATTAGCTTACCTAATGTTAAGAGCTTTGATCTTGAAGAACAGGCCTCTTGATGCATTGCAACTATTAATGTTATTTATAATGGCCTACCCTCTCTCCTTCTCTTTTTCTATGCTTTTTTACTTGCAAACTACTGTTCAAAAGTGTAGGAGTAGTGAGGTATTATTATTATTATTATTATTATTTTTTTTTTTTAAAGCCTCTGATGCTCACCAAGACTGATCACCATTTATTTGATCAAAAATACAGTAAAACAGTAGTATTGTGAAATTATTACAATTTAGCAGCCCTTACTTCAGTCTTTAGTGTCAAATGATCTTTAAGAAATAATACACTAAGAAGAAAATTTGCAGGAAAATGGTTAAGGTACTGTTTATTTTCTGCTAAGACATTATCTGTTAATTTTATGGGCATGTCCTTCAACCCTAAAAAACAAAATGCATAATTCTTAATATGGGGAAAACACCTGTGGAAAAAAAAAAAATGGAAATTCCTTTATATTAACGGTATATTGGTCCCCTATTCTTACAGGCTTTACTTAGTGTACTAAGTGCTGATTTGGTGTTCGAGAAACATTTATTATTATCAATGTAGAAAACACTTTTTGCTGATAATATTTTTTGTGGAAACAACTAATAGAAATTTCAAAAGAACAATTATTTGCAATCAAAAAACTTAAAATCTGTAACTTTATAAATGTCTTTACTGACACTTTTGATGTTCTTTGTTGACTTTTGATTACTTTTGATATTCATTAAAAAAAAATGACTGACCCCAAACTTTTGAACGGTAGTTTGGCTTTTAAGAGCTCTTGTAAGTTTTTACTTTTCAACGCTTTTTGTGGAGGTTAAGTTTATAGATTTTAAAGCTGTTTTCCCTTTTTCTTGGCCAAATGGCAAAATCTGATGTACCCTCGACATCCCATGCAATATAAATTTCATCCCTTCATGCTAAAATACAGCTTTGATATCGCACTGTGAGAGTAAAAAAAATCTTCAATGAGTTACTTTGGAAGCTCTCTGAAAAGTTTTAATTTCTCTGGGGCTTTCAAATTGCCTGTTTAGGTTGTGGCGAGCATTGTTCGACGCATTTATAAAACACCACTGTGGGTTGTACCGAACGACCATATGGAGTTCCATAACATTGTTACAACCTAATTGCCCTCTTCGACAAGTGCCAATTTTCTTCAAGAGGCAGGAGAGAAAAGAGCAGGCGTGTTGACATGCGTCAAACTCCTCCCCGCAGATGGATCAGGCTGTTTGGGGCCTGAGATGAGAAGTCTCCCTGGGTTTGCCTTAGCCGTGCTGGCCTTGTTAGTTCGTCCCATCTCCCGCAGCATTAGAGCAGGCTGCTGGAAAGACCCGGCTCTAATTCCACTAGCAGATCAATAACCATCAGTGTTTGGTTTTGGGCTGCTGGCTTGGTCACGGGATGCTCCACCCCCACCTCCCCTGCTCACCCCCATTCGCAACCATTGTGGGCTGAGGGTCGTTTTGTTTGGAGGTAATTTTCACCGTGAGCTTGTGAACTGTGTCTCAATTGAGTCTCAATTGGCGCTTGCCTGTATGGAGTGAGTGGGTTAGGAAGGTTTGATGCACATTCATTTATTCTTTTATTCAAAGAGTATAGAAATGTTACACAAATTTCCAAACAGGTTTTTATAAATGCTCTTGTACTCCTCGGTAACAGTTGAAAGAGTTTGATCAATCAACCATAGCTGTTTTCAGCCTGACAGAAGACACTTGGCCCGTATGATTGGCTAAAATATGCGACATAGCAGTCTGACCAATTAAGTTATTCATTCTTTTGTGATTAAATTAGGCAAACACAAAGGCCCAGCAGGTCTAGTACTGAGAGTCAGCCACTGTTTGTATTACTGCTGCTGTAGCCTGATCATTTGCTGCTCTGAATAGCTGTGTCCCACACACACACACACACACACACGTTAGTCTATAAAGACAGTTGGAAAATTGCCTCCTCTTGTTTGTGTGATGTAATGTGGCTCTTATGGAATTCTGATCTGTCAGTGGTGCTTTAGTTACTTTTACTACAGGGGGGAAATCTCAAACAGTTTAGGAAACTGGATACTGGATCATTCGGGTCATTTTAAATCTCTTCTGTTTTCTTTTTCATTCCTTTTGAGAGCAGAAGAATATTTATAGTCTCTAAATAATCGCGCACTAATGCTGTATATTATATACATATTGGGTGGTATGACCAAACTGTTAATGTTATTACATTATGAGCCATTTTATATCATTTTACAAATTTCAAAATAGTTAATATAAAATAGTTTTTTTTCTGGAATTTCAAAAAATGGCTTGTATTCTGAATAATCTGGTGGCAATATCTATTTTTGAATAATTTACTTAAATTTAATGATGATTCAAATATTTACTACCTTTTATTTGGAGCTTTATGGATTAATAATAATACCTTAAAATAGTAAATAAAAAAGATTAAAAATAAGTGTAATTTAATAAATAAAAATATCTAATATCAAGAAATTATTCATGTATATTTTTAATGCGTTGAAAGTAATTGCTTTGGATAGAAGCGTCTGCTTATTGGCTAAATGTAAATAATTGATGAATAAGTTTGGCTTCAGGTTCACATCAAATTACATTAAATCATTATGATAAATCATTAGATAAATCATTTTACTTGTTTCATTATTATTTATTTATAGTATAAAGGGTTTTAAAATCAAAGGGCATAGTAAAGCCAAAAAAGCAGCAGATCTTTTCTTCTGTATTGTGATGTACATACGAGTGTAAAAGATTATTGGAAACAAAAAAAACATAGGATGTCGGTTGTCTGGAATGTGGGAATCATGCTCAAAAATGGAAGCAGATAAACACGAGCATACAGGGGTGGGTTTAAGTATGCTAAAGCCTCGTTCAGACTGTCAGCCCAAATCGGATTTTGTGCATATCTGGATGGAATCTGATTTGAATAACTGACTGTCCACACAGCATATCACAACTGTTCATATCCGATTTGTGTGTCCATAAGCGCTCTTTAGTTTTTACTGAATGTGCATTGGTTTCTATGGTAATGCCGTTGCGTTGTTATGCCTATGCTAAATACAACAATAACAGCAATACAGTTTATAATACAGATGTTGTCTTACTGTCGCGGTTGCGCTGTAGTATTATATTTTGTCTTGTGAGGCAGTGGCAGAAACGCAGGAAGCTTGAATGTGCGGCTTGATTCAGTGCTGCTGTCTCCGCTACTTTTTTTTTTTGCCTCTGCTACTTTCAAAACTCAAAGAGGTACGTGCACTAGCAGTATATTGTTTTTTTCCGCTTGACTTGCACTTCGCAACGACACAAGCTTGTTTCTGCAAAGATGTTCAGCATGTTTTCTGCAAAAACGTCTGACGTGTTTACGTTTTACGTGGCTTGAGGACGTGAAAAAGCTACTCTAAATCCGATCTGACCGGTCAGACTGAAACGGATTTCCTGAAATGAGATTTGAATAGGATTCCAAACCTCATACGAATGTAGCTTAAAAACAGATTTGCACAAATCGGATTTCATGTAGTTCGTTGCCGTTCAGACTATTTAAATATGATCGGATTTCAATTGGATTTGCACAAAAATCGGATTTGGGCTGACAGTCTGAACGAGGCTTAAATGATTGGTGAAGTCCTGCATACGTCACTAGAAAGAAGTCTGTCATTGGTATATGGATTCATTATTTTCATTTCATGCCAACTTTAAAACAATAAAACGTAAATGATGAAATGTATACTATGTTTTGGGTCTGAATTCAAACCGTTAAAAGACTTGCTTTAACTGCTCCTCAGGATGCATTTAAGTTAGTTAAACACCGCTTTAATGTGCTTTCTCAATGCTGTTCTCGGCGTTGCTCTGCTTTTACAAACATTTATAGCTTAGACCCTCAACCGCTTAAACTGTGCTCCGTTTTAAGCCCTTTCTGCACCACTGCCAATTGATGTGCATGTGTAATGTGTGGCGGCAGCATCTTCTCCTCTAGGTGCTCCCAGGGGCCCGAGGGTCCGGGGCTATTTGCAGAGGTACCAGTCACACTCGGCTGCACAGGCCGGCTGTTAAACCAAACTCGGTCCACTCATCAGAGTTTAGACCTACAGCCAGCACAACAGAACGGGCAGTTGCACAATTCCCAATGTGGTGGGAAAAACTTGACGTTTTCCAAAACTTAATCCAATGAAAATATATGGTATTTGTGCATAATGAAGCATTAAATATCATGAAAATGAGAGATAAAGTCTCTGTTTTTGCTAACAGTTCCTCTGCTAGTTATGTACAGGCACAATTGAATCTTAAGGGAGATTGTTAGGAGCCGTGCCGTGCCGTTGCTCAATTCTCTGAGCTTGTTCTCCAAGGACACGCACATACTTGGAGACTCAAAACCCTTAGCCGGAGCATACATGGATGGGTGACCGACTTTAATCCCTTTTTTATTTTGGCCAATGTCACACAGAGGTCACCCTGGTTACTGTGTGATTGTCTCACCATCATGGTCCACCACCTCAATTTCTTTATTTCCCTGCGTGGCCCCGGAGATTGCACTGAAGTACCGAGTCATATTTAGCCTTTATTTAAGAAGATTGCCGCACGTGGGGGGAGGCAGAACGACGGGCTGCCGATGGCCGGCCGGATCAATACAACACAATTGAGTTCTCCAATCTGAGAGACTAGCTGCAGTGAAGGTGGCACTTACGGGGTGATCGCCTCTGATGAAGACTTTATTAGCCTCTATTGACAGATTCATTTGAGATCCCTCTCCCTTCATCACCCCCACTTCATTCCAGACTCCCTCTTCCACTGTAAAGTAATATAGTCTAAGCCCACCTTTAAAAGTTTCTGGGGTTGATGAAACGAGTTAACAGTGGAGTTATTTTGTCCTGTTTTCGAAGCTTCGCGAACGTTTCTTCGACTTCATTTCAAAGTAACTTTTGTTATTCTTCTGCCGTCCACGATTTCTTTCGCTATTCGTGAACTCGGGTTAAGTGGTAAGCACTTGAGACCCTTGTTATCAGATACTGCAGCACCGTCAAAGAGTTTTCACTGTAGGAACGGAGCATTACTGAGCCTTTCCCCCATGAGAATACAAAGAAAACATCAAGTTCCCCTAAGAAAGTGTGCGAGGGAAGATTTGCTTTTGGAAGTGAGTCTAGAAGCAACCTGGCCACGGATAAGACAAAGTGTGGAAATTTTCAAATGATTTTATATTTTATCTCCAAACAAGCCGCAGGCGTATTAGATATCACAAGCTAATACTCGGCGGTCATATGTGCGCTCTGTAAAATTGGCTGAGGCTCGACTCGGGCTTTGAAGTCACGAGTTGTTTTTTTGCGTCAAAGTAGCTGTTCGGGGGAACCCTAATCCGCCCAGTATTGCTATGGCAAGCTGCGCCTCAGCTCGACACTCGCAGCAGGTTTTCGTGACTCCACTAATTTTTCCATTGTTGTTTTACCTGGTTTGTATTTGGTAACCCTCGCCCCCTCTCGCTGGCGTTCTCAGAGGGGCTGTTCCCCGCGCCCGGGTGGATTGGCCCGGGGTGCTTTCCCATCCACAAATAAAGAGCTCGGCGGAGATAATGAAGTATGTTGCATCCTCGGCTGCAGCTGTGTTTTGTTGGCTCTGTTAGATTAAGGCGTTATGTGTGGTGGACTCTGCTTATTTCTTATAAAAGCTCATCAATAAACTCAGCGCTCCAGGCCTAAATTTGTATCGTCTAACTGGCCGTTTATTTCTTGACCTCTGCTGTTCTCATCAGAAATTACTGTATGGGACACACTGTGCAGAATGTATCTGATTTTACGTCTGATATATGCATGTTTTATGCACTTTTAGTAAGAGTAGGGCTGCACAACCATGGAATTTTGTAGTGTGTGTATTGGGTTCGATTATTAATGGTTTATTGGTATTACTGTAGAAAAAGATTGTAAATTGAGTATTTGTTTTATTAAATGTGGATGGTTAATTCTCACTGTAGCCAATAATTCATTGCACAAAACAGATTGTGGTCAGCACAAAAAAAGTTGATCCTTGTTTCATGTCGACCTGTATTTAACCCTGCAAAGCGTGACATTAGAAATAATACTCAAAAAAATCTACATTCATTTTAAATATGCAGCAGGTTTTTTTGAACCTTCAGACAAAATCTAATTTGTGTATGTGTTTTTTGTATTTGATAAATAATGTTTTTATGGCTAGAATGATATAAAAAAAAAAAAAAAAACCTTTGTTCAGAGGCCCAACCTGAACAGAACTTTGTAATTTGCTACAGTCGCTGATATTTATGTGGTCAAAAAATAAAATAAAACTTTTTAATACATTATAAAATTTCTGATAATATAAATCAACGACTTCCTTTAAACAGTGTAGCAGACTACTTACATAAAATGCATATAAATATCAGTTGTCACTCTTTATCTCCCATTAATATGTCTTAGTAAGATGATATTTAAATGCTTAGTTTATGATCAGAGATCTGTAGTTTTTGTGGAAGGCAAAACATATAACGCAATGCAATATAATACAGTGTTTATTGAGAGATGTGCAAGTAAACACTTCTCAAAAGGCTGATAGATCACATTTGCTGCACACAAATTTAATGATTTTTCTTAAAAAAAAAAAAAAAAAAAAAATTATGAATAATAAAATAAACCTAAATTGGTTTTGAATTTTGGAATATAATAACATTATGAAGTTTGCTTTCTAGTAAAAATCATTAAAGATTTCACAACAAAAAGACATTTGCACATTTTGCAATTGTATTAAAAGGCCGTTTATTTGTTATAACGGTATGAAGTATCAATCAGGTGATAGAAGGCACGTAAAAAAAAGATTGCATACAAAAAGGTTTGCATCTTGATCATTTAGAAGCCTCAGAAATGTGTGTATCAAATATAATACAGTAGGCATTATAGCATTACTTAAAATGCATGTATCAATAGTGGCAAAGACCAGAAAAGTACTACTCTTACGCTGTTTCTAAAAAGCGGTATTGTTGCATCCTTAATGATATGAGAGAGGCTTTAATTTTCCCAGCAGCTGTTGCTTCAGCGGGCTTGCAGGAGAGTGCTCCCACCCCGGCCAGTTCAGTCATTTTCATTAATGCTAAATCCTACATCCTACACAGCTGCTTTAAACAAGAGCTTTTGGAAACAGAGTTGAAATAAGATACCCAGCTCTACCAAGGTGAATAAGAAACAGCCCTCGCTTTACCCGCTCCCTAGCTCTACCTTTCTGTCCTGTTGCATCTTTTGCAAATGTATGCACACTGGTTTGTCGTGACACACCTCTCCTAAATCATCGTTCATGTATACTGTATGTCACGAAATTATTCTTAGCAATTGAATAATTTGTCCTACTAGCTGAAAATAGTAACTGACTCGTATCTCATTCATCATGTGTTTATGTCAGTAGGTTGAATTGCTCTCCTCTGACCTAGAGATTTCTCATTTGTCATTCCAGATCTTTCCGATGTGGAACCCAACGTGTTTCTTAGACCTTTTCTGGAGGTGGTCCGCTCAGAGGACACAACTGGACCAATCACAGGCCTCGCTCTCACATCAGTCAACAAGTTTTTGTCATATGGCCTGATAGGTAAGTTTTCAGTATGCCTGAGAATCAATGCCTGCTGTTTATTTTTCCAGAATTCCAGATAACAAATCAAATGTAATTAAGCATGATTATGAACACATTTAAATATACTATATGCTACCGTTCAAAAGTTTGGTGTCAGTAAGATATATATATTTTGTTATTTAGGAAAGAAATGAATTTTTATTTAGTAAGGATGCTCAATTTCAAATAACTGCTGTTCTTTTAATAAAACTTCCTATTCATCAAATAATCCTGAAAAAAAAAATGTATTTTGGTGCAACACAACAGTTTTCAACATTAATAACAAATGTTTGTTATTTTATTTTGTAATAATATTTTACTGTATTACTGCATTATTACTGTTTCTCTATTTTTGATCAAATAAATGCAGCCTTGATTTTACAGACCACAAACTTACGGTGGTGTATACTGTATAAATATTAATGCATATTAGCCTAAAGATTGATAACTTTAATAGTTCACCTAGTTTAATCTGTGAAGCACTAAAGAAACGTTTAGCAGCTGCTTCATACATTGGAAATGAATGATGACCAGGGGCTGTCAGGCTCCAAAAATGACAAAATTCGTATCTACGTATTCACATGCATCATAACCAATCATGATGTACCAAATTTGAATGAGAAAGTTCAGGAAAAAAGAAAATAACAAACAACATATTTGGTTTGGAACATGAGGATTTTTGGTAGAATGCATTTTTGAATCCTTTTAATGGTCTTTCATTTTTGTAACACTAATCATAAAAACATCATCATCAAAACAGCTCATTGGTCAATTTTTACATTACCGAGTGCACTTCTCAGTGGTGAAGTCCTGATGTAACTTGACCAGAGTCACTGTTCCTGATGGGTGGACTGTATTTTCTCACTGACGCTGGAGAGCTTGTTTTGCAGCAGTTGTGATCGGCACAGACTGTCCTCTTCCTTGTTAAGGAAATATGGCCAAATGCTGCCAAAGTGTGAAAGCAGCACCCTGTTCAAGATACAAGCTGTCTCTAATTTAAAAAAAAAAAAAAAAAACTATGACGGCAGTTGTCAAGCAGCTGTATGCTTTGCACAACTAAAAGATGATTTTACAAATGTTAAAGGTGCTCAGACCCGTAACGTAAAATAGCATGGTTCCAGAATCAGTGGATTTCTGAGATGTAGATATTTTGTCCAATTGATTTTTCTACATTGCACATTGAATAAAGATCTAATTTAAAGCTGGAAATAAACAAGAGTTTCAGGGTTTAGAAGAATGTTAAACAAAAGAAAAGTTATGATTTAAAACACAAGAAGACTTAAAAGAGTTAGTTCACCCAAAAATGAAAATTCTGTCATTTAATTACTCACCCTCAAGTCGTTCCAAACCTGGAAGACCTTCGTTCGTCTTCAGAACACAAATTAAGATATTTTAGATTGAATCTGAGAGCTTTCTGGCCTTGCATAGACAGCAACGCAGTGTACCACATTCAATGCCCAGAAAGGTAGTAAGGATATCGTTAAAATAGAATTCTCACTTTTGGTTGAACTATCCCTTTAAGATTCTACACTAGTTTTCGGTCATTAATCAAACAAGTAAATGTGTGACACTGAGAGAAAAAAAAAACATGGAAAAGAAAGTAAAAAGATAAATAAAAATAAGTTAAAAAATATATATAAATTAGACAACAAAATAACTGAACTTAAAGTTTCACCGCAAGTTAATCATACAGATTTCTATTGGAATGCAATTGACACAGACACACATATGAAATAAATGAATCCTGGACACTGTGAGAGCTGCTGTCACCCCAGATGCACCATTGTTCCTAATCCGCCATGATGCTAGCATCTCGTCAGGAAGCTCAGGAACGGTTACTATGGCAACCTGCACTCCAAACCTGGTCTCTTTACATCTAGGATATGACATAGTAGTCACAAATGCATACATTTCCTACAGTACAAATGAAGTCATGCTCTCAAACAGTATTGGTAGAAGCACACCTGCTGTAAATATAGCATTTTTGAAAGCAATTAAGTATGCTTATGTTTTTTTAAAACATTATTGGCTTAATTTTCTTTCAGATTAGGAAAATGCTATATGAATTGAAAGAACACAATTTCGCATGTAATCGGGCTGTCTGTTTTTTGAGTAACATAGTCCTTTTTTTCCCAGCAGAGCTTCAGTACTCTTTCTCGCGCACATTTATTTTTCTTCTCTCTCTCACACGCGCAGAGCTGTGCTAATCCCAGGTGAGCACTCCTGACGAGCATGACATATTAATGCACTCGTATGAGTGTGTGATTAAATGACCTTTAGGTATGTGAGAGGCTGTGTGCTGACTGATGGGTTATGCTCATTCAGACTGCACTAATCTGCCATGAAGAGTGACATTATCATTACTCCCAATTAGCATTCCATAGACATACAGTACAGCCACACGCTATAGGCCTTATGTTAACAGCTCTGATTGATGCACAACTTGCTCTGATACAGGGCTCTTAACTTTGGATGTTGGTTATAGACCGTAATTGATCGCTGACTCTTCAGATCTTTCAGGGGTTTTATTGTATGGTTTGTGTAGATGAGATGCTGAAGACTAACCTTATACTCCTGGGAACAAACAAAAAAAGCAAAAAAAAAAAAAAATTGATTGACAAATGTATTTGTTTATATTTATAACAGTAATGATCATGAATATGATGTGTGGACTCTCTCTCTCTCTCTCTCTCTCTCTCTCTCTCTCTCTCTCTGTATATATATAAAATACATATTATATTTTAATGCTTTTATTTATGTATTCATTTGTTTATTTACAGTTTTAAAATCTTTTATTTTTTATTTTATTATACTGTATATCACCTGTAGAGGACATTGGGACTTAGGGAATATTATTATTGTTGTTTGTTATTATTTCCCTGAACACTGAAATCATAATATCTAAATATACATGAACCAAAGTATGCACATATGTGCTCGACTATATGAAATGCATTACAGAATTTTTTTTTTAATTAAAAAAATTAGTTTATATAATATTGTGCTCCTAATTTATTTATATATGGAATCTCTCGATTTAACATGTTGTTATAAATAAATAAAAAAACCTTGTAATACAACAAAAACTGTAATAATAAGAGTAGTAACTTCGGTTATCTCATATTACATTGGAATTTTATTTTGTTTTTGTACTATTTACGTGCAGTGTCTCCTCAACTTTAAAAATTCAGTAAATGTTTGCTCAGATGTGTATTTTCAAGACAAAATGCGAAAATCAGGTTTTCATGTCTGAACCCTTAAACCTTTGGTTTCTCTGAAAAGACCGGGATGTCTTCTGTAAGATGCATGCATAGTCTTGACAAAACCCAAATGTCCTCTGCAGTGGACAGAAGTGAGTTGCTAGTCCCATGAGGTTACTGAAGTGTCTTTGGAGTGTTCAACTCACTGCCATGACAGTTCAGAGACAGAATACTGCCATCTATTGGCCAGACACATGAATACAGTGATCTTTGGTACATTTTGTGTTGGTCCCTATAGAGAATTCATAGACGTTCACCAGTCCTACATTAGCACATTGAAGTTGTGACCAGCTCTCCTTGACGTATGTTGCAGTTTTGGTTGCCAAACGATCAAACAGAGCACTTCTTTTGAAGCAGGAGTATTTTATATTTTCTCACCAGGAGTCACAACATCTGATTTTTATCAGTCAGACGCACCAGGCCTGTCCTGCTGTTGGTGTACAGTGTGACATGAGCTCTTACAGCACACTGGGGGGTCTGACTGTCACCAAACACACACACATACACACCCTGTGAATTTGTTTGGCGAGGGCTAATTCCCCTCAATCTCAGGCCTGAGGTCGGTGGGCTCGGGGGGACGGCCGTATTGACAGATATCCAGATCCCACTTTTCCCACTCTCCCTTTCCCACTCTTCTTTTTCCCAGGCCGGTACTCAAACCGAAGGCTCACTTACACAGCCACTTATCCCTCTAAAAACTACAACAGCCCCACACGCACACACACCAATGTACGTGGAGTGTTTAGTAAAGTGCTTTTCAGATCCAACCTAATTTTGAGTTAAAAAGTTGGGACCGGTTTTTAAAAAAGTTACATAATTTGTGACACGATGTACCAGATTTCAAGCAGATCAAAACTGGACATAAGCAATTTTTTGCCAGATTAGTGCCCATGCACGACTGGTTTAGGGGTTAACGCAGGCTTGCTTTTCTGCGATGAGCAGTTCTTTCACTTAAGGGACACCCTGGTGTCTGAATGTACTTTTACTTAACCTTTTAGTACACGACAGCTGTTTGAACCTCTTTGATACTCTCATACACATGCACAAAGACCCTCCAGCCCCACCCAGACTTCAGTTATTTCAACAATGACTCTCCCGCTTGGCTGTGTAGACCGTGCCAAGTGAGGATTAGTATTTTAGATGACTTCTGATGTTGTGCTGAATAGACCATGGCTCTTGTTTCCGTGGAGATGGGCTGTTTGGAAGGGGGTCCCGTGTTTATTATCAGCCTGCCTCTTCATTGCTGTTCAGTTCACTCATAGATTTTCACTCGAAATTTAGTTGCTCAGTCACTGTGCCGTGTCAGGAAATTATTTAACTCTGTAAACAGTCATTTGTAAAAAGAAGAAAAAAAAGTAAACTGATGTTTAAAACATGTAAATGCTTTAATTTTACAAAGCATTTGTGTTGTCATATAGCCTGCCCTAGTATAACCACATACCTAGTAATCATATAAAGCTATAAGATGCAGTACAGGAGGCCATATGATATTGTAATATATATTCACCAAAGATGAAGTAATTTAGTGAAAACAGTAATTTAGTGAAATATTATTACAAATAACAGTCCCCTATTTGAATGTTGTTCAGTATTTTGAACGTGATTCAAAGCTGAATTTTCAGCATCATTACTTCAGTACTCAGTGTCACATGATCCTTCAGAAATCATTCTAATGATGATTTGATGTGCAAGAAACATTTTGACATAACATTATAAATTAGCAGTTGTGCTCCTTGATATTTTTGTGGGATCCATGATTTATTATTTATTCATTATTGATTCTTTGAATAGAATGTGCAAAAAAAAGAATTAATTTTAAATAGATTTCTTTTCTTTTTTTGGGTATCAATTAAAAAAATTTCTAAAGCTGCACTCTGTAACAACCTTTTTTTTTTTTTTTTTTTTTGGTTAAAAATGATCCATAATCAATTTTTTGAGCAAGTACATAACCAGCCAGTGTTCAAAACTATCACCTTACCTTAGCCCGATTCACAATGGTAAGATTATAATTATGTTTAATTTAAGATTGTTTTCTAATTTGAGTGGTACTTGTAGGTTTTCACGGGAAATTCGAGCATGCCGCTGTGTCATTACGTTACGTCTGTAAACACAAAGCTGTTGTCCCAGCTAGTATGCTATATTGCATGTGAGGATCCTGCAGGTGTTGGATCATTAATAGCCTTTTCTCACAGCAGCTGGAATAATTAAATTGATCATTTTGATGGCGGATTGTAATCCAGAAAGGATTGTGTTTATGAAACACATGTAAGTGACTGAAATGAGATTGTATTCCAGTTTTAAATGTGCATCTGATTACAGATTACGGTTCTAAGGAACCAATTCTAAGGAAGAATAATTAGCTTTTTGTGTTAAAAGAATTTCTTAATATGAAATTCGAATGGTATGAAAATCTGAGATTGGACTGTACAGAAATTGAAATCTACATGTAACGCTAATAAACTCTACATAAATGTAGTCATGCAATACTGATGTTGTTAACATTAACAATTTGAGAACAAAGTATAACAATAATAATTTGCATGGTTTGATGTGTTATGAGATAACCGATTGTTAGATTAATCACCATTGATAGCGCGATTTATTGTAATGCTTTTTTCCTCAGTTGGTCAGAACAAAAGTGGCAGATTTGTTACTTGTTCAGATGACAATACCCGATGAAAATTCTTATTTGTGTCATATATTCCAAGACGTAGGCTAGAATCTGTGATTCCGAAGTACTGTATTTACACCGACAAACAAAACGTTAGATTCAGCCGCACTGAGGAGCCATGCCGGTGCACAACTCACGTTAAGAAAATATTGTGAGATGGTGACAAAGGGGCAAAACCTATGGACTGCAGCTTTAAATATTTAATGTAATATTTTGTTCCTAATTTATTTAAATATGGAAAAAATGTTTGTTCTCAATTTAATATATTATTTAAATGATTATTAGTTTTGTATTAATTAATACAATATTGTATTAAAGTGTTCTGGAGAAAACTTGTAATACAACAAAAATGTAATAAGAGTAGTAACTTGGAATTTTATTATTTAGTTTTTATACTGTTACCCTGTAGTGTCTCCGATGTAAAAGTCTTTCCTTTTCTTTACACTTTGATTATTTTTAAGCATTATTACTATTAAAAAAAAAAAAAACACATTTAAGTGCAAAAACAATTTAAATGCACATTATTTAATAGTTTTTGTATTCATTCATTTAATCCAGTTGTTTCTCTGTGTTTGATAGTGTCAGAACAGGCAGGCTCTTGTAGTAACGCTTGAAAGTGTTGGCAACAGTAACAGGGGGCGGAGCTTAGCAGAGGGTCAACACCACACAAGCTCCTCCTCCATATCTGACAACACTTTACCACATAACGGCGGTGGAAATGAACCTGGCTTCAACCAGTATATTGCCCTCCTGTTTAATCACTGGGCAATTATTAAAGAGTTGGGTGATTTGAAGCCCTTCTTCAGACCTTAATAACTATCTGGGTTCTCACTCGGAGTTCAGAGTAAAGGCTGTCCTGTGTCTTAGTCTCTCTCTCTCTCTCTCTCTCTTTCTGTGTGTTATTTGCCTGCTAATAAGTGGAATGCACTCTTGTGTCAAGGCTTTACCTGCAGTCACAGCCCCAGCCTCCTCCCCAGGCAGCCTGTGCTTATTAGTTAATGAAATGCTCTTTAAAGGCGATGGGAAAGAAAAAGCAGCCTGGCTCCAGCCTGCTATCTGGCCCTACTTGGGTTTCAAAACATCGTTGCCTAGACATCCAATTTACCAGGCCGTCCACAAAAGCGTACACATCTGGTGATTAGATGTCAGATGGCTGTTCGGCGCTCTTCACATGGTGCGTGGTCAGTTGATAGCGATGTGGGAGTTGAACCGGTGACCAGGTTAATTGTGTAAGATTAATCATGTAACCATGGTCATGTCATTATGACCCACGTACAACTTATCTGTCTGAGAATCAGGAAGATTAATGAGAGAGTGAGGGGGAATATATTAGGATATTTTTAGTTTGTTTTAAATTTCATCGTCCCTGTCCTCCACAGATGCCAATCATGAAGGGGCAGCGGAGGGCATCGAGAACATGGCCGACGCAGTCACACATGCGAGATTTGTGGGCACTGACCCTGCCAGTGATGAGGTGGTGCTGATGAAAATCCTCCAGGTAATGCACTAGAAAACAATCACACTAGATCTCTTACATATTGTGTGGTAGCGCCAACTTTTCTTTTTTTGTTTTGTAATTAAATTTTTTTTTGTAAAAATGAATATTTTCAATAATAATATTCACTATAAATATTTAAATAATTGACTAAATATATATTTCGATATATTTACATTTATATATATATATAATTTTTTATTTTTATTTTATATATATGTCACTTAACCGAGGCTGCATTTATTTGATCAGAAATACAGTAAAAGCAATCCTATTGTGAAATAATATTACAGTTTAAAATAGCTCGCATTTTAATGTACACTAGTCAACATTTGAAATGGATTAAAACCTTGTATCCACTTCAGATGTTGACTACTATATGACTACTATATTTTAAAAATACAGTTTATTCCTGTGATCGCAAATCGCTAATGAATTTTCAGCATCATTACTCCAGTCTTCAGTGTCACATGATCCTTCAGAAATCATTGTAATATGCAGATATTGTGGTGTTATCACTATTGAAAATGATTCAACTGCTTATTTTTGTGGAAACCATGATGCTTTTTTTTTTCAGGATTCTTCGATCAATGGAAAATTTTAAATAACAGTATTTATTTGAAATAGAAATCTGTTGTAACATTATAAATTTCTTATATCTTAATTTAATTTGTATATAAACATCAGTGTATATAACAAGTGATATTTGTACTGGTAAAATAAAATTGCAACATATTAAAACACAAATCTGGGTAATCAGATGATTAATCTGATAAACCAGTACTACATACTAGTCTGAAATACATCCAGATAAGTGGTTTGAGTACAAGATTTTATATATTTTTTTTAATCATTATTATATTAATAATTATATTATTATTTCTAGGTTTTAAGGACTTTGCTGCTGACTCCAGTTGGAGCCCATCTGACCAATGAGTCTGTTTGTGAGATCATGCAGTCCTGTTTCCGTATATGCTTTGAAATGAGGTTAAGTGGTAAGTGTCTAAAAAAAGTATTTTTTGATTTTCTTTGTGCTTTTCACTTTTCTGTATCATCTCAGCTGGGGCGAGCATGGCTCTTGCAATGCCAATGTCATGAGTTTGATTCCCAGGAGATAATGTATGCTTAAAGTGCATTGTAAATAGCTTTGTTTAAAATCTAAATGATGTTCATCCTGAATCTTGAACTGCTCAATATGTGAATCTGCCTCCTGTGCTCTCAGGACTGTGATAAACCCCTGCTCTAATCCTGACCAAACAGAGTCTGGACTCTGAGCCCCTGAGGTGCTGCTCTTGTCCTCTGGACTAACATTTCCTTTTCTTTCTCTCTGTTTTTTTTTTTTTCCCCCTCTGGTTTTGCTCTTTTCTCATCACAGAGCTGCTGAGAAAGTCAGCTGAGCACACGCTGGTGGACATGGTGCAGCTGCTCTTCTCCAGGTAACTAGAGAGAGAATGGAAGAGGGGATGTAGAGATGGGGATTAGGAACAGAGTCGTGTTCTTGCTGTTCACATAATCAAACCGAACCTGAGACCAAACACAACAGGAACTGGGTCTGTCTCTGTAACAGGCTTTGGTTTCACTCTCAGGCCTCTCTCAATTACCTCCGGAGGTTTCCGACTTCCCCCTCACACGCAGACAGGGACAGGTGAAAGCATCAGTCTCTGACAATGCAAAGCATGGCTAATTACCAGGCCCACACAGAATCTGCTTCTGCAGTGCTATCTCTCTGGACCACAGTTTATGGGGGGGAAATATTAAATTTGCTCATCAGTAAGATTTTTAAATGTTTTTGGAAGTCTCTTATGCTCACTAAGGCTGCATTTATTTGATCAAAAATGCCAAAAATATGCAATATTATATTACTATAAAATGCATTTTTTTTCCTGTGATGCAAAGCTGAATTTTTAGCATCATTACTCCAGTCTTCAGTGTCACACGATCTTTCAGAATTTATTCTAATTAGGGGTGGGAGAAAAAATCGATTGTCCGATGCATCGCGATTCTCTCTTCAACAATTCTGAATCGATTCTGAACATCAAGCTTGTTTTTTTTCCCCCCGCATATGGCACGTGTGCAAGCTAGAGACAATCGCAGCAGCTTCATTGCATAGGATATGCGCCGTGAGATGCGTTTGTATTGCTGGACAGTGTGTGCTTCCACCCGTTGTTATTTCAGCGTTTTACTTTAGATATGCTTTCATTTATGCCGTTTGGAATGCAGTACATATTAGATGCACAAAACTCGCGTACTGACAGACTCTCACGTGCACTTTATGTATTGTCCTGAAGCACTTCAAAATGCACTCGCATCTCCGAATACTTTTATACGAAATTGATGTGTAAACAGTTAGTTATGTTTTCAGAGCAGGACAAAACATTTGATATGTCGAATTAGATCTGTGCATTAGTGTGAATGCAGCCTATTAAAGCTGCCACTGTCTATGATCTCATCAGTAATAATCAAACGGCAATAATGCTGGAGGAAAAAAGAAAAACCCACAACTATAATTGTCGGTAAACTTTTGGATACATAAAGAACACTTATTTTAAATAAGTAATTTTTTAATAAGTAGCCTGCTTATGTAATTTAATTGTAAAAAAATAATATAAATATTGTACAAAATAAATTTGATATAAAATTTATATGAAAATGTAGCCATGTGCAGTAATATTGAAAAATGAGGATGTGATGTATTGTGATGCATGGTGATATCGAATCGAATCGTTGACATGATAATCTTAATCGAAACGAATCGTGAAACCAGTGCCGATTCACACTCCTAATTTTAAGATGGCAGTACTTTCACAGAGATTCCAACTATAAACAAAAAGCATACAAACTCCAATTTTAGTTAAAATGAAGTTTTAAGAATAAGATGATGTAATTTAATAAAATAAGATGTATTTGCACAGTAGAATAATTAATTAGGAAAAAATGTAGATCAAGAATCGTTTTGGAATCGGATCGTGACTCTCAGAATCGGATCGGATCGTGAAGTGCCTAAAGATTCCCACCCCTAATTCTAATATGCTGATTTACTGCGTTAAGAAACGTTTCTTATTATTAATGTTGAAAACAGGCTTTGATATTTCTGTGGACAGTAGACACCATGTTTGTAAAGAGTACAAAGTTCAAAAGGACTGCATTTATTGAAGTTGACTGTCACTTAAAGTCTATTTAATAATTTTTTTATTAATTAAATTTAATAATAATTGTCAACTTTTTAATCAATTTAATCATTTAAAATATTTCTTAAATATAAATAAATTAATTTAAAAAACCTTACTGTCCCCAAATGTTGAATTGAATTGTATTTATTTATTTATTTATTTTATTTAATTGTGTCCAATAGAAAAAGTTACAAATAGGAGTGTAGTAAACGAATGCTGCTTAATTTCACAGGCGTTCCATTAAAATCAGTGTGGAAAATGTTGAAAAAAGTTAACCATCTGGGCCTACTTTAGAACCTTAAATTATTCATGATATCATTTGTCTATGTTAGAATATTAAGAATATTAAATTCCAAGGTGATATTCAAACGTGAAATTTCTAACATGTTCTTGGCCATAAATTTCTAGATACAAGTATTAAATGCAGATATAGTTCACTGACATTATTATGGACTTGAAATGGCCGATATATCATAATCATGAACGATTTTGAAATACTGTATGTAGTTTTAGCTCTGACTAGTTCATATCTAACATGCACTTCTATGATTGTGGTGTAATTGTGAGCAGAAGCCCTTAGTCTTCTCGTGCAGGTCATAGTGTACTGCTGCTCTAATGCAATAACATGATTATGGGGTGGCATTTATCAGAGGTGCGTATCCACTCGCATTAGACTTCCAGTCACATCCTGCACAGACGAGAGGATGAGACCGCGGAGCACATCTCACTCTACCCATCTGCATATAGATTAGGCACACACACACACACTCACACGTATGTACACGAAACAAAGACATAATGACAAAATTTGGTCTCTTATGAAATGCTTAATCAAAAAAGAACTTATCATATTTTTTGCATTAAAAAGAAGCGTCTGAATAATATAAGTGTTTTGACCCAGTTTTCAAACCACGTAAACATCCTCTGTTTGTTTTTATAATTTCACACAGTATAAACGTCCTTCAGATGAGTAGCATTCATTAATAATTTTTAATTACAGCTGATAACACCTTTTAATCTCAGAAATGCACACACGCACACAAACTCACAACCTGAGTTTGCCGCTCCCATTGTGCATGTTCTTATTGCCCAGACCCTCTTGTACACGTCGCCTTCACAATGAGGGAGTGAAAGGCCTTAATAATGAGTGTGTGTATTTCTGTGTGCCTAAGGGTAATAAGCAGTGAATGTAGTGTGTGTGTGTGTGTGTGTGGTCGAGAGAGCCAGAGTAATGAACAGCGGATCTTATTGAGTGCTCAGAAGGAGGCTTAAGCAGACTGCTGAAAGCATTAGGGATGTTAATCTGTTGGACTCACAGATCATCCTATAATCAAGCCGGCAAGACAACACTCCATTAACGCGGAGCAGAGTTAACATCAGGAGCCGTCTCTCCCAGCCTGCCTGTGCGAGCGCTGACATCTCACTCGAGGAAAAGCTGCAGTGTCCACACAACACGCACACATGCAGACAATGCATTCGAGGCTGAGAACATCGTCCATCTAATTCAGCTAATGAACCAGCGCAGGGGGTCAAAAGTCACGCCCTGGGAACAGAGATGCTGACTCTGCGGACATTGTCCCTCCTCCATTTTGGTTTTAGAGAGGTTTCTCGGAATGATGATTCCTGAATGAGTTAATTAATCTGCGGTTTGGGAAACTAGATGTGGCTCGAATTTTACTCGGAACATTTGGAGTATTTCATTTTCAGACTTTTTAATGCCAAAGCCCCCAGAAAATGATTAAAACCCTTGCAAGAGACTCCTTTTCTAAAATATATGACGCATATGTCATCTTCAAAATTACGTGCATAAAGACCTATTTACACTGTATGAGAAAGTTATTAAGCATCAAATTATGAAGACACAATTCCAAAATTAAATAATTGTCTTTTATATTGCACTTAATTTTTACTTTGCATTAAATTGAAAACTTTTTAAGAGTAATGTGAGATGCATGAATCTTAAAGTAAAGGCTGTAAACCGAATGATTATTTGTGAATAATTATTCCATCTAGTCTTTAGAAAGTAAGTGTATTTAATATCTTGTCTATTTTTTTTTATTTTAACCCTTGTTTGATCTAAATTAAGATCAATTACATTGATCAAAGTTACATATGTTAACTTTGACAGCTATAAATACATTTTTCTGACCTTTTTTTCCCCAGAAGAAAAAAAAAAATTTCCACAGACACCTAAGCAATTCCCTGTAGCCCCCTTAAGTCATGTTTTTTTTTATTTTTTATATTATTTACATTTATTTATACAGATTGTTTCAGTGCAGCTTCATAGTAATAAACATTGGAAAGTAACAGTTAATTTTACAAAATTGATCTATTATGAAACAATTTGATATTCAGATGGCAATACTGTCGATATTTAGCCCAATTTAGTTCTGTATTAATTCAATTCAGTTCTGTAAGTACAAAGTTTATCAGTTATGAAACAAATTCAAGGTTTGAATCCTAAGCTTGTCTGGAGTTTGCCCTGATTTGTACATTAGAGAATCATTTTAAAATACATTTTTGAAAGACGTTGACCTTTAAAACTGAACTGTGTTTTTTCTGCCGAGCTTGTCACACCAGAACAGAACTGTGAAAATAACAACTAGGGATGCAACGATACCATTTTTTCAGATCTGATCCGATCCAGAAAATTCTGAGTATCGGCCAATTTCGATCCGATACCAGCACAGTTTTTTTTTTTTTTTTAAATCAATATAGAATTTCTATACTTCTGTGTGTTGACCTGATCATCATTCTTGTGTGTGTTAAGCACAATCTACTAAATATAGACAACTTAATTTTAATGAAAAATAACAAATGAAAAAATATATAATCATAAACTGACAAAAATACTATTATAAACTAGGTTAGTGGATAATTTAGCAGCAAAAGTTATTCTAGAAAAATCACGAGTGCACAATTTTATAAAATCCAAACATTTAGTGAAATAGCATTATTTAGAGGGGAACAAATAAAAGTGAATAAGTGTAGGATAAAAGTGAATAAGTGTAGGTCTAAGTCTGGTAAAATGTTACACATTGCTGTTTGTAATGTTGTAAAATACATTAACGAAAACAAGTAAATGTATTTATTAATAAATATAAACTATAACATTAAAATACATTTCTTTTAAATGTCCTATCTATCATATGTTGCTGCCTCTATTACTGCTATACATTAGATTATTAATAGCCTTTCTTTGTCTGTCCTATCATAAGACAGAACAAGAAACGCTATAAATAATCTTTCATTGTGAAAAAGTATTATAATAAGAAAAGCTCCAGTACAGAGTGGCACAAAGTGATTATGAGCATTCCGTGTGCAGAATGATGTGCTTGAAGCAGCACGGAGTGCTCCACATAGAGAAGTTCAAAGCATAAAGGAAAGAGATATTGGTGTGTAGTTTATTAAATTTGTGCCATAGTTTGAGCCTTTTCTTTTAACAGTGTTAAACGTACTCGGTTACTATCGTAACCTCGGTTCCCTGAGATACGGAACGAGTACTGCGTCTTGATAAAGACGCATATGGGGAAAAAGCCTTTTTTCTCCTGAACTGAAGTCTTATTCAATCACGCAGTGAAACTGCACGACTATTGGTTCGTGCAGTGTGTAAAAAACGAACCAATGTGTCGGCAGCAGAGCTGCACGAGCCTATGGCGACAAAGCCCGCCAGAATGGGCGGGGCATCTGGCTATATAAGCGGCCGTTTCGCCATAGGATCCTCAGGTTACTTCGACTGAAGCGACAACTGAGTCGTGCAGCTGTCTGGCACGGCAAAGTACGCAGTACTCGTTCCGTATCTCAGGGAACCGAGGTTACGACAGTAACGGAGTACGTTCCCTGTCGATACTCCACTCGTACTGCGTCTTGATAAAGATGCATATGGGAACTCAATTTAATCACGCCGTGCTAAGGCAGAGGAATGCCTGCATAATATTACTCCATAAGCATTTAATGCCCACAGGGAAGTTCAATAGTATGCTCCGGGCTAAGCAAGCTAAACTCATAGAGGAGACCAGGCCCATGACGAGGCGATGCCTCTAGTAGAATGGGCTCGTACTCCAATGGGGCATTGTAGGCCCAAGGAAGAGTACGCCTGCGTAACAGCATCCACTATCCACTTAGAGAGCCTCTGCTTCGTGACCGGATGCCCCTTGACGCGGTTACCGAAGCTAACAAAGAGCTGTTCTGTACGCCTAAATGAGGCAGAACGCTCGAAGTAGATCCTCAAAGCTCTGACAGGGCATAACAAGGACAACTCCCGGTCCTCCTCAGAAGGAGGAAGCACGGAGAGTGTGATGACCTGAGCTCTGAATGGAGTTGAAAGTACCTTGGGTACGTAACCATGCCTTGGTTTCAGGACGACCTTGGAGTCATTGGGCCCGAACTCTAGGCAGGCAGGGCTATCAGAGAGCGCCTGTAGGTCTCCTACTCGCTTAACCGATGCTAGTGCTAGTAGCAGAGCAGTTATCAGCGACAGCGACTGAAGGTTCGTAGACTGAAGCGGCTCAAAAGGAGGGCCCTCAAAAGAGGCGGATTCAGCCTCTTGGCTCCCCTCAGAAAACGGACAACTGAGTTGTCTCTGCCCACTGATTGGCCTGCTATAGGGGCATGAAAGGCCGCTATAGCTACTACAAACACCTTGAGTGTGGAGGGGTAACGTCCTTTATCCAGCAGCTCCTGCAGGAAGGACAGAACCACCGCTAACTCTGAGGTAGACGGGTTTTCACCGCGGTCTAGGCACCAAGTGGAGAAAACAGACCACTTAAGGGTGTAGAGGCGTCTTGTAGACGGGGCTCTAGCCTCAGAAATGGTGTTTAACACTCGCTCTGGGAGGCTGGTAGGCTCCCTTCGAACGGCCACAGGTGGAGAGCCCACAGCTCGGGCCGAGGGTGCCATATTGTTCCGTTCGCCTGAGAGAGGAGATCCCGTCTCAGGGGCACGGGCCAGGGGGCTGCTGTTAGCAGCTGAACCAGTTCTGACAACCAAGGTTGGTTTTCCCACAAGGGGGCCACCAATAGAACCTTGGCTGCGTCCGAAATCGCATACTACTTGTGTAGGTACTACATCTGAATTCGAACGTACTACTCGACCGTTAAAAAAGTATGTTCTATATAGTATGAATGAGGGTAGTATGAATGGAATTCGGACGTACTACATCCGCCAGGTTGATGTTGTCACGTGTCATGCGTCTTCACAACAGCGAGAAAATTTAAAGAGCCCACTTCACTGCGCGAACATAGTTAATGATTTAAATTCTTAACGCTTAACGAACCGTCTATTTAAAGAAAGCAGCGTAACAAGCTGATGTACTACAATGAGGTTAAGGTAACTCCATCTGATCGGTAATGATTAGAGATCTTTTTACACCTAATTCACACAATCGTTTCATCTGTTTGTTAAACCCTCAACAAGTCAGCCGTTTACTTGGATGATGTTAAACAAGTACAAGTTAACCACAATGAACATCAACAATGTTTTTCCCTGAGGTACTTTACACTTGAAGACAGCCGCGTCGCGGCTTTCCGCCATTTTTCGAATATGACGCGGCCTCTCCCGTGGCCTCATGGGATAGTAAAGTGTCCATCGTATGCCTACTACAGAATTCGGAAGGAAGTAGTAGGTCATCCGGGTACTTCTCGCCTACTATTTTTCGAATACTATGATTTCGAACATACTACTCGCCTCGCATACTGTTTTTCGCATACTATATAGTAGGGAAGTATGCGATTTCGGACGCACCCCTTGTGTCCTTGTTCCTTGATCCGCCTGATGACCTGAGGGATCAGGGCGATCGGAGGGAATGCATAAAGGAGGAGGTCGGGCCAATCATGGGCCAACGCGTCCCTGACCTTCGAATAATAAGTTGGGCAGTGAGAGCTGTCTTTGGAGGCGAAAAGATCCACTTTTGCCCTGCCAAAGATCTTCCAGATCATCCGAACCGTCCGCGGATGGAGCATCCACTCCTCTGAGGGGACATTGCTCTGAGATAACATATCCGCTCCTTGGTTCAATCTGCCCGGCAAGGGCACTCGTGAGTGGCGGAAGAGGAAATCTGCTCTCTTTTTGAAAATGTTTGTGTGGCGAGTGGGGCGGGGCCGAGAGCCGTGGGAACGGAGCGAGGCCGGTGGAGTTAATGATAATGAGCGACACCTGCGTCACGCCGGTCTCGAGTCCCACGGAGGAGCTCCGGAAGGATAAAAGGAGGAGTGACGACAGTGGAAGACGAGAGAGGACCAGGCCTGGACTTTTATTTTGTATTTTATGTGTGGCAGTCGTCCGTGAGGGGCTGCCGCTTTACTTTTATGTTTGTTTATTTTATTAAAACTTTGTTTAAATGTTCGCCGGTTCCCGCCTCCTTCTTCCCGATCTACGAACTGTGTTACAGTTTGTGTTTTATTTTTTCCACTATCACAGTGGATGGTTGCTTAGGCGCTTGTACGGGCCCTGTATTTGCAACAAACACACTTCCCTCTGCACCCGGAAATGAACGGGGTGAGAAGAGGTTTAAGAGAGGCTGCTTGGTGGGTGGTCCGGCCGTGGCGGGACTTGGCCCTCTCCTCTTCCTGCCCTGCATCTT
Source organism: Onychostoma macrolepis (assembly GCF_012432095.1). NCBI lineage: Eukaryota > Metazoa > Chordata > Actinopteri > Cypriniformes > Cyprinidae > Onychostoma > Onychostoma macrolepis. Next base: position 8,716,214 of record NC_081167.1, on the reverse strand, counting down.
GGGTCGGGGGCCCTGGCGCTTCGGGAAGGGTTGGCGTCTGGCCGAGCGGGAACGCCCTCGCGTCTGCTGAGTCTTGGCAGACTGAGGGGCAGGAACGGCAGGTGCAGGCTTCGCTGGCTGCTGAGTCGGCGCAGGTTTAGGGCGACTCGAAGCAGCTGCGGAGCTGGAGCGCTTAGGCCATGCGACACTTCCTGCCAGTGACGCCTTCTGTGCCTCTGTGAAACACTCAGCAAATCCTTCCACCGCAGGTCCAAAGAGGGCATTGGGGGAAATCGGGGCATCAAGGAAGGCGACCTTGTCCATGGCTCAGACTCGTCCATGGCAGAGAGGAGTTGGGCCTGATAGACCTGTAGAACCGCCATTGAGTGAAGCGCCGAAGCCGCCTGTCCAGCTGAAGCGTAGGAGCGTCCAGCGAGCGCTGAAGTGGTCCTGCATGGCTTGGACGGGTGGGCGGCTTTTGCTTTCCAACCGATGGCAGTGGGTGGGCAGAGGTGAGCAGCCACTGATTCATCTAGTTGAGGCATCCTCTCGTACCCCTTTTCTTCAGCGCCGTCAACTGTAGTGAGGGCGGATGAAGCGGAAGTACGGAGGCGAGCAGAGTAGGGGGCATGTTTACGGCGAGCAGGCTTCCGGGATCAGCGAGGCGAAGTCGTCGTTGCTGAAGGAGAAGAAATCTGAGGATCCTATGGCGAAACGGCCGCTTATATAGCCAGATGCCCCGCCCATTCTGGCGGGCTTTGGCGGGCTTCGTCGCCATAGGCTCGTGCAGCTCCGCTGCCGACACATTGGTTCGTTTTTTACACACTGCACGAACCAATAGTCGTGCAGTTTCACTGCGTGATTGAATAAGACTTCAGTTCAGGAGAAAAATACTTTTTCCCGAAAGTACGAGTGGAGTATCGACAGGGAATCTCAGTTATTGAGCGCTCTTGAAGAGAGTTTCATCATTTTGACTGTAGTAACTGAACGTTACACGCAGTTTGAATGTTGAATGGAGGATGACAGACAGCCGCAGCGGAGAGAAGAGTTTACGTCAACTTGAGTTTAACGACTTAAATATTCATCTTTACCTCACATTAAACTATGAAACAGCTTCAGAACACTTGAACTTTGACTTTATGGTGCTTTATAATGTTTTTGTGCATTCGTGGTGCTGAACAATAACACAGAATAGTATACGCACAATATCGGATTTGAATCGGTCTCGTCTGACCGATACCCGATCTGCAGAAAATTCCAGTATCGGAGCCGATACTGAATATCGGATCGATGCATCCCTAATAACAACTCTCTGTCTTTGGTCAGACAAACACTGTTTCATCCCAAACTCATGCTATTGGTTTAATTTTGTGTCACACCCAGCTGGGCCACTTACACCGATTGTGGTTCTGTATTTGTGCTAGTAGTAGTTAAAAAATGTCACTCTTCACCTCTATAACACTCAAAAAAAAAGTGTTGCCATAAATGCATGCAGTACCTCTCTGTAATATTGTAATATTTGTTTTTCAGATTGCCACAGTTCAAAGAGGAGGCCAAGAGTTATGTGGGCACTAACATGAAGAAGGTAATTATAAAATCCTTCCCAGATCTCCATTCTCCCTCCAAACCCTTTACACCCGTTTCCCATCTGCCTTCCTCATTTCTCATTTACTTTATGAGCTTTGTTACGTAGAGGTCTCCATACCCATAAGTGAGGTCAGTTGCTGTTGCATAATTATTATACCTGTGTGTGTGTGTGTGTGTGTGTGTGTCATCCATCAGGTCAGGAGATGGAAAATAGTATGTAGTGAGAGTTAACAGTGTTTTCCAGCCACAGTTGGTTCTGCATTTGAAAGACCTTTGCTTCTTTTCATCTCAATTATTTAGGGATCAAAGACTCTCTCTTCTCCTGTCTTTTCATACCTGATTTTTGTTGTTGAGTTCATCCTGTGCCCATTTGCCTGTTCCAACTCGCAGATCCCAGGCTGTATTCTGGACACACAGGATTTTATTTATGCAGATCAGCCTAGAAACACCAATCAGACGGGCTTAGAGAGGGTATAGCACATTTACATGCATTAAATACATACAGCAGTTTTTTATTGGGTTGCAGCTAGTGCATTTAAATACGCCGGGACGCATGGCTTTGTTTGAATGCATGGTGGGGAGATTCGCTAAGGAATTAAAGCAGCCATTTTTCATAGCAACAAAAATTAGTTCTCATTATCTTTTTAGAGGGATATTCTCCATCCGATATAATTTAAGCTATTTTGACAACATCTGTAGCATGTCATTTTTTCTTGTTCACAATGGTTCTATTCATGTTTCAAGACAAAACTGTGTTGTCTAAACTGAAAAATGAGCTTAAAAATTTAAAATAATTTCAGTATTACTATTCACAGACAAAAAGTAGTAAAGAATTTTGTGCTTTTGAAACAGGAGTTCATTAGATGGTTTTTTTAATGAAACATTTATCATATCATAGTTCAATTTGCAGTACATTCCAAATTAATCCCAGTATTTTTCTCTTTACTTTACTTTAAATAAGCAATTTAAAAGTAATAATTATAAAAATTAAAAATAGTAAAAAAAAAAAAACTAAACAAAACAAAACAAACAAAAAAATAAATTATATATATATATATATATATATATATATATATATATATATATATATAAAACATTTACAAAGACAAAATATTAAGTTTCCCTGCATGTCATGCAAATGTGTTAAATTATTATTAATTTAAAATCTCAGTGGGATGCTTGAAGAAAATCTTTTGTCAAAGGGGTTTGGCTGGCAAAAATCTTAGGGGAACCCCTGGTCTGTGGTAACTGACTTTGTGCTACAGATGCTGTCAATGAAGATTAACTTGTTCTAGACCCAAAACATCCCTTCAGAAAAAAAAAAAAAAAACACGGAAATGTGCAAATAGCTCTTTCTATGGTTTGTTAAAAAATGTTTTTTGAATATGGAAATATTAGGGTTTGTAAATAATACTTCAAATGAGTATGAAGTGAATTTAGAGAGAGGTCTCATTCTAAAGAAAGAATATTAGATGAACAGTCATGTTTAAACAATGTAACATACCTACAAGTTTAGGTCCAGCTTTATAATTTATGCAAATACAGTTGAGGTGAAACCACATCAGGGCTGTTATTTTCATATTTTCATTTTGGTTCCATAGTTTCATTTGAATGTTACTTTCTGTATTTGAATTTATATTCATTCGAGTGGGTTTTTTTGTTTTATTTTTTTAAAGACCAGCAATCCTATTTGACTGCCATTTTGCATGCTCTATGTGTTCCTGGTCTGTTTATTGCACCTATTATTATTTTTTTATCCTTGGTTAGTCTCCCCAATTAATAGGTGTTTGTTTGTAACGTATGCTGAGGTGCTACTCCCCCCATTTCCTCTCAGAGATGCATCGGGTTAATGTCGTTGAATGGGTGTGTTATTGAGTTCCTGATAATGAATGTGTGTGCATGGATGTCGTCCTGGTATGCGAGTCGATTTCTCCCATGTACACCCCATGCATGAAGTTCTATGTGTTCCCATGTCATGCGTCTCCCTCTGAGCTTTTGATATGTCCATCACTAATCCCGGGGCCTGCCCCTTCTCTCCTGAGGCTTACAATATCTTATGGAAAAACAAACGAGTGCAGGTAAGGAAGAAGAGATCATCTCCGATCAGACTCACTTTAACCTTGTACAACCCCAATGTATTTAACCTATGACAGTGCTTTGACAGTATAACAGGTCCAGGTTGAAGTCTTTTGTTGTATTTTTGGGCTTATCTTCACTGAATACAGTGTTTCTTGAAAGCTAGTGAAACAAGCTGAGACGAGCATTAGATGGTTATTTGACACGATGGTTATTTTTAATGTATTTTTAATTAAAAACGCATTTAACTGCGTTCTTCTGCTAATGCATATGAAAAACCAGACTAAAATGCTAGACAGTTTCCTGCACCACTATAGAGTGCAAAAATCCAGTTCTGGAAGTAATAATTTGCACCTTCACATAAGCATAAATCAAGAGAATAAATTTACCTTTCTGTAGTTTGCGGATTATCATCTACATTAACAGTCTATATTATATGAAAACCTGTAAAACCTTCAGGAAGGTTTTCTAAAAAGCAGTTAAACTCCTTTTGTTGATTACAATAATTCCAAATTGTTAAGTTTTTTTTCTATTAAAACAACACGCATTCTGTTGTGGCACAGATGTTGCGTAAGTGCATTTATTCAGCACCCAGTGTGGAGAGAGCATGTGCGCAAGGTTGCCAGCTTGGAAAGATTAAGTAAAACACTGGGCAGAAAATGTATCCATTTAAGAGAGAAGCTTTGATTAGGGAATTTAAACTCTTGACATCTGGCAACCACAAGCATGAAAGCTTGTGGAGGCTTGTTACTAATTCAGGAGAAAGGAAATGTCAAATAAAAAAAAAAAAAAAAATTGTGCACTTTTTTTCAGGATAAATAACAAGTGGGAATATATTACAGACGATTATATTAAATCAATTCAGAAAAGCAGCAATTGTGATCATGAATAAAATACTATTAATCTTGCAGCCCTACTTTATGGGATTCTAGTTCTTTCTAAATTAAAGCCATTAAGTACACAGTCCTGTATCTTGGTCTTGTCCGATTTTCAATATTTGTTTTTGAAAGACTTTTTGAAATTCCCTGTAGGAGAATGAATGGGTAGCTGAGTAGTGAGCTTGAAATCTGAATTGAACGTTAAATACAGTTATAACACTATGCTGACAAACTTTATTTTCAAAAGCCATTATTACCACAAATGTGTTGATTTGTTACTGTAGAAACCTACTGTTGAAAATAATTTTGCTACTTGAATTGTGGAAATGGGGATAACTATATTCTTAAACAACATTTTTGCTTAAAAATTGACAAAAAAAGAAAAAACATCTTTCTCCAGAATCACATCATTCAGTTCTGCGTCTGAGGGTGCACTACTGTCAGATATTTCTTCAAAAATAATAAAAGAAACATTAATGTGATTAAGTAACTGGTATCAGAATCATTTTTGTTGCTTCTCATCCCTGTACAAATAACATCCTGTATGTAAATCACATTCGTTTTGCTGATTTAAACATTTATATACTGATAAAAGTATCACCTCAGCATACATAAAGACCCAAGAGGTTTTTTTTGATAAAATGAGATGACTGTGTGTGCTTATGCATCTTTTTGAGTGGTGGCATTGTTTTTTATGGTAATTTGAGGTGTCATGAGATTATGTTTTCGTCTTGCGCTCCTGTCTGGTTCTTTGTGCAGTGAACTGCAGCGTTTGGCTTGATTTAACAAGTCTGTGTTTGTTTTGAAGCTAAAGATGAGAGCCGGGGGAATGAGCGAGTCGTCCAAGTGGAAGAAACAGAAGCGTTCTCCCCGCCCTCCTCGTCACATGGTGCGCAGTCCCTCAGGACAGATGGATCCAGGCCAGTCCAGCACCCTCACCAACAACCTTTCAGGTATACCAACATAAGTCAGTTAGATTCAGCTTGTGTTTTTAAGTCATTTTCATTTACGTGATCAAAAGTTTGGGTCTGTAAGATTTTTTTTTAATTGTTTTTGAAAGAAGCCTCTTATGCTATTCAAGGCTGCATTTACTTGATCACATTTAGAGTAATATTGTAAAATATTGGTATAATTTAAAATAATGCTAAAAATAAAATAATTTATTTGAAATAGAAATCTTGTTAACGCTTTACAAAAAGATGCCATTTGTTAACATTTGTTAACTACATTGGTTAAAATGAACTAACAATGAAAAATACTTCTAAAGCATTTATTCATCTTAGTTCATGTTGATTTCAACATTTACTAGTGCTTTATTAAAATCAAAAGTTGTATCTGTTAATATTATTTAATGGATCTGAGCTAACAATGAACAGCTGTATTTTTATTAATGTTAACAAAGATGAATAAATACAGTAACAAATGTCTTGCTTAGTGTTAATGTTAATGCAATAACAAATGCTAACAAATGGGACCTTGTTGTAAAGTGTTACCAAGATCTTTTGTAACATTATTAATGTCTTTACTGTCATTTTTGGTCAATTTAATGCATCCGTGCTGAATAAAACTATTAATTAAAAAACAAAAACAAAAAAAAACTGAATGACCCCAAACTTATAGTGGTGTATATGTACCAATACATAGTAATAAATAGCAGTATTTTTATGTGGACATTTCTGTGGACATTTTTTGAGTAGTGACTCAAGCAAATAGTTGAGTCACAGTTAAATTAATCCATTTTTTTAAATGTTCACTTTTTAATTAGCTTTTGAGCTTTGCTATTAAAATATCTCTGTGAGTACGCTGTCTTACTTGCCAGACTTGAAACAAGAAGGAATAGTGAATTCCTTCACTGAAATGCATTTTGTGTACAATGTATTTTGTCATCATAAACATCCTCTGAACATTCAGTATATCATCCTGTTTTGATGTTAAGCAGAATAGCATGTGCTGTCACCCTATCCTCATCCCATTGTGTCTATTTCAGGTGGAGTTCCTTTCATAGAGCAGCACAGTGGAGGTTCTTCTACTCTTCCTGGTTCAGACAGTGCAGCGTCCTCCATCTCCAGCCCCACCACTGACAGTGGCTTAGACAACGGCTCTAAAACCACATCAAAGGAAGATCTCACAGACCTGGAGCAGAGCAGCTCAACGGCCACCACTCCCATGACACCCTCCGCAGAGCCAGGCAGACTGGAATCACAGGTATCCCTAAGACCGTCAATAAACTATCCAAGTGCATGTGTTCAGAGCTTGATGGTATGGTGTACTGTGTCATCAGTCTGAGGGCAGGGAAGTGGAGCGTGCCCAGTCGGCCTCAGTCGAGTCCATTCCTGAAGTCCTGGAGGACCGAGACTTGCTGGCTGACCAGTCGGATTCGGCATCGGTTCACGACATGGACTACGTTAACCCGAGAGGTGTGCGCTTTACACAGTCAACCCAGAAAGACGGTAAGAGGAATAGTGTATCTAAAATTCACGTCAAAGGCCTGACGCCAAAATGACTTCACACCAATTGGTACCATTGTTTTTCTCCCAGGTGCTGCTCTAATTCCATACGGTCTCCCGTGCCTGAGAGAGCTCTTCCGGTTCCTCATCTCTCTCACCAACCCACATGACCGCCATAACTCTGATGTGATGATGCACATGGGCCTCCAGCTGTTGAACGTGGCCCTAGAAGCCGCACACATCGCCCCCTACCAGTCGTTGCTCTGTCTTGTCAAAGATGAGCTCTGTAGGCACCTCATACAGGTGAAACTTTGTTCTTCTCTAACCTAACTTGTGCATTTCTTGGCTTGTTTTCAGCTGTAGTAAATATTCCCTGTCTCTTTGTAGCTGTTGAGCGTGGACCGAATGAATCTGTATGCCGCCTCCATACGCGTGTGCTTTCTTCTCTTTGAAAGCATGCGAGAACATCTAAAGTTTCAGCTTGAGGTATGTGACTGAATGATGGTCTTCCTGTGGTGAGATGTCATCTTAGATGCAGGAAGTCACTCTTTGTATGTCTCCACAGATGTACCTGAAGAAGCTAATGGACATCATTACCTCAGAGAACCCTAAAATGCCCTATGAGATGAAGGAGATGGCCCTCGAAGCCATCGTGCAGCTCTGGAGAATCCCCAGCTTTGTCACAGAGCTCTACATAAATTATGACTGTGACTTTTACTGCTCCAACCTGTTTGAGGACCTCACCAAACTGCTCTCTAAGGTGAGCGACTCCAAAGAAATAGATCTGGAGTTTGAAAATAGTCCTTGGATACAATTTGGTGCCTCTAGTTATGGAAAGTTTAATTGCATTACCTTTTGATAAATATTTTGTGAGCTACACAGTTAAAAAATAAATAAATCAATCATTAGTTCACATAATGACAATATAATGGACTGAAAATGTATCAATTGTGTAAAATACACTTGGTTCGACTTTGTGTCAATGTTATTTTAGTAACATTAAGACTACTATTATAATTAAAAAAAAAAAAAAAAAAAAATTTTTTTTTAATGAAAAATGTTTTAATTAATAGTTATTTTATTTATAGTAACTAAAACCATAAACCATCATATTATGATTCTGTGCTCCTGGTTCATAACAATTACATTTAAACTGTTAAACTGCCATAGGCTGATGATTGCATTTACAATTAAAATTTTTCAAAGAAACCTTTTTACAAACACATTGCTACAAGGATTAGCCTACATGCTTTAGCAAAATGCATGTAGCAATTTTTTTTGTTTCCTTGATTATTTTTTTACAGGAGAGGTTTCACCTCAAATTCCTGAACGTTTCTGACATTTATCATGAAGTTGATTTAATAGTGTTTTTGTACTCCAGAATGCCTTTCCAGTGTCTGGGCAGCTCTACACAACCCATCTCCTGTCACTCGAAGCCCTACTGACAGTGATTGACAGCACAGAGGCTCATTGTCAGGCCAAAGTGCTCAACAGCGCTGCACAACGGGACCAGTCAGAATCAACGACGGTAGAAGGAGACAGTTCGGTCAATACAATCACCGATTCAACAACAGGTGGGCAGAATCAAGAATCCAAGAGAGAGACACTAACAGAAACGATGTAACAAATGTAAAAAAGGAATGAGCTTTTTTGTTTCTCATAATGGCAAACTCTTCTTCCTTTGTTCACTGCATACAGAGGCTGGCAAATCTGCACCCAGTTCTAATGGGCATAATGCTGTAATGTCAGACACGAGGACTGCCTGTCCTCCCACCAGTGGTCATCTGATGGCAGAGAAGATGAGATTTGGTAGACAGGACCAGGAGGAGACAGACACGGGTACATTACTGATGTTTTGCCTGTGAAATGCAACAAACAACTAAGACAAAATACTCACTGATTTGCAATAAACATTCAGGGATTTAAAGTACTCAAATGCTGCTTTGTCTTAATCCTGCAGAGAAGAAAAGCTTGAAGAAGCCTCATCGTTTCACCAGCTGTCTTCCAGACTCTCAGGAACTTTTAGAGATCAAGAACAAGAAGAAGGTGAGCTGTTCATGTGCAGTTATTTGCTTTGTGAATTTTAAAACCTTCAAATTTGTACTAAAATTGCATGTGTTTTCTTCATACTTCAAAGCTTCTGATCACGGGTACAGAGCAGTTCAATCAGAAGCCCAAGAAGGGCGTTCAGATCCTGCAGGAGAAAGGCCTGCTCAGCAGCCCCATGGACAATAATGAAGTGGCCCAGTGGCTGAGAGAGAACCCCCGCCTGGACAAGAAGATGATCGGAGAGTTTATCAGCGACCGCAGGAACACTGACTTACTCGACAGTTTTGTCAAGTAAACCTCCTTTTTATTGCATGTTTTTTGGTATGAGGGTATTATATTAATAATAGGCATGCTAATAAGCAACTAGTTAATAGTGAGAATTGGTCCCTAAACTAAAGTGTTAACAGAAAAATTAATTTGTTATTATAATGTGGAATAAAATGTGGAAAATGTACTCTTATTACAGTATTAAAAATCAAATGAGAATAACCACTGAATACCCCTCATACGGGATTTATTTAAAGGCATAGTTCACCAAAACTCTCATCCTTAAAAAAAAAACCTTCACACTCATGTCGTTCCAAAGACTTTTTCATCTTCACAAATGAAGGTATTTGTAATGAAACCTGAGAAACTTGAAAGTCCATGCAACCAAACCTTCAAGCTTCAAAAAGTTGATAAAGATATCTTAAAAGGTATCCATATGAGTCCAGCGGTTTAATCTAGGCCTTCTGAAGAAATAGTTTTACGTGATGTACAGATTTAATTTAGGCTTTTTGGTAACATAAGTGTATATATGTATGTGTATATATAAATATGTTATAAAAACATTTTCATGGTCTACAGGCTTAAAGCGAGTTGGTAGGACCATTAAATCAAGTAGTTGAGATGGTTGTGGTGTTGACATTGTTAACACCAGCTTCTTGTTTTTCCAACTTCTTGTCTGAGTCTAATACCTGAAAATTGGATGTGATCCTTTAGCTATAGATGTTATTCTCGCTCATGATTACTATCAGGCTCAAAGTAATTGTCAGTATGGAGCTTGAGATAATTGTACCTTAATGTTATTTTAAGGCCATCTCTATTTCTTCCTCAGCACGTTCACTTTCCAGGGCCTGCGCATAGACGAGGCGCTCCGCTTGTATCTGGAGGCATTCCGTCTTCCTGGCGAAGCGCCTGTCATTCATCGGCTCTTGGAAACCTTCACTGACAACTGGCAAGTAAGTCAGCTGCCACACACACACAAGCACGGACTGGCAAGGACTGACATGAATATATATATATATATATACACTCGAGCAGGAACACACACATATACTCTTTAAATAGGTTGTAGGTTCGCTGCAGTCACAGACACAAGCATTCTTGCAGTTCTTCCATTACCACACTCCAAGGCAATCCCGGCCACCAACTGGCCCCATCATCAGGTAATTAGGGACAGCAGAACAGCAGTTCGCTCGGGATCAAGGACGGGGTCATTAGTCACGCAGGTAATCGGGGAAGAGGAAAATGTTGCACTGGGAAGTGAGACACATCCATCTGGCCTGCAGAAAGCAGCTCAGGCGATCCGAGGACATTTCGAACACGCTCACTTACTGCATATTAAAGGCAGCTCTGTGTGTGACCTGGAAAGTATTCGTAGAAATTTATTTTCTTAGGCGCCATTCTCAATCACTACGTGATTATGCCACGTAGACATAGGGGGTTGTGCCCTCCCCGAAGCAGCGATGTATCGAAACGGGAATGGATTCAGTGTCTGACATTTACACTAGTAGGAGATCCCGGAGGAATTACTGTGCCCTTTTATGTTTTTCTAGTGGCGAATGATCTTCAAAACGCTCCTGTAAAGATGAGCGTACATATTAGGTGATTTGATGATGTTATTCTTGCGCTCGCAGTCAATTGTATGGCCTTGTTCTTTTGTGTGCAGAAAGTGAACAGTAATCCCTTCCAGTCAAACGACGCTGGCTTTGCCCTGGCTTATGCAGTCATCATGCTAAACACTGATCAGCACAACCATAATGTTCGAAAGCAGAACATCCCCATGACGTTGGAGGTGAGCCACACATGTTCCTGTTAACCACAGGGACATCCAAAAGTCATTCACATGTTTAGGGCCACACATGCAATCCCTTTCTGAGAGATCAGTTTCAGCTCTATGACTTAACAGTTTAAGATAAGTGTATTACGTGTTATTTATGTAAGTATGTTATGAAACCATCTGTCTAGATTTGCCACACATGCAGATTACTGTTATGTAGCCATGTCTCACTTTTACGTGCTTCAAACAACTGGCCACGATTTAGTGGAGCTTTAAGCTCAGCCACAGCAGTCACACATTTACAAACATATTATTAATGCCTTCACTTGCATCATCTGAAGAAAGATTTTCAGTTTTTGCTCTTTGTTGTTGTTGTTGTATATCATGCTTCACCGAAACTAAAGTTCTATCATTCTCAATTGTATTACAATAAGAAACTACTGGTGAATCTCATGGGGGCCAATAAAAAAAAAGCAAGTTTTACACCAAAAGCAAAAAAAGAAGTGATCAGTTATGAATTTATATTGAAAAATGTTGTCGTTGACATAAGCAAAATGACATTTGCTTAACTGTCATAATGTCAAAATGTAATACAAAAATCCTGTTGTCATTTACCATAATTATATATATAAAAAAAAAATTCTGATTACCTAAATGTGAAAATATATATGCATTACTTTTTAAATGTTTGGGGATCAGAAATGACATTACAGAACTATGAAAAGAAGAATATTACAAAAGATTTCTATTTCAAATAATAAATTATTTCTGAAGGAAACAGTGTCACACAACACTGAAGACTGGAGTAATGATGCGGATAAATAAATTACATTTTAAAATATATTAAAATTGTATTTTAAATCAAATAACAATTGTGAGCATAAGAGACTTTTAAAACGCAATAAATACTTTTAAAAACATGAAAGAAATCTTACCGACCCCAAACCTTTGAACAGTGTGTATGTATACGTGTGTGTGTACATATATGTATTGTATTTGTTGTTTAGGAATGATATTACAGTACTATAATTAGTCATAGAAAATATTAAGTAATGAGTATAGAATTACTGTATTACAGTAATGATAATAATGGGAAATGCGAAAAGAATGGATGGAAATATGCTTGATTTTCACCTTCATGGGTCAAAATGAAAAATAAAAAATAAATTAAATTAAATTAATAATAAATTCTTTTTTTGCCTTTTTTGTTTTGTTTTGTTTTGTTTTGATGTGAAATGTGACCTGGATATGTTTTCATGAGATTCACGCTTGGATACATGGCTGCGGCTGGTGGCATCAGTGCGCACGGACACCTTGAGTTTTCCATGCATTAGCACCAGATCCATTTAAACAGATGATCACACAGATCTTCCTGCTAAAAGCACTGGTGATGTAAAGGAATACAGGGAGCAGTGGGAATGGTAATCAGCAGGTATTCAGCCTGAGCACAGAGGGGATAAGCGGCAGCGAAGTGAAAGGAGACGAGGCGGGACTGGGCTTTTGGCAGACGGCGCGTCCAGCTGTCTTGTCTCCGTGTCAGCTAGCGTGTGTGCGTCTGCTCCGGCTCTCCAGCCATGGAAAATGCAGTCCTGGAAAGACCCTCTGTTTACTCCTCTGTTTATTTCTCCTTCTGTTCATCCCTCTCTCGTGGGGGAGCTCAGGTTTCCCTTGCTTTACCTGCCATTAAGAAAGTATGCAGTAAAACAGTGGCCTAACGCCATCACTCAGCAGCGGACGTCTGTGTGTTTATTTGAGCTGAGGTTGGCCTTAGACCAGCCTGCTTAACACTAACACCTATTAAGTGACACCAGCAGTAATAAACCGAGACCAATTATTGGATTTGAAAGGTGATAGTTGGAGGATGTTGCTGTAATTGGATGGAATGAAGGCATTTTAATCAGTTTCCTCCTCCTGTTTGTTGTTTTGTTTTATTTGTCTAGCAATTCAAGAAGAATCTCAAAGGTGTGAATGGAGGAAATGACTTTGATCAAGACATGCTGGAAGACATCTACAATGCCATCAAGTTAGTTATCGCTTTAGTGCTCTCATAAAGTTTTCATTATCTCTTACTTATTGAACACTTGTAATATGATTATATAAAATATAACTGGTAATTTGCCATACAATAAATATATATTTTTTTCTAACCCACTGACTGTTGATAATGTACAAATGGCTCACAAAATTAACATTTGATTGTCTTGGTATTGAATTTTGTTGCAAATTCTGATGTTAAATGTTATTGAAAAGAGGTCTCTTCCACTAACCAAGACTGCATGATATGATCCAAAAATACAATAAAATTAATTCTGTGAAATATTATTACCATTTAAAATAACTGAATATATTTTAAATGTAATTTCTTCCTGTGATCAAAGCTGAGTGTTCAGCATCATTACTCCAGTTTTCAGTGTCACATAGTCCTTCAGAAATCATTCTGATATGATAAGAAAAATTTATTTTGTAACAATGTAAAAATCTTTACTTTAATTGTTGATTTAATTTAATGGATCCTATTATAAGTACATGTACAAATCTGAACAGCTGAAAAAGTCCTTCTTGTTGAGCTCTGATGTTTATTATCTCTGTTATAAACCTCATGTCTCTGGTCTATAAGTGTATGGATAGACTGATGTATACAATGGCTCAGATGGGATAAGCCGAAATAAATGTATGTGGTCCTGCAGGAACGAGGAGATTGTGATGCCTGACGAGCAGACGGGGCTGGTGAAGGAGAACTATGTGTGGAGTGTTCTGCTGCACAGAGGAGCCTCGTCTGAAGGGATATTTCTGCATGTGCCTGAAAGCAGTTACGACCGCGACCTCTTCACCATGACCTGGGGACCCACCATTGCAGCCCTCTCCTACGTTTTTGACAAGAGCCTAGATGACACTATCATTCAGAAAGCCATCGCTGGGTTCAGGTAAGACCTACAGATTGGTAGACTGGTTTTGCACAGAGCGTTTAAATCAAAACTAAACTTTGTTTAATGATTGCCCGGAGTTTTGTTTCTACAAACGATTCTGATGAAGATGCCACACTCGTTTTTTTTTTTTTTAGGAAATGTGCCATGATCTCTGCACATTATGGCTTCAGTGATGTCTTTGATAACTTAATCATTTCACTCTGCAAGTTTACTACTCTGAGCTCTGAGGTAAGACCTAAAGCATCCTGATCAGATGCATACAGTCTCCTGCAACAGCTTTAAGTCATGAGTGAACAGCTCTGATTGGGATTTGTGTGCCTTTAGTCTGTAGAGAACCTGCCCACTGTGTTTGGCAGTAACAGGAAGGCTCAAGTTGCTGCCAAGACCGTGTTCAGCCTGGCCCATCGTCATGGTGACATTTTACGAGAAGGATGGAAGAACATCATGGACTCCATGCTGCAGCTTTTTAGGGCTGAGCTCTTACCCAAGTCCATGGTTGAGGTGAGATGGGAGTGCCAACATATCACTTTAAATCCCCTAACAAACACTTGCATGCTTAGGAGAAAGTAGTCCTATTTAAATCAAGCAATAGTGCCACCTACTGTCAAATTTGACAAAATATGTCATTCTTGTTGAAAGGTTGAGGACTTTGTGGACCCTAATGAGAAGATTTCCTTACAACGTGAAGAGACACCATTGAACAGGTATATTGAAGATAATCTTTGAAAGTACTTCAGCTTTTTTTTTTTTCTTCACACACATGCTTCCAGGTTTTTTAGACAAGCTGCTTTTAGTGATCGACATTAAAAGCACTATGGCTCTAAAGATCTGTTATTCTCATCCGTTACATAATATAATGCATTGTTTATTTTAGGTATTACATAGTTAATACACAGTTATTACATAGTTATTATACCTGTGAATTCTAGTGCAGTAATATATGCACTTTTTAACTTATTTTGACAGACATGTTGAAAACATTCTCACATTTGTTTTGTGAAATGTGGCATTTTTTTATTCCTTATATGCACATTTAGCCACACAAGTAATACATTTGATTCTACAAAGTACTAAAACATTGAAAATAAATTTAAAGATGCATATAAGTAGTATTGCTCGGTTTTATGTGTTTCTTCACCAAACCATAATGTACCATGATGCTGCAGAGATTGGGTATGCTATGTAGTCAATGAACGTGTTTCACTTTAGATTTGTTTGCGTTTACACTTTAAAAGTGAAAATCAGCCATTTTGATGTTTGTGTGATGCCATAGAAGTCTTACAAGAACAGTAATGTTGATCGTGATCTGTGAAATGTCATAATTTGTGTCAAATTGTAATCCACCTGATCAGAATATCTAAATCTTGCTAAAAGAAAAAAAACAAATCTTGACCAGTCTTGGAAGTTTCATTTCATTTAATTTCATTTAGCTCTATTTAATTTTGAATCTGAATCTAAAACAGCTCTTTTTTGAGGTCTGTGAAGGTCCTGGATGAATTAGTTAAGTTCATCTATTCTTTTCTACTGCTGTACAGGGGCGAGTCGGCTGTATTGAGTTTTGTGAGCTGGTTAACATTGAGTGAACAGTCTGGGCTCAGAGGCCCCTCCACTGAGAACCAGGAGGCCAAACAAGCTGCCCTGCTCTGCATAAAGGTACAGAACAACACACATTCACTTACAAAAGGCATTGCGGTAAAAAGTCGGTCTGAATCATTACTCCATCTGAAAAATATGCTGGCTTATGTGAATAAAAGAATTTTCTCACATTTCTTCTTTCTTCACGTCAGCACTGTGACCCAGAAAAGCTGATTACCGAAAGCAAGTTTCTGCAATTGGAGTCTTTACAGGAACTCATGAAGGTGAGGTCCACTTAGCAAGGTTGGGTGTATACAAGAACGAAATCATTTTCTTTCTTTAGTGTATTACTTGCAGTATTACTTAAAGGTTTGTTCATTATGTAATTTTGTATGTTTCCAGGCTCTCATCTCGGTGACCCCTGATGAGGAAACATATGATGAAGAAGATGCTGCTTTTTGTCTGGAGATGCTGCTACGTATTATTCTTGAAAACAGGTACTGCACGTCATTGAGAATTACTAGTCGATGATTCAGATGAAGATACGGCAGCTTGTAGATTTTAATAGAGAGATGACTGTGTGTTTGCAGGGACAGAGTATCATGTGTTTGGCAAACGGTACGGGATCATCTGTACCAGTTATGCGTCCATGCCAGCGAGAGCTGCTTCCTGGTGGAGAGAGCAGTGGTGGGATTGCTCAGACTCGCTATACGCTTATTGCGCAGAGAGGACATAGGCTCACAGGTACACATACTCGACACATACAGTACAAACTCTAACGTGGGAAGCGGACCAAATGGGCAGCTAAGCGGTTTCTTCCCTCTCTCTGCACAGGTTCTCCTCTCTCTTCGCTTGCTGTTGATGATGAAGCCTCACGTCCTGTCCAGAGTCTGTCGAGAGGTGGCCTATGGCTTGCATGAGCTGCTTAAAACCAATGCTGCCAACATCCATTGCACTGATGACTGGTACACGCTCTTTTCACTTTTGGAGTGCATCGGGGCTGGGGTCAAACCGCCGGCTGCCCTGCAGGTCGCCAACACCAACCCAGACAATGACACAGGTGATTCGGTCATTGCTAACCATTTTGTCTGTTAATGCACCTCAAGACACAGTCGAGTGTGGCCTAAAGTCCTTTTCCAGTTGGGCTTATCTTGTGTAATCCTTTCGTTCCAGGCGCTCAGTCAGATAGCGAACTGAGTTCATATCATCAGAGTGAAGTTAGTCTTGACCGGGGATACACGTCTGACTCTGAGGTTTACACCGAACACGGCAAATCCAGAATACCTCGTTCAGCTACCGATGTGGATGTGGGCTGGCTAGTGGTAAGTGTTCACATAAAGCCCCAGACAGGAAGTCTGTTAGAGACAGATCCACCCTCACTAAGGGCAGTGTATGCCTTATCATTATTATGCATGTTGACTTGGATAGACATATAACTTCTTTCTGTTTTGGGCAGGTGGGTAAAGATGATCTGGATGGATCTAAAGCAGCAGTGACTCCAGGTTCAAAGCCCCTGACCCATCCTCTCATTAACCAATACAGTTTAACTCTTGGGCAGGACATGGGTCTGCATGACACCAAATCCCTCATCAAGTGCATGGATTCGCTTTCGTTCATCGTACGTGATGCCGCCCATGTCACTCCAGAAAACTTTGAACTTTGTGTTAAAGCCATACGAGTGTTCGTGGAGGCTAGCCTTAATGGAGGTACGTATTTCTTATACAACAAAGTACCAGAGTCAGAAATTAACTGGGGCTTTTGGTAAAAACGCCACTGAAATGAATAAAAGTTCCCTAAAATTCAAGATACAAGATCAAAAAATCCCCTTGTATTCATGCTTGTTAAATTTCTAACATATGATATAGTTAAGCTTTATATATATTTAAAAAAAAAAATTTTTTATTTGATTGGTAACAGCCCTATAGTGTATTTTTCTAATTGGAGTTATTGACAAATATATTTAATACAGTTATAAATCAAATGCCCTTATGAAGATTAAAATGCCCCCTGCTTATGCATGCGATCTGAAATGGCTATTTCTTGTGTACTTTCATTGCTGAATATGGTGTGCGATCATTGACACTGAAACCTTCCCATCTTGTGTGAAACAAAGGAATTATCTAATGAATATGAATTATCATCTTTACATAACCACATGACACAGCCATTGCTCCAGTTTACATGCTGCCACATTAACAAAATATTGAGTGTTGCCTTAGTACAAGTTACATTTCAAACACTGAAATTTTCATTCCAAACAAACCTTTTGGAGGACATTTTATTTAAACTTCATCTTGGAAGTTTGACTCCTTGAGGGATTAGAGTGTCTGCCTCACTTCCATGCCTTTGTAATTGGATGTGTCAGTGCCTGTAAACTCTTTAGTGCTGTATCTTGAGCTGTGCTCCACTGGTGAGTCATTTAACTTGGGGGCAATTCAACTGTCTTGTGTGCCCTCTCCATTTATCCTTCACTCTGTCTCTTAGTTCTTCTATCCGGGGTGGTCGGCGATCTACAGTAGGCTTAGTCAAGACTCATTCAGCACTTTGTAGCTCTGCTCTACCAATCGGCATGGCCTTTTCATGAGCTGGAGGCCTCTGTTTACATGGGAAGATACCTGTTGTCATCAGGGGCTTACATGCTCACTTTGAGGGCGGCAGATCAAAGTTTTGAGTTTTGAACATCTAATGGATGCAGCACTGTGTTAATGATATGGTAGATTTCTGCTCTGTTCTTTCACTGGAAACAGAACCCATATTTTCGATTGCAATCCCAAAATTGACCAAGATTTGTCAGAGACAGGTTCTTCTAACCAGCAAGTGAAAAGGTGTGAAGACGGGCAGTCACATGGAGAAAAGGTTGCAAAAAAAAATAAAATCAGCACCTGTGATTCATTCTCATCAAGCGGTGCAAGCTTTTACCGTGCTTGACAATTGTGAGAATGGGGTGGTGTGCACTTGAAAGGTTAATTTGATTTCCCTTGTTAGTCACTCTGTTGATTGTTTCCACGCCCTCCACAGGGTACCGCACCCACGAGAAGAAAAAGAGCCACAAATATGACTCCAAATCCAGCCGGCTCCGAAAGAAGCCACGCGAGAAGGAAGGCACATCGCGGAGAACCAAAGCGTCCAGTCAGCGGCCCGCCCGTTCCCATAGCGATGATGAGGAAGATGAGGGCGTGCCGGCCAGTTACCACACGGTGTCTTTTCAGGTTAGTCTGGACGTAAGTACAACAGCCCTTTCCCTAATTCCTAAATCTGTCCATCGTCATGTTTGCTGGTCTGCTCGGTGGGGGAGAGCCATGTGATCATTTCACATTTGAAACTCTAGACTATAGTAGAAAAATAAATATTCATGCTGTACTTTGAGGTTTGTTTCATTTTAGAACTTTTTAAATATTACTCGTCAGTACTACTACCAGTACAATTTCACATTTCTTTAACAAGTTTTGATACCACAGCAAAAACTAAAATGATATCGAGCAGAGCTTTATTTAAAAAGTTAAATGTGAATTAAATGTGAAAATGAATTAACAAAATTAATAGTTAATTAACAATTAAAACAATAGTCCACGTATTTCACAATTAAGTACACATTGATTTAAAGTAAGCAGTAATATGATTTTTAAAAAAACACAAGTAAATTTTTAGGTCTCTAACAGCAGCAGTATTCAAGCAAAAATTTAGAAGCTGACAAAAAAAGCTCAAACGATATTATTAGATATTAATACAAATTTGTCTGAATCTTACTGAGAAGCTGCTATTGCATTGTAATTAAAGATTATCTGTACTTTTTTCCTTTTAAGGCTAACTTTGTATTCATTTTTTATCTTTAAATGTTTTCATTTTAATTATTTTTTATATATACAATTATATTATTACGGAACTTAATTTATATTGCCATATTTTGCTTAAAGAGAATTACTTTCATAATTTTTTTTTTTATTCATGACTACTTTTCACACCTTCTAATTCTTAGTTTCTTACTTATCAAATCTCATTTTTATTATAGTAATGCAGAAAAAAATGTATTATTGAAATATTGGAAAATCCATAGTATGTTGCACTGCTGTTAAAAATAATCTGACCAAGATTATTTTTATTGCTTCATCACAGTAATGACTAAGTTTTTTTTTTGAGTCATTAAATATTAATAGAAATATGCTCTTAATTGTAATTTTAAAAAGGCATATTACAAAAAATTAATTATTCAAATATAGCTTTAATTTTCTTTTCTTTTTTTTTGTGTTGCAGTATGACCCGATATGTCTTTGTGATGTTTGCCCGGGGAAGCATGCTTTCCCCATATTCATAACCTGAATAGTGCACATAAAAACAATATCATGATGTCTGAACATAGTATCAAATGTATAGCATGATTGGAATTGCTCCGTTTATTATTATTTTATTTTGTCTTTTGTCATGTTCTTTCCACCTGTTTACCTGTCATGTTTCAGTAGTGGTTGTATAACAATCATTTCTATTGTCCCTATTAATAAAATGAAAGTGAGCAAATATTAATTTAATACACCAGATATGCCCCCGAGTGTTCAGTGATTATTAAAACAGCCTGTTTGCCCATATAGTTGTTAGACCTGATGCATACACTGCACACGCGAGCAGCCGGCATCTACAGCTCGTGGGCAGAGGAACAGCGCCATCTAGAGGATGCTGGCAGAAAGATCGAGGCAGACTCTCAAACACTATGGTCCAGCTGCTGGTGTCCTCTCCTTCAAGGTCAGAGACTAGCCAAAAAGCATATTAGCAAGCCTCAGTGTCAATTACAAATGCTTAGAATAACAAAAAAGATTTTGTTGTAAAATAAGTGATAATTTAATTTGTTATATCTGATGTTATTCTGAATGCATTAAAGGGATAGTTCACCCACAAATGAGAATTGTCATACCCTCATGTCGTTCCAAACCTGTAAGACTTTCATTCATCTTAAAAGCACAAAAGAAGACATTTTTAATGAAATCTTAAATATTTGTCCCTCCATTGACAGTTACGTAATTGCCCCTTTGATGCTTCAAAAAATGTAGCACCATTGTGCTTCGGGCGTCCCGTGTTTGAGTCCTGGCTCATGGACCTTTCCTGATCCTGCCCCCCCTCTCTCTCCCACTTCGCTTCCTGTCTCACTACTGTCCTGTCAAATAAAGGCAAAAATGCCAAAAATAAATTTAAAAAAAGCCTAAATTAAGTCTCTTCATTATATAAAGTGATAGTGAAAATTTTGTCCAAATTCATATAGATTAGTTTTACGATCTCTGTATGAACTTTGTGAAGTGTCAGATTGGTAGTTGTAGACTGTCAATGAAAGGACAGACATCTTTCAGATTTCATTATAATTATCTTCATTTGTGTTCTGAAGATGAACGAAAGTCTTACAGGTAAGAAAGTAAATGATAGAATTTTCATTTTTGGGTGAACTATCGCTATTAAGGAGGTGTATGTTCAGAGATGCTCTATAACTTGTGCGTTTTGGCCTTGTAGGTATGGCTTGGTTGTGCTGTGATGCACGGAGGCAAGTCCGCATGCAAGCTCTCACCTACCTACAAAGGGCACTTCTTGTACATGATCTACAAACTTTGGATGCAGTGGAGTGGGAGTCCTGCTTCAACAAGGTAAACTAGTTCTATTTGGCTATATAGTGTTAGTTTAACATGCATTTTCATTTTTACGAAACTATGTAATATGTAAAACTGAGAAATGATGGTGATTTCTGTCTTTTTTCAGGTCCTGTTTCCTCTGCTTACAAAACTCCTAGACAACATCAGTCCAGCTGATGTGGGAGGCATGGAGGAGACCAGGATGAGGGCCTGCACACTGCTTTCTAAGGTCTGGCCTTGGACTTCTTTGCTCATTAATCCTAATAACTTCAACCTTATTTAAAGAGTGATTGTAAGTGTCTTTGTCTCCTCAGGTGTTCCTGCAGCATCTCTCTCCTCTGCTCTCTCTTCCCACATTTGCCGCCCTCTGGCTCACCATTTTAGACTTCATGGATAAGTACATGCACGCCGGTTCCAGCGACCTTCTGGTAAGATGCTCTCAGATAGCAAGAATCACCTGTATTGACTTAAAGGAAATTATACACCCCAACATGTTCTCATCATTTTACCTTCATGTCATCCCAAACCTGTATTATATTAACAATGACTAAGATTTCAGTGTATTGCTCACACAAAGGTGTAGTATTGATTTGGAAAATAGTGCAGATTCTGCAGAACTCACATGGATGCATTTTATGATAATTGTTTTCTTTTCTGAAACTTGACAGTAAACATCTATTTTTAATGTGTAGAAAACAGCAGCTCAAAATTCTTTTTAGCTTTTTCTTTTGTTTCGTAACAGTTTTGTTTCATACTCACAAAAATGAGTACACCCCTCAGATTTCAGCAACCATTTTAGTATATCTTCTCAAGGGACAATACTATAGAAATGAAACTTGGATATATTTTAGAGTAGTCAATGTGCAGTTTGTATAGCAGTACAAATTTGCTGACCTCTAAAAATAACTCAACATATAGACATTATTGTCCAAATAACTGGCAACAAAATGAGTACACCCTAAGTGGACATGTCAAAACTGTGTCCAAAGTGTCAATATTTTGTAGGGGCACCATTGTTATCAAGCATGGATTAATCTTCCTTAATCCTCCTGGGCATGGAGTTCACCAGAGCTGCACAGATTGTTGCTGGGATCCTGTTCCTCTCCTCCATACTGACATCATGGGGCTGCTGGATGTTAGACACATGGTGCTTCTCCACCTTCCGCTTGAGGATGCCCCACATGTGCTCAATAGGGTTCAGGTCTGGAGACATACTTGGCCACTCCATCACCTTCACCTTCAGCTTCATCAGCAAGGCAGTTGTCATCTTGGCGGTGTGTTTGGGGTCGTTATTATGAAAACTGCCGTTCGGCCCATTTTCTGAAGGGAGGGCATCATCTTCTACTTCAGAATGTCTCAGTACATGTTGGAATCCATGTTTCTCTCAATGAACCGCTGCTCCCCATGCCAGCAGCACTCATGCAGCCCCAGACCATTATGCTACCACCACCATGCTTGACTGTAGGCAAGACACAGTTTTCTTGGTAATCCTCACCAGGGCGTCACCACACATGCTGGACACCATCTGAGCCAAACAAGTATACCTTAGACTCATCAGACCACAGGACATGTGTACAGTAATTCATGCTCTTGGACAGATTGTCCTTCTGGCTTCTGCAACCTCTAAAGCAATGCTGGCAGCACTCGTGCATCTGTTTTTGAAGCCAGTTTCTGCACCTAAAGCACAGCACGAGGTCTCAACTTTGAGCAACCCTTGCGAGGCCTGTTCTGAGTGAAACCCGTCTTGGAAAACCTCTGTATGCCACTGTACTGTCACTCAATTTCAGGGTGTAACTTCTAGGCCATCTTTGTGGAGAGCGACAATTCTGATTCTCAAATCCTCAGAGTTCTTTGCCATGAGGTGCCATGTTGAACATCCAGTGGTCAGTATGAGAGAATTGTACTCAGCACCAAATTTTAACTGCTCTAATACAAGATAAACAAATTAGTATGGTCCTGTAAAGCAGACAAAAACATGAACATGATGAATAGGACATGTGGCTTTGCATGGTTAAATGACATATAACTCTTATCACTTAGGGTGTATGCACTTTTGTAGCCAGATATTTAGACAATAATGGCTGTATGTTGAGTTATTTTTAGAGGACAGTAAATTTGTACTGCTACACAAGCTGCGCATTGACTACTCTAAAATATATCCAAGTTTCATTTCTATAGTATTGTCCCTTGGGAAGATATACTAAAATGGTTGCTGAAACCTGAGGGATGTACTCATTTTTGTGAGATACTGTAAGAAAGAAATACATTTAGAACTACATGGGATTTCAAAAATGCCGTCAAAATTTCTTTCACATCTTGTTGTGCTTAAACTGTCAAAACAAACAATATTTTGTCAACCACACTCAAGGTTCACACAAACACAGTTGTGTCTTAAATGAACGTAAACGATTGTGCTTCTTTCAACAGATAATTTTACATATTTGGGTATAAAAATTGTTCATGAGGTGAATAAGATTGCTCAAATAAATTATGACCCAATTTTGGAAGCTACTACCTCATCAGTAGAACGCTGGACATCTTTACCCATCTCAATTATTGGTAGGATAAATATCCTAAAAATGAATATACTCCCAAAATTTCTCTATTTGTTTCAAAATATTCCCCTACCCCCTCCCTTGTCTTTGTTTGCTAGAATTAAGAAATTGTTTACTAACTTTATTTGGCAAAATAAACGTCCCAGGCTACGTCTACGTTTATTATACCTGCCATTTGATCGAGGAGGACTTAAATGTCCAAACATCCAGTGGTATTATTGGGCAACCCAATTGCGTACAATAATGTTTTATTTTTCATCTGAAAACCTTCCTGCTTGGATGGAGTTGGAAGCATGTTCTATTAAACCAAGATTACCATTGCACTTATACCTGTATTCGGCAGATCGCAAATACTTAAGAAAAAACACAGACAACCCTATTGTATTGAACATGATTAATATTTGGTTTGATTCTTGTAAATATTTGAACATAAACCCCTCCTGGTCACGTTTCAGTCCTATTTGGGGGAATGCTAATTTTAAACCAGGGAAATGTGATGCAGGATTTCGGATATGGGTTGAAAAAGGGTTAAGGAAAGTGCAAGACATGTACAATGAGGATGAAGTATATATGTCCTTTGCAGAAATATCAACCAAATATGGCATTCCGAAGACCCATTTTTTTCAAATATCTTCAACTTAGAAGCTTTATATCCTCATCTCAAAATCATTCATTAGATATTCCTGTCATCTCCCCATTAGAGGCCGCAATCACAGGTCACTGTTATGATAAAGGTTTAATTTCCTCTTTGTATGAATTGTTTGTATCTGGGTCCAACGAATCTTCAGAATCTAAACTAAGATTATGGAAAGAAGATATAAATGATGAAATATCTCTAGAGGATTGGAATGAGGCATGCAAGAAGGCTCAGATACAGACAGTCAACAGTAGTTTGAAACTCATACAATATAAATGGCTGATGCGAACATATATAACTCCTGTTATGTTGCACAAGTTTAATGATAATATTCCTGATACCTGTATAAAGTGTAATGAGGCAAGAGGTACACTGTACCACTGTATATGGGAATGTGAGAAAGTGAAACCTTTTTGGCAAGATATGATTGACCAAATTCTATCAAAGAAATTACCACTGGATCCTAAGCTTTTTATTCTGGGTATATATCCTATCAGTCCTATCTTACAAAGCAAAGAGGTCAGATTCATTGAAATGTGTATTTTACAAGCCAAACGAATAATTGCTCTTAATTGGAAAAATATCAATGAGCCAAGAGTTGGAAAGTGGATCAAAGAAATGGCGTCAAACATGTCAATGGAAAAGATCACATATATTGTCAAAAAGAAACAAAACATGTTTGAAGATGTCTGGAGACCTTTTACTAATTTCTTAAGGCATAATGTTAATGTTGATAGCCTGCTACAACAAGATTTGAGGGAGTAGGGTAATATCATGATCTACTTTACAAACTTGGGAAACACTCTTTACTCGATTTAGATATCTTTAAAATTTTAATTAATTTATTTTTATTTTTTAAATGTTTTTATTTTTATTTAAATTATTTTATGTATTTATTTATTATTATTTTATTTTTATTTTTTTATTTTTCCCTTTTGTTCGGGGATGGGGTGCTGGGAGGGAGAATAGGGTGTAAAATGTTTGCTGTGGTTACAGGTTTGTTACTTATTGTGTAATCTGCTGTAATATGCAAACTGAAAAAAGTAATAAATATATTGTTCAAAAAAAAAAATGAACGTAAACGATTGGGAGAAACTCAGATGCGTGGCAGTATATTGGATTTGTGCATTGGGTCTTAAAGTGACAGCAGCTGCTAATATGTCTGGATTAATATTAATCAAACAACAAAAGACAAAAAAAAACACACACTGCTCTTGACTGAAGAACTTTTGAAGCTTTAATAAGAATCAAGGTATATGAAAAATCATAGTGAAGACTGATAAGATTGTGAATTGTGTTCCTGTCTGAAATAAATCGTGATGTTATTTTGCTATCAATCACTCCTAGATAAGATGTTCATAGATTTACAGCAAAAAAGTTATTAAATCCTGAGCACTGATGAGTCTGTGTGTGTGACTTTGGTGCACAGCTGGAGGCCATCCCTGAGTCTCTGAAGAACATGCTGCTGGTGATGGACACAGCAGGGATCTTTCACAGCGCAGACTCCCGCACAGGCTACTCAGATTTGTGGGAAATCACCTGGGAGAGAATTGACTGTTTCCTGCCCCGTCTGAAGGAGGAGCTCTTCAAACAGGCTGTCATTCCAGGTACTGAGCACTCAAACACAGTACTCACATTTAACATTTGAGTTTAACATGTACAACACAGGTTTGGATTTGGTTAGCTGAAATCCTCAGTTTTTTTATTTTTATTTTTTTATGCAGAACCTGTGTGTAATATTCCTGTGGAGCCTGTCCCACCGCCTGCTGCCGTTACCTCAGCCTCTCCCCCTGTGCCAGCCCCCTCATCAGTGCCAGCTGCCCCCGCAGAGCCAAACATCCCCAGCAGACCCGCGTCACCTCAGGATACACCCACACCTAGTGCCAACGGTGATCGTAAGCATCATTTAGACACATTTAATATATTGAATAGGAGTGGGTTTTTTTTTTTTAAATGAATATTTTTTACAGCGTACTTTTTTGATAGATGATAGATTTTTTTTTTTTTTTTTTTGTTTTCATTATTTATTTTCTTTTTTTGTAATATTATTAATGTCTTTACTGGCACATTTGATCAATTTAATGCATTCTTGCCAAATAAAATTAAGTTTTCTTTTTTTTTCTTATTCCAAACTTTTGAATGCACAAAATTCAACAAAATTCAGTTTATTTAACATTGATGATAAGAAATGTTTCTTGAGCAGTAAATCAACATATTAGAATAATTTCTGAAGGATCCTGTGACTGAATAAATGATGATAATTTCAGCTTTTCATCACAGAAATGCATTACATTTTACAATATACTCCAAAACAAAACAGTTGCTATATTGCTATAGTTCAAATTGCTATAATATTTTACAAAATGACTGTTTTTTTTTTACTATATTTGAGCAAATATATGCAGCCTTGGTGAGCATAAATAATAAATAAAAAAATTATTTTTAATATAATTGGCAGTTTGGTATGTTGAAACGGATACATTTATGACTCTTTAATGGATAGAAAATTCTAAAGAACAGTATTTATTTACAATAGTTTTTTTTTTTTTTTCAATGAAAATTGTCAAATTTGTGAACTTTTCTGCTTTCTTCCCTCTGTGCAGGATCAGACAGATCATCTCCAGTTCCTCCCTCAACACCTCCGATGCCCACTCCAGTAAAGATGAGTCCTCCTGTGTCCCCGCCGCCGCCTCTGGGCCAGTCTCCGCTCATCCTGCAGCCCCTCGCCTCTCCGCTGCAAGTGGGCGTCCCGCCGATGTCCCTGCCAATCATTCTGAACCCAGCTCTCATAGAGGCAACCTCACCCGTGCCCCTGCTGCCTCGGCCCACCACCGACTGACCCGCCCCTCAAACATCAGCCCAAAGAGTGCCGCCGCGTCTGAAAGAGAAGCATCTGATTTGACTGTTCTCCTGCACGTGTGCACTCGCTGTAGCCCACACTATTAAATTATGTAACAGCAGGACCTGGAACAAGAGCGCGTGAGAGGACATTGACATGCATGGTTGCCTCTCCGCTTTTCAAACATCAAAGCAACTCCCAAACCGCTTGGATTTGAATGTCATTCAGTTAGAGATGTTACATAGATGAGATGTATTTATTCAAAACAGGAAGGTGCCACCCTGGAGGACAGATCATTATTGATGGGACTGGATTTCGGTCAGTTAGGTTAACTTCACCTGTCAGAGCAGATTTTAATGTATCAGTACTCAGTTATTACTCAGGCAGTGATCACAGAGAATGGCTGATGGGTAGTGGGTACCGCACACTGGGTCCAGCTAATGAAACCGTAAAAAAACTACATTAGCGTTGAAGCTTTTATCACCGCTCCAGCTAAATAAAACTGTACAGTATAATGAAGAAAACATAATTTATTTTGACAATTCATATTGTTTCTTATTGTGGCTTTTACACTTTAATTATATAGTTTTGCCGTAAATCGCTCCAGAGAAAACAGTCAGAGATGTAGCCATGTAATGTTTGCCATTCATGGTTCATTAGTAAGAAAATTAAAAGCATAGTTCACCCAAACATCAAAATTCTGTCATCATTTACTCACCCTCACGTCATTTCAAATATGTATGAATTTCTTTCTTCTGTGGACCTTCTGTAGAAAGTAGGAAACCAAACAACATTGTCACCAATTGACTTTCTATTGTATGGACCAGAATATTTCTTTAAACATCTTTGATGTTCCACAGAAGGAAAGTCTTTCAGGTTTGGAAGAACATGAGGGCGAGACAATGATGACCGAATGTGCATTTTTGGGTGAACTGTCCCTTTCTCTGTCCAGTTCTTTGGTTAAAAACAATGAAATATGGCTTGTTTTGATGACGCCACGTAATTATCGTGCATCTCTACAACATTCCAGACACCTTGCTGATGTTTTCAACTAAACCAACCAGCTAAACTCCGTCAGGTTTTATTTTAGTTTGATGGGTATTTTTATTCGCAAGTTGTCTTAAAGAGAGGTGGCTTTGTTGCTCGTGTTTATGTTGTATCGCTGAGGCACTTCTGCTCTTTGTAGCTTTCCCTTTCAAGAATTTCTCCTGTAAAATACATAATTTCTTCCAAATATATGTTTCTTTCTATTAACTGTATCCCTTTATTGTGGTGATCTCGGCTCTGGAAGTTTACAGACCGCTTTTAGTTTGGTATGAATTAATGAATGCTTCATGAGAAGTAAATCTCAGAAGAGAGCTATAAAATTCACTAATAGCTCTCAGACCTGCACCTCCTTCCATCAGCCAAGACCACCCACGAGCAGCTCAAGTGCATTTAGCGATCAGCGTTTGACCTGAGACTTATGCTATGTTTGGATCAGTACCGAGACTGTAGGTTCGTCGAGGAATGATGCTGTAATTTAATGTAGATTGTCACCTGCAGTGACAGCAGATCAGTGATCACACCATCACAAACCTAAGAGGTGGCTGTGGACAGATGGACGTTTTCTTTTCTTTGTATGTGCACTTGTTGTACTGCATTCTTAGATACATCAGGAACTAATTCTGTAGTCAACAAGTGATTCAGTGAAAATAATCTGTATATATATATGAATAAAAGTTAATGTACTTTTTACAATGTAATAAATATACGGTAAAATATCCTAATCCTGTGTGCTTTATTTAATTAGAATAATTTAGGAGGCTAAGACCCAAAGAGGAGAATGAAGTTCGGCCAAAAATGAAAATTCTGCTATTCATTCACCCTTCCAGACCTTCCAGACCTGAAGAAATGTTAAGAAATGTTTTTTCTGTTTGTTTTTTTGTCCGTACAGTGGAAATCATTGGTATCATTGGTTACCTGCAAAGTCAGGTTTGGAATGACATGAGGGTATGTAAACGATGACAATTTCCATTTTTGTGCAGATCTATCCCTTTAATCTACACTGGAGGTTGATTTTATACCGCCAAGCTCATCAAAAAAGCTAAAGTAATCCATATGTCATGTGACTAGTGAGACTGATGACATCTGATGCATCTAATCTTTCGAGAAACATCAGAGAAAATGAAATTGGAGTTTCCAGCAAAGGTAACTTTTTCCAAGTAACGTTAGGTCTGTTCCTATGCACCTTATTTTTCCTGTAAGCGCGGGCGCGCCATTTGTAAATTTTGTGTGCGAGGCTTCCGGTCCGCTTACAGCTTATTTTTGACTGTACAAAACAGCTCGATTTGCTGCTTGTTTTTGCAAAGTGGTGTCTTACTGTATTATTTCAGCGTGTTATTCTAAATATGAACACAGTGGTTTGTAGTGCAAAGTTTTACGGTTGTGGCTTAGGCTAGAAGGGATACAGCACCGACCGGAAACTAACAATGAAATTTAATTTTCTACCTATTAGATTGAGTTTTATTAACATCTACACCTAGCCCAACCCTAACCTTTGCAATAATGCAAAAATAGTTGTACAGTGTGACAAAAATTACACTGTATTGATGTAGACATGCCCAGTATAGCCTAGCTGTCGCCCTTCTAGCCTTAACCCAGTTTTACCCATAGACATAATGAAATAAAATGGGGGTTTGGAAGAACGTGACTGAATAAATGCTGAAAAGTTTTGAAAATTCAAAGGGATAAGGGATTTTCCTCACCTTCATGTTATTACAAACATATATGAGTTACTTTCCTCTGTGGAACACAGATAGTGTGTTTTTTGTCCGTACACTGGAAGCAAAGGGAACCGACACTGTTTGGTTGCCAACATTATTCAAGATATCTTTCATGTTCTGCAGAAGAAAGAAAGCCATAAAGGTTTGGAACGACACGAGGATGAGTAAATGAATTCATTTTTGGGTGAAGTTGTATATGAATGGAAACTTGTATGGAAAAAGAGAGCTCAACCTGTGGTGTAAAACATTTTTTATTTCAAAGCAGAACAAGAAACACTTTTTTTTTTTTGATAACCCAAAACGGTCAGAAACCACACATGATATCTAGTCAAAAACAACGGTCAAAAGTTCAACTCTGAACATGGAATGTAAAAACAAGGTCATTCTAAGGATAAAAATGGCAAACAATGAAGATTAAGTTGATCTAGTCTAAATGAATGTCTTTTCTTTAAAGGAGAACAGTGAAACATAAATGTGTACAGTACATCACTCACAAATATCCTTGTTTAAACACCTTCAAATAATCTGTTGTCAAAAACATATACCTACAACATCTTTCACCAAGCTGCACTACACTCCACTTAGTATGCTCCTACTAGCCTGGATGCACTCTCCGCTAAAGCTCACGTTCAACTCGTTTCACCTTCCCACGACGTCGAGGCTGACAAAACCAGTCAAAGCAAAGCTAAAACAGAGCTGCATAGAGGCGTTACACTTTCAAAAGAAATCAAACCCACGACTCAACATCACTTGGCGTCCATCTTTGCCATCTCCTGCAGGTATATCCCAATGCTCTCGCTGTCAAACAGAACAAAGTAAATGTTCTTCAGGGAGGAGGTGGTTGCTGAGACAAAATGGTTTGAAATGGCCTTCAGTATTAGCTGGGCTGCTGTCTGCTTTGGGAAACCATTTCTGAGGAAACAAAAATCAAAGATGTGAGATGATTTCTGGTTTCTAGGAACTACACTGAACAAAATTATAAATGCAACACTTTTGTTTTTGCCCCCATTTTTCATGAGCTGAACTCAAAGATCTAAGACTTTTTCTATGTACACAAAAGGCCTATTTCTCTCAAATATTGTTCACAAATCTGTCTAAATCTGTGTTAGTGAGCACTTCTCCTTTGCCGAGATACTCCATCCACCTCACAGGTGTGGCATATCAAGATGCTGATTAGACAGCATGATTATTGCATAGGTGTGCCTTAGGCTGGCCACAATAAAAGGCCACTCTAAAATGTGCAGTTTTATCACACAGCACAATGCTACAGATGTCGCAAGTTTTGAGGGAGCGTGCAATTGGCATGCTGACTGCAGGAATGTCCACCAGAGCTGCTGCCCGGGAATTGAATGTTCATTTCTCTACCGTAAGCCGTCTCCAAAGGCGTTTCAGAGAATTTGGCAGTACATCCAACCGGCCTCACAACCGCAGACCACGTGTAACCACACCAGCCCAGGACCTCCATATCCAGCATCTTCACCTCCAAGATCGTCTGAGACCAGCCACCCGGACAGCTGCTGCAACAATCGGTTTGCATAAACAAAATAATTTCTGCACAAACTGTCAGAAACAGTCTCAGGGAAGCTCATCTGCATGCTCGTCCTCCTCATCAGGGTCTCGACCTGACTGCAGTTCGTCGTCGTAACCGACTTGAGTGGGCAAATGCTCACATTCGATGGCGTCTGGCACTTTCGAGTGGCCCATGGTGGCGGTGGGGTTATGGTATGGGCAGGCGTATGTTATGGACAACGAACACAAGTGCGTTTTATTGATGCCATTTTGAATGCACAGAGATACCGTGACAAGATCTTGTTGTGCCATTCATCCACGACCATCACCTCATGTCGCAGCGTGATAATGCACAGCCCCATGTTGCAAGGATCTGTACACAATTCCTGGAAGCTGAAAACACCCCAGTTCTTGCACAGCCAGCATACTCACCGGACATGTCACCCATTGAGCATGTTTGAGATGCTCTGGGTCGCCGTATACGACAGTGTGTTCCAGTTCCTGCCAATATCCAGCAACTTCGCACAGCCATTGAAGAGGAGTGGACCAACATTCCACAGGCTACAATCAACAACCTGATCAACTCTATGCGAAGGAGATGAGTTGCACTGCGTGAGGCAAATGGTGGTCACACCAGATACTGACTGGTTTTCGGACCCCCCCCCGGACCCCTCCAATACAGTAAAACTGCACATTTTAGAGTGGCCTTTTATTGTGGCCAGCCTAAGGCACACCTGTGCAATAATCATGCTGTCTAATCAGCATCCTGATATGCCACACCTGTGAGGTGGATGGAGTATCTCGGCAAAGGAGAAGTGCTCACTAACACAGATTTAGACAGATTTGTGAACAATATTTGAGAGAAATGGGCCTTTTGTGTACATAGAAAAAGTCTTAGATCTTTGAGTTCAGCTCATGAAAAATGGGGGCAAAAACAAGTGTTTGCGTTTATAATTTTGTTCAGTGTATTTCTCACCACATTTGCATCGAAACAGCCATGCAGTGTATGAACTTCAAATCTAGTTCACTATCCATGATTGTGATGCTCACCGTCCGGCAGGTAGCGAAGGGAAGGCCACCGACTTGAGCTTCTTCTCCTCGGCAGCAGACAGACAGTTCTTGACTGTTTTCTCGAGCTGATCTTCGCACTTCTCTGAACCCCACTGAGGAACGTGACAATGGATGATGAAACGTGCTGCCATCCCATTGGCTTGGCTCACAGCCACTGCAGAGCAGAGGGAATAAGAAACGCTCCAGTCACAACAGCAGTAACAAACAGAAACGTCTTACTTCAGTATCTACAGGGGATTTCTTCCCGCTTTCTTGTTTTACTTTTAAAGCTTCCACACTTTTTGATCAAAGAATCAAAGGACTGAGGGTAACGAGTCCTTGTTTTGGGCTGATTTTCCATGGTATGTCAGGTAACAATCTTTGTAGCACACTTCTTAGTGTACAGATGTCTCCAAGCTATAAAAATCTTCAATTACTCCTCAAGATTTAGCTAATTTCCTTGACTTTTCCAGGCACATAAATGATCCTAAAAATCCCTAGTATTACTAGGTTTCCATGACGGCTATACTTTTTTTCTATATTAAAATATTTAACAAGGTCATTTCCTGCCCCTTTGAACATTGCTAGAGCACACACACTAATTCGAGTCTGCTTTCTGTCAAGAAATGAGACTTCAACCTGATGCGACCTCCAAAGGACCCTGGCTTTTTCTCAGCTCCTTGACTGTCTCTAGGAAATCTTTTCCTCCTGCTTTCTCCAGAGCGTTACCTGTGTTACAGCACAGAAAATACATTAGCTTTTGCCACATATTTCAATATACAGGCAAACTGACACTTGCTACACAAATCTAGCATTTTACCATTTAGCAAATGTAATTGACAATAATTTAATAATAGCTGACAGCAGCATTATGCACTGACCGATTCCCTCTTTCAGATCAATCTCTGCGTTTGTGGGATTGATGATTCCCTCCACTTTGATCGTGCCGATTTTGCTGATTTCACTCTCCGTAAGGGACAGCTGATAAACAAACCACAGTTAACTCATTATTGCATTAAGTTTTAAATCACCAGTGTATTAGCACTGCTACCATAAAAATGAGCAGATATATATATATATTCACAATACATGATTTTACTTCCGATATAAAATTAATCCAAACTGTAAATATTGTGATGATTTTGAGGGGTGACTTGCGTGGCAAATTTGAATTTTAGTTGATAACATTTAGGGGTTGCCAAGGCTAATATCATTTACTTTGATAGCGCTGAGAATCCTGTCCCTCCTCTTAATTATTGTAGTCGTTTAAAGATTCTGTAAAATGATTCCGTATAAATGTATTAATTTTTATTTTACTGATTTTTTTTTTTTTTAAATCAAATTCAAATTATTTTTCAAATTCATTTTTAATTATTTTAATAAATATTATGTAAAATAAATTGTTGTATACTTACACATTTTGAAATTTTATAATTATTATTTATATATTTATTTATAATTTATTCTAATTAATTTTTTTATTATAATTTCTCAAGTTTTGTATACTGAAGCCCTAGATTTTTAAAATCAAATTTTCACTTTTAATCAATACTATGTAAAATAAGTATTATATTATCAAATATATCAGCTTTATATTTGTCAACGACCACCCTGCTGTCTAAGATAATGGCACCTATTTATTTGTTTAGTCCAAGCCTGTAACAATTAAAAGTGAAAAATATATGTAGGTACATTACTAAATGTTCCTTGCATTCGAAGGTATATAAACTTTATAATGTGTGCTCTAAGTGTTAAAATAAGTTGAAAAATAACGAATTCTTGGTAATGTGTGATAAGCACAGCTATTTCCACCTTTTGTCCAAGGAACAAGCTTTTCGCAGAGAGAATAGTAAATCCCTCTCCTGGTCCATCTTCCACTGTTGTGTTGGCATCTGCCTCTTTGTCATTCTCTGTGCTTTTCTGCATGAAAGAAGCATTTTTAGTATTCTCACAGACAAACAGGGTACCAGAGCAACATATGTATGACACTGCACGCACTTTGGGTTTGCGGCCTGGTTTTCCTTTGCTCTTTTTGCTGGGTTTCTTGATGGGTTTCCGGTTCACCCTCTTCTCTGGAACGGTCACCTGAGTCTCCACCTTCACCCTGCCTCCTCTCTTCTTGGAGAGCAGCTCAGGATGGATGCGAGGCAGAACGCCACCATTTGATATGGTCACCCCTCTGAGCAACTATTCAATAATACAGAAAAACGAACTCATTAATGGCGTTCCTACAAGGACTATAAATTGTCAAAATGCAGATCCTAAAACATTACCAGTCAAAAAACTAGAATAATTCATATTGGTTAATGCATATGCTTATGCTTTCCAAAGCTGCATTTATTTGATCATAAACACAGTAAAATCTGTAATATTATGGGAATGTTATTGTAATTTAATGTATTTTTTTGTCCTGTGATGCAAAGCTGAAATGTCCAGTCTTCAGTGTCCTTGAGAATCCTTCAGAAATCATTCTAATACGTTGATTTGCTGCTCAAGAAACATTTCTTACTATTATCAATTTTGAAAGGACTGCTTTATAAATGTTTGAAGACAGATTTATTTATTAAGAAGAAATTAATACTTGTATTTCAAATCAATATTTTCCTTTTCAACTTTCTATTCAAAGAATCCTGAAAAAAAAAAAATCACGTTTTCACAAAAATATTAAACAGTAAAAACTTTAACATTAATAACAATAAATGTTTCTTGAAAAGCAAATTAGCATATTACTTTGCATCACAGGAATAAATTACATTTTAAAATGATTAAAATGGAAAACAGTTTTTAACTAATAATATTTCGCAATATTACTGTTTTTACTGTATTTTTGATCAAATAAATGCAGCTTAGGTGAGCATAAGAGATTTTTCAAAAACATTAAAAAAACATTATTCTAAACTTTTGACCAGTAGTGGATATAATAAGGTTGTGTAGCCTAACTAGTATAAAAGTGGACTACTCAAGCAAAGGTGCCATGGTAGTCTACAGCAAAAACAAAAAACAGCGAGTTGTTTTTAGACACAAAGAGTGCGCTAAACATTAACCCTACCCGACCTCAGTCTATTTAACATGTAATTCATTACCTGGTTGAGTTCTTCGTCATTGGCCACAGCCAGCTTGATGTGTCTTGGAGTGATTCTCCCCTTCTTGTTATCTCTTGCTGCGTTTCCAGCCAACTCCAAGATCTCAGCTACAAAAACATCAGTGCAACAGAGATTCTCAAAAACACTAATACAATTAAACGATTGCATGATGACAAAAGATTTTTTGGTAAAACATGATTTCATTCCACAACAAAGGAGAATCTGGATTCCCACCTGCTAAGTACTCAATGACAGCTGCCATGTAGACGGGGGCGCCCATGCCGATGCGATACTTATGGGTTCCTGTGCGCAAGTAACGCATCATCCTCCCGACAGGAAAAATGACTCCTGCCCGGGCAGAACGAGACAGCTTGGTGATCTTTTTCTTTCCTCCTCTGGCTGACATCCTGCCTTTTCTGTGGAGAAAAATCAAATGTTTCTTCCATCGTCATCTTATGATCAAGGCAACAATCCTCGTAATCAAAACATCATGTGACCCACCTCCTCTTGACTCACAGTGCCACTGGATGGAGTACCTACAGAGGAATCAAGACAAAATGATTCATTCATTAACATCTCTGAATGTAAACTCAACAGCCTCCATCTGCTTCAACAGATGATGATCACAGACACGCTCTTATCCATGTTAATGACTAAATTAGCACAAGAACAAAGCTAATACGAAGGCATATTAAAAAGTTACAGCTTTTTGGCCACAATTTAGTGACTTTTGATGACACACAAAAAGTTCAAATTTGGTTAACTCAGTTCAGCAAATTTGCATAAGATGTATAACCAAAAAAAAAAAACTAAAATCTAAATGTCACATATTGATCACTTGCCTAAAATCAAAGAACACGAACTTCAAAGCTGCAGGTATGGAGTGTCGTGGGAAAGCGGAGAAGATGGAATATTTACACATCTTCAAAATTGTAATATTTGTTGTAATCCCGAGGGCTATGTCATATCCTGTTTGTTTCACAGTACTCATAAAAGAGTAGGCAAAAATACCAGGATGACCTACTGCTCCCAGCAAGATTCTGAAGGTTTGTAAATGGCAGTGAAGCGACTCAATTGATGCTGCTAGGTCATGTGATAACGACAACATGGCGAATGTAGTACGTCTAGATTACATTCATTCTATACACATACTATTCAGAATTAAATCCATGCTATATAGAATGTACATTTTAGCGGCCACAAAGTAATTACTTATTCAAAGTGAGTACCTACTCTAGAGAGTATGCGATTTCAGACGCAGCCTTGGCGCCATCTTGTGAATACAAATAGGTATGAATACTTAAGTTTAAGGTATACTTTAGTTTTGACGCAAACATTTAGCGTATGCCTGCAGCCTATCGCATAGCCTTTTAAAGAAGACTCTGTGCTATGTACTATGCTTATAATGGAACGTATTTTGTGGAACTATGACGTCAATTTGTAGGCAAAAACCCGGAAGCGAGTGCATTTTAGCGCTTTCGGTTCCATCGTCCCAGGAGTCAATGGGTTTTTTGAATGGGATTTTGGTTAAATCCTTTAAATAAGGTCCGTGGTTCACACGGGCACAAGATACTTTCACGTTTTATTCTACGACATAAAACACACCAGTTACACCCCACTCGTGATTTTTTTAAACTGTTACGTTTAAAAAGACGGTTGCTAACAAGTTGCTAAATGGGACTACAGGCGCTGTCGGAGACATTCAACGTCATCACGCCGAACAGTTTTATCAATTTACAGTATTTTCCAACTGTAGGATTTGTAATACAATTAATTGTAGAAAAACCAATTAATAGTTTCCCGCATTTTATATTGTTGTTCGACAATGCAACACCCGTTTCACAAGACTGATGACGCATTTAACCTTGAAAGTTTTTTTGTATTCTGATTTTTTTTAAATATGCATGTACATTTATAACACTATACTTTGTATTATATCACCTTTGCATAAAAAAAAAACTAGTTAACGTTAATGCAAGGGTGTTTCTAATGCAGCGTCTATGAGAGGTACTGTAAATTTAACATTGTTTTCTCAACTGACTGCCGTTATTAGTCTCTCTCATTTCCCCCCCCTTTTTTTAAAAGTCATGAAAACTCTATCATGGAGTTCTTCTTTTGCTATCTGAGTAAGTGGGAATGCAAAAAAAATGTTTTTTGTGGTACTCTCCCATTCACTTCTCTTTAAGTTAACCTAACTATGAGGACTTCTGCTGCTGAGAAACCCGGAAATGGGAAAAAGGACCATTGTTAATTATATTCATACATTAATTATCATTATATGTTAAGCATATTTTTTTAATGGTTAAAAGTGCCCCAGGTAAGCGTTAAATAAAAAAGTTAAAAGTCCCCAGTTAAAAACAGCAACAAAGAGGTAAGATACAGAGAGACTGACATAAACTGGAGAAAGATAGCCATATAAATTAATACCATAATACCATTTCTGTGTTTGTCTCACTGTCCAATCAGTAGTTTATTTCATATTTATTTGGTAAATAGCTATGTAATTGGCAGGACAATGTGCATCTTGGTGGTCAATAAAAAAAAAGCTTAGTTATTTATTTGGATTTTTTTTTTTTTTTTGATGGATGAGATGTGACGTGTCCAGGACACGTTCTTCACATATTTCATGAGATTTGATTAAAAAAAAAATCGTTTATAAGCACTGCATGCTGCAAGGTATTTATTTATGTTGACCATTACACACAGTTTTTATATATTTGTTTATTTAGTCGACTAAAAGAAGGCATGAAAACCACACAATTTCGCCTAATTACACAAACATGACCCAGGGTCTGCGAATGGCTGTGAAGCAGCGCGTCTCTGCAGCGACCCCGCACTGCCATCGCGAATTAAAGGCGCAGCGCTTGTTTTAAGATAAACAGCGGGCATTCATAAACACGGAGCGCGATTCCTCCCGCTATAAAAAGTTTCGCCTCAAATATGTGTGACAAAAGACCCGCCTCCTGCCAGCAACAGCACGTTAACACCATTATATTCAGTCAGGATGCGGTACGTGATCGCAAGGCCATCGCCAAATCCGCGATTCAAAGCGTACGATCAAAGGCCTCGCCTTAACTTCACTGCTTTTCTATTAAACGCACGCAAAACACGGACATGTTTGTATTACAAACACATTAGGTCGTGCACAAATTTCATAATCTTGGTTTTTAACCCCGCTCCTCCCACATCAACTCAACCCCATTTTGTTTTTACCTCGTTGCATTTACATACAGTAAAACATCGCAAGCGAGTGATGCGTTTCAACGCGACGCGACACAGCTGGAACGCTGTTGTTGTAATCAACGCATCTGCAAGCGAGCTGCGTTCAGCTTCGAGTTTTATAATGAGAACGCTGTCGTTTCGTCGCGCGCGTCGCGTACAGTGTGCTCGAGCCGTATTCGCATGCATCGCATCGCGCGCTTATCAACTCGATATCTCGTGCCAATATTTACCTGTTTGTTCTCTACAAATGCGTCATGTACGAAATATATCTGTCCTCTGACAGGCGCAAATAAGGAGCAGTTCCTGGTCTTATTCCTATTCCCTGTCCTTGTGTGCTGAGCCTCTGCTGTTCCTTAAAAAAAAAAAAAAAAAAAATTACAGAGAGAGAGAGAGACACCGCGAAAAACTACAGCAGCCAGTACCACCGTACTGTCGATGGAGGCAGGCTTTAGGCTACTGCTGCTTCTCATTTAAAAAACATTGCATTCAAGATATGAAATACATTAAGAGCGCAGCCAGTGCAATTCATGCTAAATGCACCGATAAGCGAATACAGGATATATTATGTGGATATAATGCACTATTAATCTCATCCAAGACGCGGTTATTAAGAGCAGCGTGCAAAAATAATCCGTCACAGACAGCTGCAAGTGACTGGGAGATTGATACTTACTGTAAAAATCTCTCTTCACCTGGTCTCTACGCGATGGTGTGTTGATCTTCATTCATAATGAACTCAATATGATGTGCGCTTTGAAAAATTTACCTCGCGCGTTCCCTTGAGTGGTGCACTTAAAAATCAAACATCTTCATCGCGAGTTAGGATTGCTATATAGCTGCTTGGTTTTGTATATAAATCTCTGGTTAATGCAGAATCTGATCTCGAATAATAGCCTGTTTCAATAGCGTTTAGTGTCTGCACAATCTGTGCTAGACCAAACTGGTTCTACAGAGGGCAGTCAGAGATCAGAATTCAGATGCGCTGTTGTGCTGCTGTGGTCCGGTAGGGGGCGGTGTTGTATTAGGTTGGGTTATGTTTCCCCAGAGCCCATCAGACAAGGACTAGCGTTGCTCTGGGACGAACCAGAATCAAATATTAATTTTGAAAGTACATTTTAAGCATGCACATTGCATAAAATATGTTTTAAATAAATGCAAATTCAAGTTACACATAGCAGGACTGCGAGAAACATCAGTCATGTAATCAGGTTTCATGTTTTCATCCAAAATGTCGCTTACTGAATGGTTCCCAAATATGATCATCCTTATGCGAGAAACCCCATGCTAAAATTTAAAAGGCAGCTATATATTTAGAAGACCCAAATTATACTGTGAATGAAATAATATAATACATTCATTAGAGTTGCATTCATTTTTGCTCACTAAATTACTGTACTGGGTGTCAAGTAGGCTACATTTTTTCCCTCGGTGTCCGTATAATAATAGCTATTGGTGTGGACTTTATTAATACTTCATTGTTATTATTAGCATTATTGTGAGCAGGCCTCTACTGTACTAGGTTGTTTTTGTTTTTTTCATCTTCTTTAACCATATCCACAGAGACCCTTCTTACTCAATCCATTCTTAAATGATGTCTAAAAATAAACAAATAAAAAAATACTTTTGAAAGAAACCTACAAGATTTTATGTTAAAATTGCTTCTGAACAAACACAATGTGTAATTTCTGTTTAGATGGTAAGTGACAGTAAAAATGAATTAATAAATAAATAATCTTTTAAATTTTTTTTTTTTTTTTAATGTAACTAAAAATATAGAGGACAGCTGAGTCTGCAATACCCATTGTGTGGCAGATTCCATATGCTACCACAGATAAACTTTGAAAATGATTTCCCCAGCCCTGCACACTCTTTTGGGGGCAACTTTCAGGGATAAAGTGAGCCTTGCCTTCAGAACAGGCCCAGGAGGATGCTGGGAAGAGTGACATGCGTGCTCTTAGACAGCAGAGCCAGACTGAATTATCTAAACACCTGGTTCCAGCAATCTAAACAAAGAACTGGTGCTGACCGGACCTGGTCTACAGGGGCCCTCGGCTCCAGCATCTCTGCAATATATACTTCAAATAGAAGTATGACATACGCTTACCAATAAAACTCGGTCTGTCTCAAGTTTGGTGATGTTTAGAGAAATGACATCTTCTTTAAGTGAGTGAAACTAAACAAAATGTGCTGCATCAGCAAGCTGAAGAGAAAATCATTTTCCTTTATTTTAATAGTGCGAGCTGAATGTAAATACAGACGGTATG
The DNA here is from genome assembly GCF_012432095.1 of Onychostoma macrolepis. Taxonomy (NCBI): domain Eukaryota; kingdom Metazoa; phylum Chordata; class Actinopteri; order Cypriniformes; family Cyprinidae; genus Onychostoma; species Onychostoma macrolepis. Next base: position 8,675,125 of record NC_081167.1, on the reverse strand, counting down.
CTTATTTGTGGTGAAATCTGACTTCTCAAAATATACATCTTACAGAGTATAACATCACATAAATTCCAACCTGTGTTACATGCAAAATGAAGCCGGTTTTTTATGTTTTCCATCTGTGTTTTCATATAGCCGTTTGGTGTCTTGACGCTGAATTAATTTTCCCTACTTGCTTATTTTAGCACTCTTCCAAGTAATATGCCACTGATATATACCTTGTTATTCTCTATAGGAGTGTGAGCAAGTTATTTATTGTGGGAACCTGTCAATAGATGTATCCTTATTGCACTGTCCATTATGCATTTATTCTTTAAGAATTATATAATAAATGAACATTTAAACATTTTTTGCATAAGGGATGTATGATGACGTATAATTTTTGAAAGAGTGTGTTTGTGAGTGAGAAGAGATTGTGTGAGATTGTTTGAAGATTTGATATTAGCTTGTTGTCTTGTTGAGATGTTGAAGTTTTGCCTGGTTTTGTATCTTGTAAGCCTCTGTTTGTTTTAAATTCACTGTATGGTGGTCTTGTACTCTTGCTTTGGAGAAACTGACATATATAATTAGAGGAAACATAGCTGTATTAAGTAAGATAGGACCCCCTTTATACAATTTAGTAACAGTTATTATTATTTAACAATAGCAAATACAAAATGTAACTAATTCTCTTATGTTAATTAATTAATAAATAAATTAATTAATTAATTTTTCATTCCATTATTATTTTTATTATATATGTTGGGGTTCAATTTTTATTCTATTATTATTATTATTTTAACTTTATTATATACAGTGGTGGCCAAAATGAACACTAGTATTTTCACTAGCTAAAAAATGATTTTAAAGGGGTCCTATTATGCTTTTTCACTATTTGAATTTTAGTCAGTGTGTAGTGTGTATGTTTGGGCATAAAAAGATCTACAAAGTTACAAATCACAAAGTCCACTTCAAAGGGACATATTTCGTATTTAAAAAAATCCCTTTTCAAGAACTACAACGAACCTGTTGGACTACTTGTAGTTTGGACTACAAAGTTGCTTTCCGGTGTTTGTGACATCACAACGCGGCTCATTAGAATATCATTAAAATAAACCCCGCCTACAGAAATTGAATGGTTGGCCGGAGAACGCTTGGTTGAGCGCTGCACGTTTCAAAATCGAAACCAGGTGCTTGTGTTTTTATATCACTGTATTTCTGAAGGAAACCGACTGTCTTCAGAAAAATTTGGAGGTCATTTTCATTTCATTTTGCATGTAATGTCTGATAAAGCAGCGTTTGTGAGCGGAGCGCTGGTTTGTGTACAGCGTTACCAGGGAAACCTGGCTCTCTCCCGCTCCAACAGCGCCTCCTGCTGGCAGATAATTAATTTGCATATATATGCCGCCACAAATAGTGTAAGTCTGTGGGACTGTGGTATAAATAACTTCAACTGTATAACAGTTTAACTGCAATTCATGTTATAATGTTAGAGTTAAAGAACAATAAACATAATACATATGATGTATTTATTATTATTATTCTGCGCGATCCTCTTGTTCAATATTCTCGGGGTCTGTATTGATATGGCAATATTGACACCATCCTGCTTTGGCAAGGGGCGGGGCAGCACTGAAACACCATCTAAGCTGTTCCAATCACAACGCACTGGGACAGCTAACCAATCACAACACACTTCGTTTTTCGGAAGGCGGGCCTTCATCAAACCCGGAACTAATCGAGCCGTTTGTGTCAGGCTGGGGAGAAAGGTATTGTAATAATGTAAATTATTTGAAAAATAATGCGATTTTCGAACCACCAAGCATGAGACCATGTTCTACACCCCCAAAACAAAATCAAGACTTTGTAAAAGAGCATAATAGGACCCCTTTAAGTCAGTTTTCTTTTGCTGGAGTGTGTCAGTAGGAAATATCAGTTTACATTTCCAAACATTCATTTTGTCATTAATTGTAATAATCATTGAGATTTTTGTTTGCACAAGGAGTCTGACAACAGCCAGTGCTCCACACAGAGATCTGATCTGATCATCATCCAGTCTGTCTGGAATCACATGAACAAACTGAGACAGACTCAATCCAGATGAACTGTGAAAACAACGTCTCAAAGATGCTTCAAGAGACCTACCTGCAAAGCTACAGTACTGTTAAAAGTTTTAGGCACTTGTGTAAAAATGCTGTAAAATGAGGATGCATTTTATTTAAATTCTTTATCAATTAACTTCTATTAACTAAATTAAATCAACATTTAGTGTGAGCATCCTTTGTGTTTAAACCAGCTTTTGCCCTCGGTGCACTTGCGCATAGTTTTTCAGGTAGCTTTGCAGATATTTCCCTCAGAAAATGCAGATTTTGATGTACCGTTACATGTTTGTTTTTTGTTTTTTTTAATGGTGTCGTTTAAGACTTTTGATATCAAGGCAAGAGCGCAAGTTGTTTGTGAGGAGTCCTTAACAGGAACAAGCTTTCCTAGCAGTGGCATGATTAAAAAAAACCATCATAAAAACCCCCATCATGCAGCTCCGGCACGGCTACCTTTGCCAGGTATTTTTAGGCCTCAGACAAGCAGGCGATGGTGCGTCTCCCTCTCCCAGACCACAATCCACAAAAAGAGCCACCCTTGGGGATGCTGTGAATAGCCCCCCTTCTGTTTAACCCATCCCTCTAAGGTCCAGTGTCATTGCAAAGGACCCTTAGAGAGTCCCAAAGCAGAAAGAGCTGTACAGAGAGGGAGAGAAAGATAGCGAGGGTAACAGAGGAAGAGTCTCAGATTACACTCAAAGGGGGCTGTCGTGTCAAAATAGGCCTTCAGAGTGGCGACAAACCATGGGCCACCGACCTTACCCCTTTGCCAAGCCGAACATTCCTGCCGGATATTTTTAGAGGTGGCATTTAAAGTTGGCAAAGTATCAACTCCCAGGCAATCTGCAGTATTTCCTGTTCCTGTAAAAGAGGGAGGTCTGGGACGCAAATGCCCACACAGACAAGGCCTGTCTAAAAATAGACGTCAACCACGTTTTCCTTCAATTTGATATTTTCTCGATGTGTAAATTACAGTTTCGTTTATAAACCAGAACATATTGTGTTGTGCTGAAACAGAGCATTGTTGACATTGCTGTTCAATATTGAACGAGATGAATTATGGTCCTGGTCCAACCTAAAATACACACACTCATGTAGATCTGTGAAAAGTCTGGGCGGCTGCTTTGATCACTGTTTATGAGGAAAGCGCCAGAATGACCAACACGTCATCTGTCCAAATTTGCTAGTTAAGCCAAACATTCCTCATAGTGGTTTAATTTGAAACAGGTTAGCCCAGGTTAGCCCATTTTAAAAGGTGAAATATCAGTTAATATTCAGCGAGCGCCATTTAGGCCACGAGTCATTTGAGAGGAGATTTTATTTGTTGGTGAGGCAATATCTGTAACTTGATGTGTCACATCATCTCTGAACATTACATGTATGATCTTGTTGATGTTTATAAATGGGCATAGAATATTGAGATCTTGTGTTTCTCCCTGCCAATCAATCGTGTAATTACTTTACAATAAGGCTTGGTTATAGCACAATATGCATTTTGAATGAATTGTAGTGCATTTGACTATGTTTTTTTTATTTAATTTAATTTAATTTTTTGGCCTATAGAGGTCACAGGAAAAGAAAATGTTGCAAGCAGCATTCAAACATGGTCTTTCCATATGAGCACTACATTGCACAAATCACTAAGCCATGTCCCTGATATTCAGCTTTTACTCTAATAAAGTAAAAAGATAAAGATCCATCTCCATTTCATATCTGAGAACAACTTGTCACTTATCTGGCACTTAATGTTTGCTCTGCATTAAATGATCACCCTTGACTCTGGCCACAGGGACGCATAGATCACTGGAAGTGTGTGAAATGAACAAGACAGCTTCCCTGTTAACAAGGGCAGCAGCAGTGAAACCAGCCCTAGTGTCACAGATGCTTGAATAAGTGCCTGTTTTTTTGTTGGAGCTGGGATAGACAGAATGGTGATGACAGCGTGTTTCCTAAAGATAGTGTTTTCCGTGACATGGGCTAATTGGCGACGAAAGGCTGAACGTAACTGGCATTATCGGATCTGAGTTTATGATCCTCAGACAAAACTGAGAGTTTTATTGTCCTTTTCCATGATGTTATGAGTAAAATTCATGCTTAAATTCTTTTATTGTTTCCAAAGCGTAAAATCTACATTCAAGATAGTATACTAATGTCTTTTCCATGACCTCAAATTTATGAACAGTGTTGGGGGTTGGGAGTTACGTAATCAGATTACTTTTTTCAAGTAACTAGTAAAGTAACGCATTACTTTTTAATTTACAAGAAAATATCTGAGTTACTGTTTTCCCATTTATTGACTGACAGCTCTCCTGTCGCCATGTTGGGAGAGATCAGAAGAGCAGAGGTGTTGTGTGCGCTGTGTGAACATGATCTTACTGTAGTTCTAGACTAAATGTGAATGTGCATTAATTCATCTCACTCAGCAAAATGAATTAAAACAGTGAAATGCAAACTCAGAATATGACGCAAACCTGCAATAATTAAATATGTTATATATCACAAATGTATCTAATCCCATTTTATTAACCAATGTCTTTGCTGCTGACCTTTGATGATCCAGTTCAACCATACTAATAAGCAAACATGACTTTAGATAAACTAACAATTGTGCTTCATTGGGTTTTTTTTTATTGCTGAAGAGTGTTGAACTTTCTTCTCCTGTGTTCTGCTGTACAGACGTGAATTTACTTTTCCATCAGCCTGAGGTTTATTCATTACACTTTTTGGTGTGAAAGGGCTTTTACATTTGCTATAAATATAACTTCTTATATTAAAAACAAACAATCAAGCCCTGCTCATATTTAAAAAGTAACGTGAAAGTAATGCAAATGTAACGGAACGCATTACTTTCCATAAAAGGTAACTACGTAATGTAATTAGTTACTTTTTTAGGAAGTAGCGCAATATTGTAATGCATTACTTTTAAAAGTAACTTTCCCCAACACTGCTTATGAATATGGGTGAACAGTTTCACCTGTGAGTTAGTCAACATGTGATTAGGTTTGCCAACTGTGCCAAAGAAAAAATACAATTTTTATACCACATATGTATTTTGAAATTTCAGTAAACCACATTGTAAACAGAAACTAATCGTAACACATTCACAGTATATGCCTTGTGAATTAAAAACAGAATTAGGTGGTGAAATATATTTTATCTTACATAGCATTACACACATCCCAATTTAGCATCTGTCTTGGAAAATTATAACTATAATAACAAATAATAATAACAAATCCCTCCCTCATGTACAACCTACAGTATGTGCTGTTTAGTAACAGTAAATGTTTTTTACAACACGTTTTTTTTTTTTTTCACATGACAGTTGACAACACTATGTGAAATATAACCATTTTACGTCTTTTGATGTTTGTCCAAGTGAAACAGCATATGTAATGAGAAAACATGTTTGTTTTTATTCATCAGGAACTGATTAGACTGTGAAAGTGAATGTTACAGGCCAGAATGTCTGGCAAGGGGTCAAGGTTTGGTGGGTTAGCATGGTCCAATTATGGAAGCCCATTACCACTTAAAGTATGATTCTGTAAGTCATAAAAGTTCAGTGACATTTACTGTTGTTTGGTGAATTTTGTGGCCTGAGACATTTCTCATTATTATAAAATGCTGTCATTATTATGAGAATGTTTCCTAATATAAAGAAATGTAAGTCATAATTATAAGATTGTTACTCATTATTATCACTTATAGAATCATGACGTAACTTACCTAGTTCAACCAAAACAATACCCTGCTTTTTTAATAGTATGGACAAAAAAAAAAAAATTCTGAATAACTTCTTTTGTGATTTACAGAAGAAAGAAAGTCGTACAGATTTGGAGCGACATGAGGGTGAGTAAATGATGACAGAATTTACATTTTGGGAAGAACTATCCCTTTAATGTCTTAGTGGTTTGACACACAGAGGTGCAGACCGTTCTCCAACACTCACTCGATACCTGGAGGAGTGCGTCATGCAGCATATGTCAGACCTGGAGAAGAAGGCTTTGGATCTGGCCAGCGTCCTCCTAGCTTTGCATCCATCTGGAAAACGAGTCTGGCCCATAAATCAGAGGATCTAGCGAGATACACTATCACGGGCTGGCAACAGGACCCGCAACAGAAATGGAGGTCTATCATGAAAAAAGAGAAAAGTTACGACAGCAACATATAGAATTGCCCTCACAAATACAGATGTTTCTGGAAGCGCAGCAGCTCCTTTCCCAGCAACAGCGTTCACCATCTGCTGAATCAATCAGTTCACCTTTTCTGCGTACCCCTGCACACCAAGCGCTTACCCAAGATAAACACTGCTATGTTGTGTGAAATGAGAGAGAAGTCAAGTCAAGTAGAACATTAGAATCTGAGCACTGATGGGGAAGCACAGGTTTGATTGTGTGGAATGAGTCTACACTAATGGTAAAGATTATTCATGTTTTTATAATAAGTTCATAGGCTGCATTTTTTTTTTTAGCAGAAATACAGTAAAAACAGTAATATTGTGAAATATTAATTCAATTTAAAATAACTGTTTTCTATTTTTATATATTTTAAAATGTAATTCATTTCTGTGATTCAAAGCTGAATTTTCAGCATCATTACTCCAGTCTTCAGTGTCACATGATCCTTCAGAAATCATTCTAATATGCTGATTTGCTGCTCAGTTATTATTAGTGTTGAAAATAGTTGTGCTTTTTATTATTTTTGCGATAATAGAGATTCTCAGCCAATTCTCAAAAATGTATTCGGGTCTATTCTGATAGTGTAGTGCTGAACAATTTTAAATGCAAATACTAATTCAAGTAACTAATCGTGCAGATAAATATATATATCAGCTGTGGGAAGTGAGGAGAAAATCTTTCCCATATGTTTTGTTGTTGATGTCAACACTAGATGACTAATCACTCTAAGGTATTTTGACACAAATTTATCTGTCACTTGATAGAAGCCAAATTAAGCAGATGCAACGTGGGCAGGTTGTGCAACATGCCTTCATCATATTCTTAGGCCTGTGTAGTTCATGCAAATATTAATGTGTTTTGATGTTTGATTGTAAGTATGTTTTTGTTTAGTTTTGGATGATAAACAGTTTTGGTACTGTTTTGAATCACCACTTGAGGTCTAGAGTAAATTTGGGCACTAAAGCAAACCAGCTGAGACTCACTGCTGCAAAACTAACAGCCCTGAAAGTACTTTTATACTACACTGGTTGTATAAGATAATAACACCATGGTATTTTGATATACATCATGAAATATAATATTTACATGGTAGTTCAAAGAATGCCATAGTATTACTGCAGTACATATCCACTTTTTTTTTTTTTGTCAGCATAGCTTGTGTCCATTCTTTGTAATCTGCAGTTATTTTTATTTTAATACAGTATGCAAAGGTAGTGAAAGTCTTGTACACTAACTATGTCTTGACAACTCTGATACGTCCTGTTTAGGCCCTTTGTTTATTGGCTTGTCACTTTGAAGGACAGTTACCGCAACAACATCACATAACAGTGTTGAATTTCAAAGACATGGCGGCATGCAGGCTGCTCATGTGTGCATCCCTTTGAAGCCCATGACTAGTATCGGATACAAACAATACTGGATAAATATAGAGGCAGTACCATTAGGTATTACGTGGAAAAGTAGAGCGGAACCTCTGCACCTTTCACATATAAAACCCTAAAACACACCAGAGATGAGACTCATGCTAGGTTAAAAAAAATCTGTAATTTAATTATAATTGTATATATAAACAGTATATATATATATATATATTTTAAGGTCTCTTAACTAGTTGCTAATTAGCATGCATATTAATAGAATATTAGCCATTTATTAGTAGTAATTAAGCACATATTAATGCCTTATTCTACATCCCTAATCTTACCCAATACCTAAACTTAACAACTACCTAACTAACTATTAATAAGCAGCAAATTAGGAATTTATTGAAGGAAAAGTCATAGTTAATAGTGAATAAGTGTTCCCTAATCTAAAGTGTTACCTATATACATGTACTGTATATACATATATACACACACACACACACACACACACATATACTTGTATGTATATATATATATATATATATATATATATTGAGGTGATGGTGGTGTAATTTATTTAGCAAGGATGCATTAATTAGATCAAAAGTGACAAAAATACATTATAATGTTACAAAAGAGTACATTTTGAATAAATGCTGTTGTCTCTTGGCAGACGCTTTAATCCAAAGCGATTTACAGTTGAGGAAAACAGCAAGCAATTCATCATAAGATGGCAATAAACAAATAAGAGCATAGAAAAAGTGAAATAATTTTTTTCTTTTATTTTAGGTGGACGAGGAGGCTGTTGTTACGGGTTCGTGGTTGTAGTTTAACTTGAAATAAAGGTCAGGAGAACGAAGTAGCATCAACTCACTTTTCCATTTAATTAACAAGTAGCTCAGACAAAGACAAGGGGAAAACTGAGGACTTATAATGGGATGAGAACAAAAGAGCGAACAAGATAATGCAAATCAGGTGGGGACAATGAACGATGATTAACTAATAAGAACCAGAACTAAACCAAATAAGGGAAAACAGGAACTTAGGAGGGCAGACACATGAAAGCTGTTAGATGCTCGTGGATTTTTAACTTGTTATCCTGAAAATCCTGAAAACATGTGATGGTATTTACAAAATAAGCTTTTTTTTCTATTGGATATATTGTAAAATGTAAATAAATAAAGTGTGAGGGCTTTTTTTCAGAAAATATTTTATTCAGCAAGGATTGTTCAAAAAAGATCACAGTAAAGACTCTCACATTGCTGTTCATTTGAACTTTCTGTTCATCAAAGAATCATAAAAACAGGGTTTGCACAAAAATATCAAGCAGTACAACTGTTTTCATTAATAATAATGAGAAATGTTTCTTGAGCAGCAGATCAGCATATTAGAGTGATTTCTGAAGGATCATGTGACACTGAAGACTGGAGTAATAATGTTGAAAATTCAGCTTTGATCACAGGAATAAAATACATTTTAAAATATATTTAAATAGAAAACAGTTGTAATAATATTACACAATATATATATATATATATATATATATATATATATTGAGGTGATGGTGGTGTAATTTATTTAGCAAGGATGCATTAATTAGATCAAAAGTGACAAAAATACATTATAATGTTACAAAAGAGTACATTTTGAATAAATGCTGTTGTCTCTTGGCAGACGCTTTAATCCAAAGCGATTTACAGTTGAGGAAAACAGCAAGCAATTCATCATAAGATGGCAATAAACAAATAAGAGCATAGAAAAAGTGAAATAATTTTTTTCTTTTATTTTAGGTGGACGAGGAGGCTGTTGTTACGGGTTCGTGGTTGTAGTTTAACTTGAAATAAAGGTCAGGAGAACGAAGTAGCATCAACTCACTTTTCCATTTAATTAACAAGTAGCTCAGACAAAGACAAGGGAAAACTGAGGACTTATAATGGGATGAGAACAAAAGAGCGAACAAGATAATGCAAATCAGGTGGGGACAATGAACGATGATTAACTAATAAGAACCAGAACTAAACCAAATAAGGGAAAACAGGAACTTAGGAGGGCAGACACATGAAAGCTGTTAGATGCTCGTGGATTTTTAACTTGTTATCCTGAAAATCCTGAAAACATGTGATGGTATTTACAAAATAAGCTTTTTTTTCTATTGGATATATTGTAAAATGTAAATAAATAAAGTGTGAGGGCTTTTTTTCAGAAAATATTTTATTCAGCAAGGATTGTTCAAAAAAGATCACAGTAAAGACTCTCACATTGCTGTTCATTTGAACTTTCTGTTCATCAAAGAATCATAAAAAACAGGGTTTGCACAAAAATATCAAGCAGTACAACTGTTTTCATTAATAATAATGAGAAATGTTTCTTGAGCAGCAGATCAGCATATTAGAGTGATTTCTGAAGGATCATGTGACACTGAAGACTGGAGTAATAATGTTGAAAATTCAGCTTTGATCACAGGAATAAAATACATTTTAAAATATATTTAAATAGAAAACAGTTGTAATAATATTACACAATATATATATATATATATATATATATATATATATATATATATATATATATATTTATCAAGCAAATGCAACCTTTCTAACCATTAGAGACTTTTTTCAAAAACATTGAAAAATATTACCAACCCCTGCAAAACAGTGTATGTTTTATTATAAAAATGCGTCATTTTAGCTAAATTTTTGATCATAGTATATATATTAGTATTTTGACACTCAGATCATTATGGAGTTTTTGGATGTTAATATCACTATAAGTGCCCCTGACAGTCATTGTTAGTGACCCACCAGGGGGCATCTCGCATCTGAGCAAAACGACCGAGGTCTGAATAAGGAAACAAAGGCTGTGACATGAGCTCCATTCATCGCGTCTCCACTTTATTTTAGATGTGACTGAGCACAGTGTTTATAGAGCAGGTTCAGTGACCTCTGGAGCCGCGCTCATAAAGGGGTGCTGACCTGTTGGCAGCACAACCCGAGAGAAGTCCTTGACCCTGGGGAGGAAGAGTTTATGTAAGCCCCAGGGCACGGCCTGTTTGGGCTCCGCTGTGGCTTTCAGGTATGTATCGCTCCATTGCCTTTAATGGCTCTGGAAACTTCCAAATAAGCCTGCTGTGTGCTTAATTCAAACAGAGGATGAAAATATGGATCAATAAATATGTAAACGACACACCTGTTGCTTAGTTGTACTAAGAATGGAGACCGACAGAGAAGAGGTTGTACAGCTCTCAAATGAAACCATTGATCAGTCCATCAAATCAAACCTAATCCGTGCAAATCAAGGCAAAAGAAGTGAAGCTGGTAGCTACTGTGAAGTCCTGCCTGTTATGATTTATGAATACAGCTGGGGAAGAGGGACACCTGTCCACTCCTTCATCAGCAGACCTGCAATCTGACACAGCATGCTAACCTGAGCGAGAATGTCACCCGGTGCACCCCTGAGGTCAACACGGGCCATGTCTCAATGACAGACCTCTTCAACACGGCCTTGTTCCTCCGGCCCTGTGACACCCACTCACCTACTGACCTCTGACAGTCCCTAAAATATACAGTGAGGTCCAAAAACAAAAAACAAAAAGGTTTTGAAAAAATGAAAACAAAGACACACAAGCTTATAAAACAAAACAAAATTTCAGATTCTGCACTATTTCCAAGTCTGTATCTAATAAGTAAATTTCTGGCTTTGATCATGTGACTCTTTGTACAGACTTTATATTAATTTATGTTCATTTTTCAGTTAAACTTAGAAGAATGGAAGGTTACACTTTATTTAAAAGTAATGTTGTTACAGTGTAAATACATACTCAGTAATATTAATGAACTACACGTACTGTTAAGGTTAGGGTTAGTTGCTTGCAATTATGCTTACATTACTGTTATTATAAAATATGTATTAAGTACATGTAACTACACCTTAAAATACATTTAAATTCATGAATTTAGCAGATGTTTTGGTTACACTTTATTTTAAGGTGTCCTTGTTACAGTGTAATTATACATTTAAGTACCGAGTATAATTAACTACATGTACTTAATATGTGACCCTGGACCACAAAACCAGTCATAAGTGTCAATTTTTTTAAATTTAGATTTATACATTACATTGATTTATACAGCTTTCCATTGATGTATGGTTTGTTAGGATAGGACAATATTTGACCAAGATACAACTATTTGGAAAATCTGGAATCTGAGGGTGCAAAGAAATAAAAATACTGAGAAAATTACTGTTGCGAGCAATCATCAGACAAATCGGGATCCATTTGCAGCTTCTTTATTAGAATGGTCAAACAGAACAGGGTAATAGGCCAGCAACGGGAACAGAGTAGGCTAGGCAGAGACGTAGTCGGGAGAACAGGCAGAATAGTCAAGGCAGGCGGCTTACGATCAGAGTCCAGGGAAACAGTCCAAATCAGGGCAACCAGAGAGGGATCACAGAATCGAGAATCAAGGCCGGGATAACAACAGGAAAGTAAACACGGGTATGGAAACGCTCAGAATGACAGCCGGGGCAAATCAAGACTTCGCAATGAGTGTCAGGAAGTGTGCTGCTTATGTATGGGTGTGTGAATGAGGTGCAGGTGTGGCAAGGTGATTAGGCCCAGGTATGAGGGGTGATGGGAAACTGAGTCCGAATGGGAGTTAATATTCAGGGGATGGCTCCCTCTGGTGGCGGAGAGGGTGTTGTGCGGGAGCTCCGATCGTAACAGAGCCCTCCCCCTGCGAGCGGCTCCTGACGCGAGGAGGCAGACGACGCCGGGGTCTTCCGCGAGGTCGAGGGGCCGGCTTCTCCGGATGCAATCGGTGGAACTCCTCCGTGAGAGTGGGGTCTAGGATGTCACCTGCGTTAACCCATGATCGCTCCTCCGGACCGAACCCCTCCCAGTCGACTAGATACTGTAGGGCACTGCCCCGGCGTCTGGAGTCTAGCAGTTCATGCACTCGATACGCCTCCTCGCCGTCGACCAGAATGGGCGGGGGAGTCTGCGGCTCAGCTCCCTCCTCTGACACCCCTCTCGGACCACCAGCGGGTTTCAGCAGAGATACATGAAAAGTTCTAGCCGAAATGATACAGGGGTAATTTGTCTGGAAATTTTGAACTGAGTTTCTTGCATGGAAGTCGGAGGCGAAGATCCCGAGCCGAGAGCCAAACCCATTGCCCCGGCTGGTAGATGGGACCTGATCGTCGATGTCGGTTGGCCTGAAGTTCCTGGCGCCTGACAGCCCGTAGCAGATGGGTGTGAGCTCGGTCCCAAACCTCCTCACTACGTTGAAGCCATTCAGTGACCGAGGGCAACTCGGTGGGTTCTCCTGACCAGGGGAACATTGGTGGTTGGAATCCGAGAATACATTTGAAAGGGGTCATGCCGGTGGCTGGTTTGGTCAGGGAGTTTTGAGCGTACTCCGCCCACATCAAGTATCGACTCCACTCTGTCTGCTGCTGTTGGCAGTAGGAGCGAAGGAAGCGAATGACCTCCTGGTTGAGACGCTCAGTTTGGCCGTTAGATTGTGGGTGGTAGCCTGACGTGAGACTGATATTGACATTAAGACTCCTAAAGAAACTCGACCATACCCTTGAGGTAAATTGAGGACCCCGATCGGAGACGATGTCATCGGGCAGACCGTAGTAGCGGAACACCTGGTTGCACAGTAATTCCGCTGTCTCAAGGGATGTTGGCAGTTTGGGTAATGGTATAAGGCGGCAGGCTTTGGAAAATCGATCCACAATGGTGAGAATGGTGGTGTTACCGTGAGAGTTGGGTAGATCCGTGATGAAGTCAATGGCGATATGAGACCAGGGACGCTGAGGCGTGGGTAATGGTTGTAACAGGCCGGCTGGAAGTTGTCTGGGTGATTTAGTGGTGTTGCAGATGTCGCAGTTGTGAATGTAACTGGCTGTATCGGTCAAAAGCGTGGACCACCAGAAGCGATTCCGCAGGAGTTGTTCCGTAGCCGAGATCCCAGGGTGGCCCGAACTGGGGTTTGTGTGGACCTGAGCGAGCAGTTGCTGACGGAAGGGTTCTGGAACGAATATACGGTCGGCAGGGCACTCTGGAGGAGGTTGACTCTGTTGATTAGCATGGCTGATCTCAGTCATAATGTCCCACTGAACGGGAGCTAGTAGAATTTTCCCGGGAATGATATTCTCGAGGGGGCCTGAGAGATCTGCACCTTCAGCTTGACGGGAGAGCGTCTGCTTTAGTGTTCTTGGTGCCAGGTCGATAGGTTACAGTGAAGTGGAAGCGTGTGAAGAACAGCGCCCATCTGGCCTGTCTGGGGTTTAGACGTTTGGCTGAGCGCAGGTATTCGAGATTTTTGTGATCAGTGAGAATGAGAAATGGAAGTGTAGTCCCCTCCAGCCAATGCCGCCACTCCTCCAACGCTAGTTTCATGGCCAGCAGTTCGCGATTGCCCACATCGTAATTCCGCTCAGCAGGAGAGAGTTTGTGGGAAAAGAAGGCACACGGGTATAATTTCGCGGGCTCCCCATGGCGTTGGGATAGTACGGCTCCCACCCCGTGCTTGAAGCGTCGACCTCGACAGTGAATTGGCGTTCTGGGTCAGGGTGCCGAAGGATGGGTGCGGAGGTAAAGCGAGTCTTTAGTTCCTTAAATGATTGGAGAGCCTCGGTGTCCATACTAGGCGCGAGGTGTTGCGTTTGGTCATGGTGGTGAGCGGAGAAGCGATGGAGCTGAAGTTTCTGATGAAACGTCGATAGAAGTTAGCAAACCCCAGGAAGCGTTGCAATTCCTTTACCGTTTGAGGCTGTGGCCAGTCGAGTACTGCCTGGACCTTTTGTCATCCATAGCGACTCCGTCTTGACTGATTACGTAACCGAGGAAAGAGGTGCTGGTCTGGTGGAACTCACATTTCTCTGCCTTTACGTAAAGCTGGTGTTGTAGCAATCGCTTGAGAACTGATCGGACGTGTTATGCGTGTTCCTCTTGAGTATCTGAGAAAATCAGTATATCGTCTATATATACGATTACCCATTTTCTAACATGTCACGGAAGGCGTCATTCATGAAAGCTTGGAAGACTGAAGGACTGTTAGCGAGCCGAAGGGCATAACCAAGTACTCATAGTGCCCACTAGTGGTTGAGAAGGCGGTTTTCCACTCATCCCCTTCACGGATGCGAATCAGATTGTAGGCATTCCGCAGGTCGAGTTTGGTGTAGTATTTTGCCTGCCGTAGTTGTTCGAGGGCTGAAGGGACAAGTGGTAGTGGGTAACGGAATTTCACAGAGATCTCATTCAAACCTCGATAGTCGATGCATGGTCTGAGGCCCCGTCCTTCTTCTTCACAAGAAGAACCCGGCGGATGCCGGAGAGGTGGACGGTCTGATGAATCCCTTGGTTAATTCCTCCTGTATGTAGGTCTTCATAGACTCTGACTCTGGCTGGGACAGAGGGAAAATCCTTCCTTTGGGTGGAATAGTACCCGGCAGGAGATCGATTGCGCAATCGACTGAGCGGTGAGCGGGAAGCTGGGAGGCCCTCCTCTTGCTGAAGACTTCTATGAGATCTGCATATTCAGAGGGTAAGTTGAGAGTGTCGGTGAGGGGAGTAGTGGTTGTGTTGGGTAGTCTGGTGAGTTTGGACAGACAATGTTCTCGACACGCTGGCCCCCATTCTGTAATCTGTCCTTGCCTCCAGGATACTTGCGGATTGTGGGTTCGAAGCCAGGGAAGGCCGAGAATCAACGGATGGTTGGGTGACTGTATGACGTAGAATTGAATCTGTTGCGAGCAATCATCAGACAAATCGGGATCCATTTGCAGCTTCTTTATTAGAATGGTCAAACAGAACAGGGTAATAGGCCAGCAACGGGAACAGAGTAGGCTAGGCAGAGACGTAGTCGGGAGAACAGGCAGAATAGTCAAGGCAGGCGGCTTACGATCAGAGTCCAGGGAAACAGTCCAAATCAGGGCAACCAGAGAGGGATCACAGAATCGAGAATCAAGGCCGGGATAACAACAGGAAAGTAAACACGGGTATGGAAACGCTCAGAATGACAGCCGGGGCAAATCAAGACTTCGCAATGAGTGTCAGGAAGTGTGCTGCTTATGTATGGGTGTGTGAATGAGGTGCAGGTGTGGCAAGGTGATTAGGCCCAGGTATGAGGGGTGATGGGAAACTGAGTCCGAATGGGAGTTAATATTCAGGGGATGGCTCCCTCTGGTGGCGGAGAGGGTGTTGTGCGGGAGCTCCGATCGTAACAATTACCTTTAACCCTTCTGCGGCCTTCGGTCATTTCTGACCGGAGAATTTTACATTTCTAATTTTTAAAAATCGTAGCTTCACCAGAATGGTACGAAACTCGTAGACTGTTATGGCACCTGGTATGTGAACACACAAAAAAATTGAGAGCATGATTCGAAAAAGTTAAGTGGTCGTAAAAAAAAGTGTCACACTCATGGTCTTCGGTCAAAAATGACCGACCATAGGAAATGAATGGAAAACGGGAAAAAATTAAAAAGTACAGACATTTTTTGTGTGTACAATCTACAAATCCCCAACAATGCAGAAAAACATTGCACAGCAATGAAGGGGTGAAACTCTAAAACATCTAGAGTGCAAAATCAACACATCCACTCATACACACGCGCACACACACACACTTGTACACACACACACCCCAGTGAACTGGTGTGCCTGTAACACAGCAACTATGTAAAATAAAATCAATAATTCAACTACATTGCAGTTAAAAAGTGGACAACAAGGAATGGGTTATACTCTAAAACATCAAGAGTGTAAAACAGATACATCCACTCACACACACACACACACACATACACACTCAAATGACTTGGTATGGCTATAACCATATAGCCAAAATGAGTTAGAGTGAAATAAGAGGTTGAAATCAGATCAGACCCTGAAGGATTAGGCTCTGATAAAGCATTCTTCTTCATTTTTGTTACATTTTTATAGTTTTTTAATGTTGTGTGTAACAAAATGCTTTGTGTTCAGGGTTGACTAGTAACAATAATGCAAAAATCTATATAATA
The DNA here is from genome assembly GCF_012432095.1 of Onychostoma macrolepis. Lineage (NCBI taxonomy): Eukaryota > Metazoa > Chordata > Actinopteri > Cypriniformes > Cyprinidae > Onychostoma > Onychostoma macrolepis. Next base: position 8,658,484 of record NC_081167.1, on the reverse strand, counting down.
CCCTATATAATAATAATAATAATAATAATAATAAAAATAATGCAAAAAAAATAATAAACCTTTACAAAAAGTAGTCTTTGAGAATGCCTAAATATAAATTTATATCGACAACTTAATAAAAAGTAAAAAATGATGTCTAAAAACAACTAGGGAATTCACAAGAGACTCTATAGAATCCTATACAGGCAACTAGTGGTTACACCATGAAATTACATGTTTTCTTTCTTTGCTCACACCAGGAGGCGCTAATCTGCATTCAAAAATTGGATTTTAAAGGCCTAGTGTCTATTTTCATCTGAAATACTGCATAAATTGAAAAATAATTTGAAAAAATTTGAAAAAAAATTTTTTGTACTATTTTCAATGGGAAAAATCCATCATAATTATTGCATAAATATTAAATAGTACCATAAAATTATCTCAAAATACAAAAGAAAAAGACAAAATATTATTGAACAAAAATATATTAGACTGATTTTACTGAAGGAAAAAAAAATTAAATTTCAGGTGTCCGGTCACTTTTGACCGTGAAGGCCATGAGTGTGACTCCCAAATAAGGAATGCAGAAGGGTTAAAGTTGTCCAAATGAAGTTCTTAGCAATGCATATTACTAATCGAAAATTAAGTTTTGATACATTTACGGTAAGAAATTTGCAAAATATCTTAATGGAACATGATCTTTACTTAATATCTTAATGATTTTTGGCATAAAAGAAAAATTGATAATTTTGACCCATACAATGTATTTTTGGCTATTGCTACAAATATACCCCAGCGACTTAAGACTGGTTTTGTGGTCCAGGGTCACATATATGGTTAGGGTCAGGATTAGGGTTTGGTTTAGGGCTACTTGCATGTAATTATGCATAATTTATTATTATAATAATAGTAAGTACATGTAACGTGTAACAAGAACACCTGTTACTGAAGCTTTTATCCAAAGCTACTTACAAAAGAGGAACAAAACAATTCAGCAAAAGAGCCAACAATATACAATGCCATGTTTATTTGACAACTAAACTAAGTAATATAGTGTTACCGGATGCAAAACAGAATCAGACTTTTGGACCCCACTGTTTTGTGAAAGTATACGTTGCTGTAATATAATGTTCTTTCAAATGCAGACAATAGAGCATGTTATGGATATCCACAGTATACAGTATATGACCGACAAAGCTGCCAAAGGAAACAAACGCAGTCTCACGACTAACTGGTCTTGGACTATCTCAGCGCTGTACGGATGACAGGTCCTTGAGAAAGAGGGTGATTTGTGGATGTTAAGGGAAGCGTTGTGCTACAGCGACCCTGTAGGAGGCCCAAAGTAGCTCTGCAGCCTTCACATGCCTAAAGATATAGAGGATGAAATCCACGGCCCAGGACATGTGACACCTCCAGGTGGTCACCGCTTACTCTGACCTGAACTCAAGGACTTCTCTCTGTGTGCTTAGCAAAACCAAAACCAGTCTTTTATTTGATCTCCAGCCAATCTATGTCTTATTTTCAGTGCAATTCTCAGTCTTTTATTTTTTGAATGCACTATTGTTGTAATTAAGTATAAAACAAACTATTTACTAAAACTGATATTTTATTGAAATGTGTTGCTATGGCATTTTATATTTACAAATATATTTTATACAACATTTTGCCTTTTTTGTTATATTTATACATGCAGCTTTTATGATCTTATATTAATTTAAGATACTAAACATATTGCAATGTACATTCAAGATTAATAGATTATCAAAAAAGAACACTGTAATGGATTATTGAAAAAAAGGGTTATTGATTGGATGTTGAGATGTGGGCGATGCAAAAATGAACTCTTAATGTCAACCATTGATGTTTAAGCGGACTAAATGAACCAGGGAGAAGATTGTTGTTTTCACCAGAAGACCAAGGAGTTATATTTTGATTAAACATTATGAGGTTGAAAAAAGGAAAGAAACATACTGCACTGTAAAAAAAAAAAAAAGGTGAGCTAACTTAAAATTTTAAGGCAACCAGCTTCAGCAGATTTGTTTAACTTATTTTTGTGGGAGATTTTCAATTTTTTGTTGTATAAATTTGTGCTGAAGCTGGTTGCCTTAAAATTTTAAGTTGGCTCAAATTTTTTTTGTTTTTTTGTTTTTTTACAGTGTGTACATGGTGAATCGTTCACAATAAGATCTATAACATGCATTTACAATATAGATGATTTTCATGATGGTTAAAAACAACAGGACCTGAGAAATGCACTTTACATTATCCATATGAATTTTAACCTAAAATATTAATGTTATTCTTCAATTTGCATATTATGGCTAACCTAAGGAGACTCTCGGATGTTATTTTTTTTTAATAAATATTTTGGCTAATTTGATAATGCTTTCAAATAACCAAATATGCTAAACTTCATTTAACAAATTTGAAATTTTTTTTAAAGATTTTCTACAATGCACTTATTGTTAACAAAAACTAAAACTGAACTATTAAACTTTGTTGTCATTTATTTAAATAAGGCTAAAATAAAAAAAAATATTAGATGAAAAAAAGTATAGAAGTGTAGCCTTGGCAACTAACTGAAATAAAAGTACTATAATTACTAAACTAAAACTGAAATGAAAGCAATTTAAAGATAAATAGAAATTTGGAAAAATTTACAAGAGCACACAACGCATAAATTACTAAGAATAAAAAACTTAAAAAATAAAATACTTTAAAAAATAAAGGCCAATTTTAAATAACAATAAATACTATAATAGTATATAAACAGTACTAAAATAACACTTTTTTTTTTCTTTCAAAATCAGAGCAGAAAATGTAAAGAAAAGAATAAGACTACAGATTGTGTGTGCATCAGCAGCAGGCATCTGAGTGAGTCAGTCCATGGTTATTTATGGTCCACTGTCAAGCTGCTGTTTTACCATCATATTTTTAAAGGATTGCTTTAATTATAGCAAATTGATGCTCATTTTAATTGGCAGTGACGTGTTTTGAATGGGAAAAAGAGTGAGCGAGTGAGTGTATGAAGACGTGTGCTGGGCTTTCCTCTTCCACACTGAAGCATTTGCCTGACATTAACAAAGAAGAGGAAATGTACAGAGAGAGCAAAATACTGGATTAATAGTTTTGGGATTAAGTTCTGACCTGATCACCTAACCCAAACATCTGGTTCGCATCAGGTTTATTTGATTCGTTTTGTGTGTTCCTCCTCCTCTGAAATGCCGAAGGCAGATATACAGATTCTGGAATTGGTGTTCCCACTAAAAACAGTATGCTGGTGGGACAGATGTTAAATCGGTTTTAGAAGGAACTGTGTATGACTAAGTTAGCCCAAAAAAAAAGGGAAGATCTTTAAACAGCATTTGAGACTATAGCTTCAATCCACCACAGCGATGGTAAAAAGCAACTATAGTGCAACCAAGCAAGAACATCTGACCACTTGTATAAAGAAGTCACAGATTTGATCAGGTTAAAAAAAAAAAAAAAAGAAATCAGATTTTTATTATGGCGTCAGACTTTTGGACCTCCTCAGAGACTTTCTATCAAGTCTTCACTTCTTCACTGGTCTCTGTGGTGGTTATGAGGTACTATGTGGTTTAACCTCAAAAGCCATTATGTCCTCAGTAGATTTTGCTCATGTTCCCTCTGAGTTTTCATCTTAGGAGATGCAGAGTCCGAGTCACCACAGTTATCTTCAGCACAGCTCAAAGCTCAAATCCTCACCACACTATAATTACAGTCTGGCTAGCGTTTCAAGGGACGTGCTCACTTGAAAGCTTTTCTGTTCTTTTTGAAATGATATACCGCCTGTCCTGCGACCCTCAGAACTAAGAGGGAGATGAAAGGTCCCGGTCAAGAATGGGACTCTGTCAGAGAGGAGCTCTGACCACAGAAGACCAGTGATATCACCCTGATCCTGACCAATGCCTGCAGGAGAACTGAGTTATAGTTAGACTAACTTAGGTTACATGCAATGTCTTTTAGATGGTTTAGTTTTGCTTTTTGGATGTTTTCTTAGATGACATAACTATTTTGTGCTTGTAGTACGATTAACAATGTTGTTACATTTTATTTTGTTACCTTTTTATGTGAAGAGTAACATTGTGCTGTTTTTAATTGGTCTCTGTTTGTTGTTTATACAATGATGTCTGAGACAATAGTGAAAATTATTCTATTTTGTATTATTTTCTAAATTTATTACAGATTTCCTTTACATTATAAGCATGAGAAGTAAAAACATTTACATGAATGTTAGACGCTTGCTAGAATGTTAGAACTAAAACTATTAAAAAGCATTTTGTTAATTGCAATAAAACTGAAAAAATAAATAAAAAAGTGACCCTGGACCGCAAAACCAAACATAAGGGTAATTTTTTTGAAATTGAGATTTATGCATCATCTGAAAGATGAATAAATAGGCTTTGTTAGGATAAGACAATATTGATTACCCTTGATAACTATTTGAATACCTGTAATCTGAGGGTACAAAAAAACAAACAAAACAAAATCGCCTTTAAAGTTGTCCAAATGAAGTTCTTAGCAATGCAGATTACTAATCAAAAATTAAGTTTTGATATATTTATGGTAGGAAATTGACAAAATATCTTCATGGAACATGATCTTTACTTCATATTCTAATGATTTTTGGCATAAAAGAAAAATCTATAATTTTGACCCATACAATGTATTGTTGGCTATTGCTACAAAAATACCCACGATACTTATGACTGGTTTTGTGGTCCAGGGTCACATATATTGTATGTATTATATGAAAAATTTGAACTAAACAAAAATTTGAAGTGTTGTCTTTTGCAAATGAAACAAGCATAATTTGAAACACTAAATTACTAACTGAAATAAAACTGAAATTTGAAAAAAAAAAAACTATTTAGATTTAAACAAATAATAAAATTGATAAAAAATAATAAAAAAGTACCTAACAAAATTAATAAAAATGAAACTAAAATTAAAAAGAAAACTGGAAATGTAAAAATAATAATTATAAGTATAAAGAGATATAAAAGCAATAAAATAAAGCTAATTCAAAATATCAAGAACAATTATGATAGTATATAAATAGTACTAAAAGGACACCTTTTGGTACTTAAATCCTAAATATTTAATTATTAAATATTAATTACAAATACTAAATTTCGTAATATTAAAACATAGTAAATATAAATATTATTAAATAATTATAAATCCAGGTTTAACTCCAGATTTTTTTCTCAGGCTTTTTAACCTCATGTATTACTTGGGGGGTTTGGATTTCAGTTAGGTTTTGGATTTCAAAAACCATAACAGGCCATAATTCATTAATCTGCTTTGCATAAACCACAAGTTTAAAATGTGTTGCAGAAAGTTATGCAAAATATGTAAGCACTAAAAAAGCAGCAGAGTTATGCAGGTATTTAATGGGCTGGCAGCGTCTTAATGCACTGTGTAAGACTATATCAGAGTGAATCAGCCAATGAGACGCTGAGCTTGCATGGCTGAAAAGTGTCCGTTTGGAAATGAGTAGAACATTTAGCTCCGCCCCTGCGCTTTGAAGCGTCTCATGTCTCTCATGCCACACATTGAAGACAAGTCCTTGAGGAAGGTGTGAATAACTGTCGCGATGAAGAGATGGGAAACGGATGCTCAGACCTGCAGGATCATCTCAATATGACACGAACCCTCACCAAAAGACATGTCTACCTGCAGTAAACTGATGAAAACAGCTTGTTACTTTTCTCTTGAACTCATGAACATTTTACAACCGTGTGTTGCTTTGCTTGCTGCATATTTGAAATGGACCTTCTGGGTTTGAGTGACAACTTAGTGTGCTCTATTAAGCAGAGTTAGTCAAATGCACCAAAGCAGCCATGTAAAACGCCAAAGCTAGAACCTATTTTACCCAATTGCTGTTCACTCACTCAGTCATAACGAGTCATTTATTCGGCACTTTTCCTGTAATCTGACTATAATTAAATCTGTTCCTAATTAAATCATGGTTTTGCTTGCAAGATGATTTTACAGCCCCTAGAAAGCCCATTATGCTTCATTTCCACAAAACTGCATGATGATGAGTGCTTCGAAAGGAATATTCCAAATACAGACATACAGCAAAGATAGAGATCTCAGCTCCCGAAATCAAAACCACATCCTGGATCTAAAAATATTGAAGCAGTTATAGCGCCTACTGTATGCTCTGTTAGATGCTATATTTGTCACATTAATCCAGCTGAGAATTCGTTTTTTTTCTAAGGAAGTTCGATCTAAGCGGCCATGCATTATTATTTTTTTCCTTCTTGTTTTCTCGTGATCACGACCTAATTTTCTCGTGATCTCAACATAACAAAAGTTGTTTTCTCGTTATCAGGACTTAATTTTATTGTGATCTCGACATAACAAAAGTTGTTTTCTCGTGATCACTACTTTATTTTTCTCGTGATCTCTACATAACAAAAGTTGTTCTCAAGTTACACAACTGCGCCAACAGGTGGCAGTATATAAATACGATTGGGGAGTTGTATAGGCTACTGTCTACTGTATCAGCATACTGTACGCGTTTGGGACAGAGGACCTTCTTAGGTTATCTAATTTGTGCTAATTCATTACTGATATTTAATTAACTTATAAATGTTAAATGCTTGAATAAATATGATAATTTTGCTTGAAATTTTATCTGTTATCGTTACTGCTGCACAACTCATCACTGTTTCTAATTTACAACGTAGCCCATTTCTAATGTGCATCTTTCTTATTTTTAATCTTTATCGTTAATAAATGTATATTAATAAGATATACATATGTGTATAATTTAGTTCAGTGATGTCATACAGTGTTGTAGCCTAATCTTTTGTATTTTATACATTTCTTTGTAAAACAAACACACAGCAGCAGCATTATGGTGCGTTCACACCAGACGCGAATGAAGCGTTAAGAGCGATTGATTTACATGTTAAGTCAATGCAAAGACGCAATAGACATCCTGCGGAGCGATTCGCACGTATGACCGGAGCGAACTGAGCGTTTTTGGGCGTTTGACGAATCGCGCCCAAAAAAAAAATCTGAATTTTGGCGAAGTAGTGACGTGATTACGACCTAGCCAGGGAGGCAGAAATCCGAAACAGAAATGGAGGACAAAATCATCTTCGCTGTATGTGGATACGGAGCTGTACGATATCTTCGTACTTTTATAGGTCGGACATTCTGGTAAGGTTAAGTTGTAAAAAACGCTCTTTACTCAATTTGAGCCATATATACATATTGAGTTGATGTGTTTATAATATAAAGCGCAGCTACCCTCTCAACAAAATCCATGTCAGCCATTTCGCAACGAGACTGGAGCTGCCTGGCAGAATCCATGACGCGAATTTGCGTCTGTTGTGAAGTGAATTTCACGCGCGAATGAAGCGACTTTCACGTGCAAATGAAGCGAGTAAACTCAAAATGTTCAAGCATCCAACTATGCATGAATATCGCGATTTATTTGCGCAAGTCGCGTCTGGTGTGAACGCCCCATTAAGCTTGTTATGCACATGATATCCTACATGACTAATAAAAATCACAAACAAATTATTATAATATATTATTATATATAATTTTATTATGTATAATAATTTTATTTTATTATATATAATTTTAAACGAACGAGGAAAATGAAGTGAGTTTAATCCAAGCAGTTTAAGATTATGTAGAATAATTGCATTCTTCTAATTCACACCAGACGCGAATGAAGCATTAAGCGAGAATGATTTACATGTTAGCAAAGACGCTATAGACATCCTGCGGTGCGATTAGCACGAATGAGGCGGCGCGAAATGAGCGTTTCGGGCATTTGATGCGCTTAACGATGCGTAACGGTACAGTGTCAAATCTGCGCTCAGTGCCGCTGGCAACGCTACAACGCCACTGCTTTGGGGCGTGTCAAATTTAGGGCAGAGCACGCCTCTAAAAACAATGTTTACACCCTGTTTGCATTTCATCTTCCTCTTCTCACAGTGATTGGTTGTTGCCTGGCGTTTTTCGCTCGATATTTGCATAAAGTCGAGCAATTCTCAACATTTGAAAGCGGTGCGGAGAAAGCATTGAGAGCGGCTGAGAGCATCAAAAAAAAAAAAAAAAAAAAAAATGCATGGCCGCTTAAAACTTCCGTAGTTTTCAGTGTTTTGAAGAGAGAGATTTATTCAGATATATATGTTTGTCATTCTTCAAGCAATGAAAGTTCATTAGGTGAATTTGGCTGACTCATTTGAAGCTGAGTAATAGCAGAGCAGCACAGGAAAATGTGTATCATAAGTAATGTGGCAGATGTGCAGGAGTGATTTGTAAGTAGGTAGGCCAAACAGACAAAGTTAGCATGTTTATCACTGAAGGAAAGGCAAATACAACAGTATACCTCGCTTACTCTATCTTCTGCTCTATCATCTTGAAATTCACCATGGTTTTGTATGTTTTTTCTTGTTTCTTTCTTCTTTTCATATGCATGACTTGTAAAACCATGCATTTCTGTAGGCCTGGAAGATATCATAACTATACCATCTGACCCCCCCGAAAAATCTCAATTTGCTACTTATGAAGTAAGGTAGTTGGTAAGTTTGGGTAGTTGTTCATGGATCTAAAATATGGTCGTGCAGAATAAGGCATTAATATGTGCTTAATAACCCAAAGAGCAATAAATAAATAAATATACAAAAATTGCCCCAAAAAACATATTTGCTAAAATATGTTTCAAAATATATTTACATAATTATATTTTCTACAAATATATTTATATTTTTGGTAATATTTTGGTATTTTAGATTTATAAGTATATATTTTAAAAGCATTTAAATATACAGTGCCCTCCACTAATATTGGAACCCTTGATAAATATGAGCAAAGGCAGCTGTGAAAATAAATCTGCATTGTTTATCCTTTTAATCTTTCACTCAAAAAATTCACAAAATTCTAACCGATCCTTGAAGTAAAACAATTGAAAGTGGGGGGAAATTCTCCAATGAATGTTGGCCACAATTATTGGCATCCCTAGAAATTCTTATTAGTAAAATATCTCTGAAGTATATTCCCATTCATATTTACATTTTTTAGCACACCAGGGTGAATATGAACATGAAATTATCCAGCCATGACTTCCTGATCCACAGGATTATAAATATGAGGAACACAAAGGCCAAATTCCCTTAATCATCCATCACAAGGAGTAAAACCTAAGAATATAGTTCTGATGTGCAGAACAAGATTGTTGAGCATCACAAAATAGAAAGTGGCTGTAAGAAAAGAGCTAAAGCATTGAAAATCCCCATTTCCACCATCAGGGTAATAATTAAGAAGTTCCAATCAACTAAAGATGTTACAAATCTGCCTGGAAGAGGACATGTGTCTATATCGTCCTAATGCTCGGTGAGGAGGAGAGTTTGAGTGGCCAAAGACTCTCCAAGGATCACAGCTGGAGAATTGCAGAAATTAGTTGAGTCTTGGGGTCAGAAACCTAAAAAAAAAAAAAAAAAAAAAATATATATATATATATATATATATATATATATATATATTTATTTTATTTTATTTTATTTTTAGGTTTCTGGCTGTAAGGATTGGACAACAAAATGAAGCTTTTACCATATATATATATATATATATATATCAAACATCCCCTACATCACCACTGTTGTTTGGGAGGGTTTCAAGGAAAATTCTCCTCACTCATCCAAAAACAATCTCCAGCATATTCAGTTATCAGACACGACTGGAACTTCAAACAGCACTGGCTTCTATGGTCAGATGAAACTGAAAAAAAGAGTTTGGTAGAAAACCCACCAGATAGGTTTGGCGAACACAGGAATAAAAAGTACACCATGTCCACAGTTAAATATACTGCTGTATTTTTTATGTTCTGGGCCTATATTTCTGCTGGAGGTCCTTGTTTAGACACATGACATCATGGATCAAATACCAACAGATAAAAAATCAATAAGTGACTGATTCTGTCAGAAATCTTATAATGGACCGTGTTTGGATCTTCCACCAGGACAACAATCCAAAACAAACATCAAAATAAACACAAAAATGGGTCACTGAGCACAAAATGAAGCTTTTACCATGGCTGTCCCTGTCCTCTGACCTGAACCCTATGAGTGAGGTGAACTGAAGAGAAGAAGTACTAAAATGGAGCTGTGAATCTGAGGGATCTGGAGTGATTCTGTATGAAGAAAATGGTCTCTGACCTCTTGTCAGGTGTTCTCCAAACTCTTTATGTTTCAAAAGCTTGCCCCTGAAATAAATGTAGAAATATGTTTTGGTATATTAAAGTTAAAACTAAATATGTTTTTATTTCATTTATTTATTATTATTATTATTATTATTTCATTGAGCTTCACTGTTTGCAACATATATTTAGCATATATTTAAAAAACATATTTTGGCCAGCAAAATTATTTTTTCTTTTTGCCATATGGCAAGTATTAATAAACAGCCAATATGCTAGCAATATTCAACATGTTTTTCCTAGTTGCTCTAGTGATTGGCTCACAAACCTTTTCACTTTCCATTAATTAAAGTTGCAGATGGTTTTCTCAGAGTATCATAGACTTACCTGCCCAGAACAGACACTTTAAATGAGATCATAGACATTTGTCTGAATGATTTTGAACTTTTTAAGACTTGCTTTGAGATGTGGAGATACCATTTAGATGGGGTATATAAAAGTTGTTTGAGAAGAGATAAAACTGCATTAGTACTAAGGCTGCATGATTAATTAAAATAAAATCAAAATCGTGATTATGGCTTAGTGCAACTGTCAAATTCGCAAAGTCTGCAAATTAAATAAGTATAGCCTATGTAAATCATTCAGAGTGTTTCAGAGTGAAGCGTGGCACTGTGTTCATATACACATGAGCCGCTCATGTTTTCAGTGGTTTGCAGTAAATGTTGCTCCACATTAATTTTAACTAGTGAGACCTTGTTGTAAAGTGTTACCTATTAATTTTTTTTATTATTATACTCATATTGCTATATAATCACAAACAAGCACTACAAAAACTGAGCTTTTTTGTAATTTTTTTAAATTGCATGTTAAATCATAATCACATTTTAAAAAAATAAAATAATAACTCTATTTTACCCCAAATCATGTAGCCCTGATTGATATTAACATAAAGATTTTTTTTTTATTCTCGTTTTTGTTCTTTCAATTTTTTGTTCTTTTAAAATTGTTTCAAAGATTTTTTTGTATAAATGTCAGATTTTAAACAGAAAGCATAAGACTGCATACAGTAGCAAAAACAGCTTCAAAGAGGCAGGTAAATCAAGCATCGACAAAGCAACATCCTGTAAAAGAGAGGCTAATAAATGAGCATGTGAAGTGTAGCCTGGTAATGAGCTGGACACAGTGACGCGCTCTTTCTCTGCTCTGTGGATGCGTGTAAACATGAATGGCATAAAAGTGGACCCGCGTCTATCTTTAGGGCCTGTTCAGCTGCAGGCATAATACTCCCACATGCCTGGGAACTATCAATTACACAGCTCCAGCACTCCAAAGGGCTGCTCCTGTCCCCCTCGGAAAGGGATGTTTGTGTTGACTGTCCACCTTCTGGACAAGTGTTTCCCGCTGAACTTCTGTGAGCACACAGCCATTTAATGGAAAGCAAAATGAGTCATTCCCTATAGATACTGGGAGCTATATATGGACCACAAGTGCATTCAGAAAGCCTTTCACATTTACACATTCGTGTAATGTCATGCTATGGCTTCAGTATATTGAGTTTGTTAAGAATAAAGTCAAATCCATTTGCTGAAATAGAAAACTTTTGTAACATTATATATTTACTGACACGTTTGATAAATTTAATGCATCCTTGCTGAATAAAAGTAGGGTAATTTTTAAAATTAAAATGATATTTTTCTTGCTCATAGATGGCACCAAATCTCATCTTAACACATTTAACAAATGAATAGATCTTCAAAATGTTGTGATTTTATCTGAATATTAACATTTAGTCAGTAAAACTCTTTTGAGGTTCATTTGATAATTTTGTGTCTCTTTTGGAAAATAGTGATTTGTGACATTCGTATTATATTGAATATCAAAGTTTCAAGTTTCATATCTATCTGTAAAAAAATTGTTTTATTTGTAATTAAGACATATTCAATAAAAAATGGGCAATTAAATATGAATACATTCATACACCTGTCATAAAAAAATACCTTTTAGATGAATTTATTTTACTGGGATTTGCATCGGTTATTGAATTATTCTAATACTACTAAATTGAACACAATTTTTAAAACATGAGCTGATTTAGTTACAGTATTTTAAATTAATGACACACACAGACATATATATATATATACATGTAGCACACATACATAATTAGCTAAATAACTTGTAATTTTAATGTAATCTAATGTTGAATTTTAAGTTGTCATAATTAATTGCAGCACTTATTTTTACAGAATGTATATATAATTGCTACATACATTGAAATCATTTGTACATTTACAACAGTCAAACTCATGCTATTTGTTGAACCATTGTTGCTGTGTCACCAGGATGTTCACGCACTTTTTAATCAACTGTTTTCTTTACACTTTATACTACGTAGAAGAAAGTACTTTAACAGAAAAAATGACACCCTTCACCTTTTATGCAATAAAAAAAGATATAACAACAGTACTAAGTACTGAGAGGCACTATCATTCAGATTACTGTCATCCAGCAGTCTGCTGAGGGTAATAATACGTACGTTTACAGTGCACACTACTTATTTCTGTCTCACCCTATCACCAGTGCTGGACCCTTTCTCTGGACGCCTCCTTCTTCCCATCCCTGCTCTCCTTCCTCCTCCCTAAGCTACTCCTCAGATCAGACTGCTGCAGCAGCGAGGCTGCTAAAATCATCAGGCCGGCTTGTTGGAGGGAGAATGAATCACATTGTAATAACAGACGTCAGCAGGTTTGAGGAGGAGGTCTGAGTTACCTGCTATAAATCACCTGCCCACTGGCCGCCCAAGTGTCCAGTTTGGTGTGGACGGCAATGTGTAATCTGCACTTCTTAAGTGCTGTATTGAGTGCCGTGTGATTTAGTGTGAGAAATTCAGCGAGACATCCTGTTTGTCCTTTGTTTCAGTTTGTACAGTTTGTTGTTCAGCCGGAGAACTGTAGTGACTGATAGCAGAAACTCACAGTCAGTTCAAGAGGTTATTGTACTTGTGAGATCAAAACTGCAAACTGGCAGAATCAAAGGATTTTCAAGAATAAAGTTGATTCTGCTAACCATCTTTATTAATGAAAGTACACTCTGGAAACAAGACGATTGAAAGCTGGTTGAATGGCCAGTGTGATCATTACGAAATATCTAGTGAAATGTTTGATCAGTGAGACTTATGAAAATAATACACTACTGTTGAAACGTTTTGGGGCCAGTAAGATTTTTAATGAAGTCTCTTATGCTCATTAAAGCTTTAATGTCTATTAGAATATATTTTAAAATGTCATTTATTCTTATTAATTCAGTCTTCAGTGTTACATGATCCTTCAGAAATTATTCTAATATGCTGATTTGCTGCTCAAGAAACATTTACATTTACATTTAATCATTTAGCAGACGCTTTTATCCAAAGCGATGTACAAATGAGAACAATAGAAGCAGTCAGACCATCGAGAGTGCAGCAGTATACAAGTGCCATGACAAGTCTCAGTTAGTCCAGCACAGCAGACGTAGCTAGTTTTTTATTTTATTTTTTTTTAAATAATAGATAGACATAATAGGTAAGTGTTAGTATTAGTATTAGTTGGTCAGGTGCAGGCGAAAAAGATGTGTCTTTAGATGATTTTTGAAAATGGCTAAAGACTCAGCTGCTCGAATTGAGATCGGGAGGTCATTCCACCAGATGGGCACAGTCCAGGAAAAGGTCCGTGAGAGAGATTTGGTACCTCTTTGTGATGGCACCACAAGGCGTCGTTCACTTGCAGAACGCAAGCTTCTGGAGGGTGCATAAGTTTGAACTAGTGAGTTTAGATATATTGGTGCAGCGGTAGTTGTTGTCTTATAGGCAAACATCAGTACCTTGAATTTGATGCGAGCGGCTATTGGTAGCCAGTGCAACCTGATGAAAAGAGGGCTTTGTTCGGTTCATTAAAGACCACTCTGGCTGCTGCATTCTGAATCAGTTGTAGAGGCTTGATAATACTTGCGGGAAGGCCTGCCAAGAGCACATTACAATAGTCCAGTCTCGAGAGAACAAGAGCTTGGACAAGGAGTTGTGCAGCTTGCTCTGACAGGAAGGGTCTAATCTTCCTAATGTTGTATAAGGCAAATCTGCAGGACCGGGCCGTTGTAGCAATATGGTATGTGAAGCTTAACTGATCATCTATCATAACTCCAAGATTCCTGGCTGTCCTGGAAGGAGTTATGGTTGACGAACCCAGCTGTATAGAGAAGTTCTGATGGTCTTTCATCCAGCTAGAGATGTCACTCAGACAGGCTGCAATGCGAGCAGCTACCGTCGGATCATCTGGTAGGAATGAGAGGTAGAGTTGAGTGTCATCAGCATAGCAGTGATAAGAAAAGCCATGCTTCTGAATGACCGATCCTAATGACGACATGTAGATGGAGAAGAGAAGTGGTCCAAGCACTGAGCCTTGAGGAACCCCAGTAGCCAGAAGTTGTGACTTTGAAACCTCACCCCTTCAAGACACCCTGAAGGACCTATCTGAGAGGTAGGACTCGAACCACAGGAGCGCAGTTCCTGAGATGCCCATCTTTCTGAGAGTGGACAGGAGGATCCGATGGTTAACGGTGTCGAAAGCAGCAGACAGGTCCAGTAAGATGAGTACAGAGGATTTTGAAGCCGCTCTTGCCAGTCTCAGGGCTTCTGTAACCGAGAGTAGGGCAGTCTCAGTAGAGTGGCCGCTTCTGAAGCCAGATTGGTTGTTGTCCAGAAGATTGTTCTGTGCAAGAAACAAAGAGAGTTGGTTGAACACAACTCGCTCAAGTGTCTTTGCAATGAATGGAAGAAGGGATACTGGTCTGTAGTGTTCTAAAAGTGCTGGATTTAGAGAGGGTTTTTTAAGCAGTGGGGTTACCCGAGCCTGCTTAAATGCTGTGGGAAATATACCAGTTTGAAGAGAGGTGTTGATAATGTGAGTAAGCGCAGGTATGACTGATGAAGAAATGGCCTGAAGGAGGTGAGTGGGGATAGGATCTAGCGGACAGGTAGTGGGATGATTGGAATGGATGAGTTTGGAGACCTCTGCCTCCGAGAGAGGAGAGAAGGAGGTGAGAGAGTGTGTATTTGTTGGTAAGAAGTTATCAGTTTGTGGTGGGAGGAATTGGTCACTGATGGTTCTTGTTTTATTTGTAAAGAAAATTGCAAAGTCATCAGCTGTAAGAGTTGATGAAGGAGGAGGGGGAGGAGGACAGAGAAGAGAAAGTTTTGAAAAGTGTGCGAGAGTCAGAGCAGTTGTTGATTTTGTTGTGGTAGTATGTCGTTTTAGCAATGGAGATATTTGCAGAGAAGGAAGAGAGGAGTGACTGATACGCACTAAGGTCAGTAGAGTTTTTAGATTTGTGCCACTTCCTCTCTGCATCCCTTAGTTTAGTGCGATGTTCATGGAGAACATCAGACAGCCAGGGGGCAGAGGGGGTAGTGCGTGCTGGTCTGGATGAAAGGGGGCAAAAGTTGTCCAAGCAAGATGTTAGAGTGGAGCAAAGAGTGTCAGTAGCACTGTTTGTGTCCAATGCTGAAAACTGAGAGGGTGAAGGAAGTGCAGATGAAACCATTGAGGAAAGGCAAGCGGGAGAGAGAGAGCGTAGGTTACGGCGAAAGGTGACCTGTAGGGGAGTGTATGCTATGTCAGGAGTTAGTGTGAGGTTAGAAGTGATGAGGAAGTGGTCTGAAGTGTGCAGTGGGGTAACTAATGTGTTGTCAGTGGAGCAGTAGCGTGTGTAGATGAGGTCCATTTGGTTACCTGATTTGTGAGTAGCCATGGTAGACACTCGCTTGAGGTCAAATGATGTGAGAAGAGTGTTGAAGTCAGCAGCCTGGGGTTTTTCTAGGTGGATGTTGAAGGCACCAAGCAGTACCAGAGGAGTACCATCCTCAGGAAAGTTTGAGAGCAATTTTATATAATTATCATCAATATTGAAAACAGTTGTGCTTGTTAATATTTTTGTGGAAACTAATACATTTCATGTATTCTATGATGAAAGAAAATGGAAAAGAACAGCATTTATTTAAAATATAAATATTTTCCAACATTATTAATGTCATTAGTGTCACTTTTGATCAATTTAATGTGTACTTGCTGTACAAAAGTATTAAGTTCTTTTAAATCTTTAAACTTTTAAATGGTAGTGTTTTTATATATGTAACTTTAAAGAATCAGAAAATGTGTATTGACATTATATTAACAATGAAAATGTAAAAAATTGATAATGTGTCATCAGTCGTCATACATGAATTTGTAGCAATGTGAAAGAGATTTTTTGTGAATAATAATTTAAATTACAGTCCTCACACAAATCTATGACTTCAGATTTGTAACTTTTTGTAAGTCATATATTCTACTCTTATGGTTCTTATTGTTCTTTTTTGGAGAACGACAGCCCATTTAGAGCAGCATTAACATTCTTCAAAATATCTCCTTTTGTGTTCAATAAAAGCCATGCGAGTACATTTTTATTTTTGATTGAACTATCGTTTAAGCCTTTTTGAAAGAAAGCAAAATAGTAATATAAGCACTTTTTTTTTTTTTTTTTTATGTATTCATATACGAGTGGACAGTAACTGCAGTAAGTGAAGTCTCAAAACCGCAGGTTCTTTTGAAGTCTGACCTGCTTCCACTTGCCACAGGTGCCTGTGTGAGCCAAGGACAGGTTTACAGCGAAAAGGGCTAGAGACTGACCACACTTCTTCATAAAACGCTTGAATCCAAATGCTCTTTTTCTCTTATAAACACAGTTCACATCTGCACTGCATTTGAAAGGCTGAGTTCTTAGAGAAGCAGATGTGTTCGTGCATAAACATTGAAACATTAGATCTGGTCTAGGGTGGGCCTGGCACGGGGATCAGGCTAGCCATGTCTGCTTCTTCTGAACACTTATTTACTTTTCATACATCTAAATCTGCACTGAAGTGTAGGCATAATTAATTTGGCCACAAAACTGGCTTTATTTATTCTACAAGTAGAAAAAGTAGAAAAATAATTCAGACAGAAGCCAAAACAGATTAAAAGGCAGTCTGGAACAACGTATATGAATGGAACAGAGTGATTTCTCCTCTTTCTCACTCCGCTCCCAATCCTCTCCAGGTTTTTCTTTCTGAAATCACAGTAGCTACTATTTCAGGGCCATTGGTCACATCACACATGGAGACTTCACATTTGGAGACACAAATTACTAACACACTTCAGAGTGTTCACATAACGGTTTCTTTTGACTTTCCATGATACCTGTTGAAAGCATGCCACTGAGGACCAGCGAGCTGCTTTGTATAGTCTAGAGAAGAACCTGAAGATGAAACCTGTCATCAACAAGTCCCTGGGTCACACTGAAAAGGAATTTGCGAATACTTCATGTCTTCAGAGAAGAAGAAAAAAAAAAGTGTTCCCATGCATATAAATTGATGTTGTTATGATTGTCCATTTTGGAGATGGGTGTTTTTGCGTGGAGCTTGACTATTGAAGTATCAAAACACATCCACATTGTTTTCCAAACACTCTGGCACCGGCTTTAAAAGAAGGCTGTACTATTATTAACAGTCAGAGCACGATCCTGGACCAGGATGTCGCCGCCCCTGTCAAAGCCTGTCAAAACATTGCTCCTTTCTGCTTCGGTGTGACTGGCATATTTTGAGAAACAAAGGAACAACACAGACCACACATGTGGCCCCTACTTTCACTAGACTCAAAGTAGCTGCTTGAAAGAGACAAAAGTGATTAAAGCTAAAGACCAAACACCTACTTGAAAGGGGTGGTGTTGCGTTTAGGGGCTTAGTGTTCAAAACGATTTGGAAAAAAACTAAAAACACCTCCATTCAAAACACAAAAACAGATAGTGTTGCTACCTAGTGAAAAATAAACATACTAAA
Source organism: Onychostoma macrolepis (assembly GCF_012432095.1). Taxonomy (NCBI): domain Eukaryota; kingdom Metazoa; phylum Chordata; class Actinopteri; order Cypriniformes; family Cyprinidae; genus Onychostoma; species Onychostoma macrolepis. The sequence goes on along the minus strand of NC_081167.1, from coordinate 8,640,431 downwards.
ATGTATTTGAACTAAGTATGCTATATATACTACAAATACATTCCTGCAATTGTACTTTTAGTGTACTAAACTGGTATACTTTAAATATTTATATATCTTGCATTTAAAGACCGATATTATTCAAACATATTAAGAAATGTGCCTTGTGTCTGTGCCGATGGCCTAGTGGGCAAGTGCGCCGACATATAGTGGCGATGCACTATGGGTGTCACGAGTTCGAATCCTGTCTCGAGGATCTTTCCCAATCCTGCTCCCCTCTCTGTCTCCTGCTTCACTTCCTGTCTGCTGTCCACTATTGTGTCATAATAAAAGTCAAAAACACCTAAAAAAAGTAATAAAAGTACTCCAAATAAAATTTTATTATTTTATAACTTTTTATTTATTAATTATAATTTTTTATATAAGTAAGTCTTGAGCAATATGTCAGTAAATATGTTAATGGATTTAAACTTTATTGTATTAAATATGTTTTTTTTTTTCTTAAGGTAGTTTTTAATGCATTTATTATAATTTAATAATATTTGACATATTTAATTATATTCTAAAACTTAAATGTGCAACATGACAGTGATACATTTTTGAAAATGTAGTTTTAATTGCCAAGTTCTTAGAAATATAATCTTTGTATCCATGCTTATTTGATATATTTTTGAAAATTGATTATAACATTTCATTAAAAAAAAAAAAGAAAAAAATCTAAAATCCCATATTTCATTATCCTTGAATACATTTTTAATTAATTCAAGAATCATTTAAATCATAATTCAACAACATGGTAAAATGTCTTTTCAGAATTTTGGAATCATAAATGTTAAGTAAAATTTTTAAGCATATCAAACTTTACATGAATCCAAAGCACTGTTATGAATTGGATTTTTAGTGTAGTTACTGAATAACAATAAATCTAGGAGGAAAATATCACATCACTGATCTAAATATAAGAAGTGAAAACACCAACAGAACAAACAGAATGTATATGAAATGGAAATGCTCTTAGGTAATAGCAGTTCCTGTGCACATTTTCATGGCAATAATTTTCTCATTAAACTGTCATTTTAAAATACTAATGAAATAACAAATGATCTCGGTAAAAACATTCGCCCACTGGGCAAACGAAGCAGCATTTCTGCTTCTGAGAGTGAATGTATTCTCTATTCACTAAAGCTTGGACTTATCTGTCATCCATATTACTTGTGCTGACATCCAGAGCCTGCCAGCTGTTTTCACTTTTCCTCAAAAGTAGACTATTTAATGCTTAAGCATACTGCTCTCTCCTGTGATCTCCTAAATAACCGATGGACAGCATCCAAGTCATCCTGTAGGCCTTTTGAGCTGTTAGAAACAAGGCAGCGTACGTCCCACAGCTGAGGACAATCACAGCAACACACTCTCGGCAATCAGTATTTATAGTAGATAAAGGTGGCATGGAGCCTTATACACTCTTCAAACAAAAGCCACCTCATGAGAGCTTTGGGCAACAAACGACACAATTATCCCAACATATTGCCAATGCTCATTAACTGTGTTTTCAAAAAACATTTAATGGTTTGACCCTGAAGGAAAAATGCTATCTGTTAGCAATCCAATTTACTCAATGGCAGTTGCTCGATTGGTTCCTGAAGTATACGATTTATAATCTGCCATCTTTGCTCATAGTCACAGAACATTTTGAGCTAATCACCTGATCATGAAGAATCACATAACTCAATGATAAGGAAAGCCTGCTGGCCTGGGGCGAGTCTGAGAGAGTTTTGGGTCGGTTGATGAAACTCTTGTCCTTTCAGGCCAGTTCTGCAATGCCACTGATGATGAAGATGTGTAATTTCTAGCATGTTGTTCTTTTTTGTAACAGTTTAACAAACTAATTTATTTAAAAAAAAATTATTTGTAGTAAAATACTCTACAGTTCAAACATTTGGGTCAGCAGTTTGTGAGACATTGTTTTATTTCATCAAAAGTGACAGTAAAGACATTTATACATTTATGATGTTAGATTTCAGTTTCAGCTAAATGCTGCTTTTTAAAACTTGAACCTATGTGTATGTGACAAATCTACTGTATGTGTATGTATACACACACACACACACACACACACAGTATATATTGTTTTCAATATTACACATCTTATTAGAAAGATTTGTGACACCATATGGGAAATATTGTTGCATTTAATATATATATATATATATATATATATATATATATATATATAAATATTAATAATATATATTAAAATATTAAATATATATTAAAATATTTTAATTTGTAATAATTTCCCCAATATTACTTTTAGTTTTTATTTTTATGTAAGTATGCAGGGCCGCATTAAGACCTCACTGGGCCCCGGGGCTATGACTTACTGCAGGGCCCCCCATCACAATAATTATATATATAGCTTTAAATAGGATTTTTATCCTATCAACATTTTTGATGCACTGAAATTTCATAATTCTTGTTACTAATTACAATATCACAAAAAATAATACTAGCCTAAATAAAACCAAGCTTACTGAAGACAGTAAACAGTCACGAATGACAAGAGAACAAAGATACATAACAAATTGACCTAATTGGAAAAAATTAAAGCACTGAATAAAAAACATTATATTGTATAAAGTAAATGTACAAATAGACTGAATAGTCTTCACTGTATAAATTCAATTAATTCTTATTTTACAAAAGTGATTCAGTCAAGGACATGGAGTGATTTTCTTTCTGATGTTTGATTCACATTATTGACACAAATGGCAAGAGCAGCTATATTAGGCTGCTTTCGAGGAATAGTTCACCCAAAAATGAAAATTCTATTTTTCTTAACCTGTATGAGTTTCCTTCTGCTGTTGATCGCAAAAGAATATATTGGGAACAATACTGGTAACCAAACAGCTGCTGCATGACTTTCATAGTATGAAAAAAAATAAAAATAAAAATAAAAAAATACACTATTGGAGTCAATGGGGACCAGAAACATTCTGGTTATGAACATTCTTCAAAATATCTTCTTTTATGTTGAAGTGAACAAAGAAATTCATACAGGTTCAGAACAACTCGAGGCTGAGTCAATGATGACAGTATTTTCATTTTTGGGTGATCTATCCCTTTAAAATCTCACTATACAATGCCAGGAACTCACATAGCCTACTACACTTCACATGCATGCTTTATCTTTAACTATAATGTTCATGTAAGACACAAATGACTGTTTAAGAGGATACTCCCAAGGACGGGCATTTTGACACATAACTTTGTGTATTTGAACGTTTAAGTTTAAGGCGCGGAAAAAACTCAAGTTTAGGCAGGTGTTTTACACGCAGGTGCGTGCCGCGCATTTTAGGCTGTAACGCGTGCATTTGCCAAAATGAATTCTGCCCCGCTTCTTAATTTGTTTTTAAACCACAATGTTTAAAATGAGTTTAAATGATAAGCTAACATCATGACTTGCAAAACGATTGACATATTGCTACCGGATTATTTCTAAACCCCTAAAGCGAATATAGGCGTATAGAGATTGTTCAAACACAACAAGCAATATACATCCATCAAGTTAATAATCAAACGATGACGATGATCGGTGCTACCAATGACCAGTCAATCTACTCCACAGCCAATCACGGGCCCCCTCTTTGCTCGGGCCCCAGGGCTTCAGCCCCGCCTAGCCCAATGGTTAAATGTATGTATTTATTTATTTTTATACTTAAATGCAACCTTGGTGAGCATGAGAAACTTCTTTTAAAAATACAAAAACTTACCAAACATTTTATAAGTAGTGTACATTGCTAAAAAATAAATGGATCATTCTGTCAAAGTGGGGCCAGTAAAAATGCTGACAGCACTTGACCTTCTCAGTGTTTGACACTGATCACTGAAGCAACGTGATTGAACTGTCTTCCCGAGGAGCAGCGGAAGAAAAAAAAAAACAGCCTAAGAACTGAATGTCTGTTCCTCTCTGCAACAACGGATGGAATCAATATTTGAGCATAATCACACAGGACATTTATCACCATCATATGAAACCACCTGAACTTTGAAAAGCAGAACATCTGCCTCTAAATTTAGCTCAAGACTGTAAGGACAGTGCTATAGCTTGTGCCCTAATGCATTCAGTCATCACACAAAATCACTTATAGCCGTTTCGGTCTTGCATGTGTCCTTTTACGTGGTTTCTGATTAGGCTCTAAATCACGTTGTAATCATAAATTTTTCTTTACGGATTCCAGCAGTGTTTCTGCATGACTTGAATTGAGAGGACTGACAGAGAGTATCGATAGAGCAGAGCAGACGGGGCAGATAAAACACTCCGCTGCATCCTCTCATGTTGTTTCTCAAGTCCTCGTCTGAAAAAGGCATCAGCAGTCTCTCTGAGAGGACTATAACCAATTCAGGCCCAGCGGGACTTACGCAGGGTGCCTTTTCTCACATATCCCACTGTGGGGCGGAGCAGCATTCTTGTGATGTTTTCGAAAACAAAGTAGAAAAGCAGATTGGCTAGGATTTGTGTGGAGAAGGAACTCTGCTCATTGACAGTGTCTGTTTATGATGGTTTACATCAGCGTTATAAGCAGATCCACACAGAAAGCTCTGCTGAATTTGAAAGCCTGCACTGTAAAAAGTGATAAGTTTACATAACTTAAAAAAATTGAGAAAACCCGTTGCCTTAAAATTTTTAAGTAAATGATAATTAAAAAAATAAGTTAAGTGAATTGTCAAGTTCACTTAACTTTTAAAAAAAAGTTATTATTTACTTAATAATTTTAAGGCAACGGGTTTCCTCATTTTTTTAAAAGTTAAGTCAACTTATCACTTTTTACAGTGTGTCATTGTACACAACCATTGACCTTTGCTTATTAAATACTGCTTGATAAATACGACTCTTCAATGATGATCATGTTTGTAATATTAATAATCTTTAAGAAATCACTGCTTACTGAACTCATTGAACAGTTTGATCAGTGTTGGAAAAACCTCTTATAAGGTGCATTTACTTAATCAGAAATGTAATTTAATGGGCCAGCTGCATAAAACCTGTTAAGCTACCTGAAAAACTATGTGCACAAAAGCTGCTTTAAACGCAAAGGATGGTCACACCAAATGTTGATTTCTTGAAAATGGTAGAAAAGTTTAAAACCATATTATACCAACATGAATACAATGAGTAAGAACTTGGCACATGTGCACATTCATCCTCATTTTAAAATGATTTTTCCAGTTCTTTAACTTAGACCATCTTATGTGTCATTGATGTTTTATGATATTGGCTCCAAAAAGTCTATGGTTTGTCTTTCTTGTGAAATTCTTGATATGGTCCACAAAACCAGGGTAAGGTATATGCCCTTCGATAATTAGCTGCCAGGTTGAAGTTTTGTTCAAAAAAGGAAGTCATTTACAAACCAACAGGGGACGATATGCTGCTGGGCTTTATGAAGAGACATTCTCATTACCGCCTGATCTTTATAGCGAGGCAGATCAATCTAAAGAGCGACTCTTTCTCCTAAAAACCAGCTGTCTGTCTTTTGTTGAGTTTCAGCCTTTTTTTCCGCCGCAGGGAGTTGGGGAGAGAAACGCGGGACGCTCCCTCCCCTCTTGCCCTGATGGGCTTTGCAGGTTTGGGAATCAGGAGAGAGAGCGAGAGAGAGATGTTTGTTGTGTTAGTGAGACTGGGCTTTGGGACTGGGAAAGTGATCAGGACACATGATAGGGGATGTAATGAAAGCGTCTTCCTCTTGCAATGCATCGTTCTCACTCTCTCTTCCGATCTCTTTCTCTGGTCTCTTGCACGTCACACCTGCTGTGCGTCTCATGTCTCCGTCTCTCTCATCCCGATTTTCACTTCCTTTGTCTCCTTCCTCCAACACAAGTCCCTCCACCAGTGCAGCACTTCAAGGTCCAGCGAAATTTTAGCTTAATTTACAGCGTTTGTAGTATAATTAACTACAAAATATATATTTAGACTCATCCCTCAGTTTTCTAAATCATGGTTACTTAATGATATGTTTCTAGCCACCACTGTTGGGATGGAACATTTACATTACATTACATTTACATTTAACACTTCTAGTTTGATTCCTCTGAATGATTCTGGTTCCTTAAGAATTCTTATGATGCTTTTTAGTACTTTTAAGGAATAAATATTTTGAAAAAAAAAAAGGAATGCAATTTCATTGCTAAGGTTGAGATAACTTCAGCAAAAAATGTAATCAGTTTCTGCAGAAGTTGTGTCTTTTTATTATAAGCAACACAAATGCAATTCAGTAATTGTCCTTAACTAAATATTAACCCTCTGGGGTCTGAGTGGGTTTTAGGGCCAACATATTAATAGCTAAAGTCTGATTACTGTATTCAGCTCAAACTGTGCTACAATAATATGCAAGTGGAATGTATGCACAACAATAGACCAACTAAATAAAAAATGTTTTCTTGTTTCACTTTATTTCTAAAATACTATTGACAAATAATGGGTAAGTACACAAAGATGTGTGTTAGAAATTTGTGTATGAACATATTCAAGTATTAATCTTGATTCACAAATAACTTTTGTACTAACATTTATTCAAAATTTATTGAAAACTGTGCAACTGACACCACACAAATATAAAAATCGCCTACTCAGGGTAGCCTTATAATTGTGTTAAGATGAAATTTTATAAGATATCGCTTGAGTGAGGTTTGTAAAAAGAGTCGCAAAAGGCTGTAAAGAAATGGCAGTTGCTCATTTCAAGTACTTTAATTCATTAAAACTAGAACAAGGTTAAGACTAAATCCTTGTGTTGTGAATTACGCGAAAAACGTCCGTAAGAAGCTCTCCTGAGTGTGCAAACGCAGAATAATTTATTAGTGAATGAGACCTAATGTGTATTTTTACAAAACACTGTATTATAATCAATTGGTCAGTAGCTAAACTCATTAGTTATTTTTGTGTGTTTGATATACTAAAAAGAACTTGTTCATAAGAACCATTTGTTCGGGAAATTAAACTACACAGGTTGTTTATTTTTGTATTTATTATATTTTTTTTCATTCACTAAAGACAACCAATTAATTAGAGTATCAGACTACACTATTGAACATTGTAGATTAGCAGACTTTTGTGGCACCCAAATACTGTTAATGCACATTTACAATTGCTCTGAGAAATTTTGTGGGCAAAATCCAGTAATTTACTTAGAAATCCATGCAATCGGATGTTCTGTGTGGAAAAGGTCAGAAAAGTTGCTCACGTAGATTTTGCTCACATTTAAATTGGTCAAGCAAATCCAACAGGAAGCTGCTTGGTTTAAAAGTGACTTCGGTGTGAGCTGTGATTTATACTTACTCTACTACCAATAGAAATTAGACTTTTTGTCTTTGAAATTGCTCCTAAATTTGTATTTCTAAAAAGTATTCCAGTAAATTCATTCATAGTATTATAGAAGCATGTGCGGGAATTGTTAACGGCTTCATTCGGTTCTGGTATTTGTTTAAAAATGGAGCCAGTTCTTACCATTTTATTGGTGTCACACATGGTTTGGCCTTTTTGTGTGAGATCTGTGTGATATTCAAGTCAAAATTATTTCTGGTGATAATCATTATTATATCAAAAATGCTGCAGAATCGATAGAGCTTAATGTGAACCCAGAGGACTCCTATTATTCCGTTTAACTGTCAATCAAGGCCTTTCTCTTTCACCTCCTCTTTTTGTGTCACTTAAAAGAGCATGGGATCAGAGAGGATGTGGATGTTAGGTCAGCAGTAGGCGGGCGTATTTATAGCCTTCTCTGCTTACCGGAGGCAAGGCAATGGCACGGCCAATCCCACAGTACATAAAACTGTCACACACCAGCTGATGGTGATGAATAGCCGCCGCCGACGTGCAGATCACTGGACATTAAATAAATCCTTAAAATGAACGTTATGTAGATGGCCCGGGTGTAATATCCTACAAACCATAAAGGGAAGGTCAGAGCTCCTAAAAAAGGCTATTACTTAAGATTTTTACGACCTGTCCAATAAAACCACTATGGCATTTTAATGTGGACTTAATCTAATGAGAATGTGGCCCTGCATTGCCTGTGCTCAGGGATTGTTTTATCCATCCAAGCCAAAAAGAATTAGGAATCTTCAAAACACTTTTTATACTCATTAACCTGTAATAAAAAGGTTCATGTCTGTTGTAATAATGACTTGAATCGGTAAGCAAATTAGGGAACATTGTAAAACATGTGCTTTTTTAGTTAACAGCGCACTTGAGAATAATTAGTCCTGGTGTTGATTCCAAAAACCCTTTGGCTCATGAAGTCACACTGCCATTAAGAACATGTTTATCATGAGATTCCACCATGATCAAGGCCCAACTTGCTTATTTCACTTAGAGAGCCTTTCACCTCAATATAACTCATTAGACCCATGTGTTTAATGAATATGGAGGATTTTCGAGGATTCCTGCTCACATTGCACATTTCATTTTCGCCTGCTGGGTCAGTTTTGTTTTTCATGTGCTTTCCTGGGTCAAAGGGAACAAAGATGTGTGTGATGGAATGGCAGCTCTGAATGAAATCTCCATCTCCATCTCCTGCCTTCACAAGCTCATTGTCCCCTCGGGGGGTAAAGAGGTCCTCCTGAGGGCCAGAGTCCTAGTGCCCCCTATAAGTGCTTCTTAAGCTTCCTGCCATGGCCCGGCTTTGTTCTGCTGTTGTGAGAACAGGGGCTGCACACAGAGCGCAGTGCCTGCGAGCATATGTTCTTCTAATTTGCTTTGATAACTGCCAGATGATGAGGCCGGGGCCCCTCCGAGTCTGTGCCGCGAGGGCCAGGATGGGCTTCGTCTGGAAAGAGGGTCGGTGGGGAGCCTAGAGATCTTTCTCTTCCTGTGACACGGAGGCTGTTTCGGTCACTTGTCTGTTGGTGAACCTGCATCTGTTGAGGGAACATTTCAAGGAACAAGAACAAAATGGTGATGCTGTAAAAGATCTGTAATGGATTGGGAAACCATAGTGGAATATAGAATTCTTACTATAGATATGCTACAGTTTAAAAGTTAGGTGTCAGGAAAGTGTGGCGTCACTTTAAATAAAAAAAAAAAAAAAAAAACTTTTATTTTGAAAAGATGCATTCAATTGATTAAAAGTAACACCATTTATAATATTGCAAAAGATTTCTATTTCAAAATAAATGCTGTTTGTTAAACATTGTATTAATCAAAGGATCCTGAGAAAAATATTAAGCACAAAAACTTTTTTCTGGAGCAGCAAATCCTCATCTTAGAACGATTTCTGAAGGACTCCTGAAAATTCAGCTTTGCCATTACAGGAATAAAATACATTTGAAAAAAAGTTATTTAAATTGTCCTATATAAATTCTAAAAATATTTTGTATCAAATAATTACAGATTTGGTCAGCACGAGAGTTTTATTAAAAATAAAATCTTACAGACCCCAAACATTTTAACTGTAGTGTATATATTTATACATTAAGTGCCTCAAAACTCTGAATATCTTCCACGTGACACTTACCTGACAAACAAGTAACTTTGTTTAAAGACCATAACTTATGTTCTTACATAACAGTTAGATTGAAAATGGCTTTTACAAATTGCTTAAAGCCACCCAGTCAGATTGGAGCTGGCTATTTTTATCAGCTATCACCATTTTTGTATGCAATATACATGAGACGGTCAGTGAACAGACAGTGGGTGGTCTGAAGAATGAGACTATGTGACTCCACTCATTATGGAGAAAGTATTAGTTCACAAGTTATAAGAGAGATTATGAGTGCAAAACTACTCTATTAGAGCAAGTTATGAGAGCAAAACTACTCAGCATTTTAAAATAATCTTTTACTAATTTTAATAATATAATGATTTTGATATCTGTACATATGACAAATTAAATAAATTTGACAATATTACTCTCATAGACATTAGCTCATTTATATAATTACTACTGAAAGACTGATCTAACGACAAATGCACCCAGGGTGCTGAGAATCACTGAATCAGAAATGTTTAGGGTCTGGTTGAATTAAAACTGAATCATTTCATTTTTATAATGTTTATTCCTTGCTGTGGACTGGGTTCAAATTAATTGCGCACAAAATGCGTTTCTTATGTGTGTTATAGTTTTAGTTCCTTCACTGGTCATGAAACTATTACTCAGTTGTCCAATATATTCTGATTTCAAATCTGCGGTCTAAAGTCCATCCGCTCTGCAGAGATGTTTATTTTATATGGTTCTTCTGTGCACTAATGGTATCATTTGTAAAGCGGGTTGCTGGAGCTGCTGATGCTCTTTTTTTGTGGAGAAACTGAGGTGCTTCTGAGTGTGTCCATAACTCATGGCGGGGCTCATGGATCTCTTCACTCTCGCAGCTGTCTGGGCAATTATGTCCTGCACACCCTCACAGCCAGACATACACAGAGCAGAGATGAGAAGGCAAATTTGAGCAATCAGTGACATGTCTCCACTATGTAATTTAGTGCTAATGTCTATTTCAGAACTGAGTCAATCGGCTGGAAGGCAAGGTCACATCATCCAGAGATGAGAAACAGCAGATGCTCACTGCAATTTGAATTATCTGATTATCATAATATACAAAGACAACTTAAACTTAAGACCATTCTTTTCTATGTTAACATTTCATTTGACTTCTTTTTAGATTTATTTATTTTTTATTTTAATTGAAAAATGGCAGTTGTGCAATTGTATCTTTATTTTAGAGAATTCAATTGCAGATATTGTTTTGCTAGCATAATTTTATACTGTAAGTAATATTCATGTTATCTGTGCTTTGGCAGCTGTTTGTTCTTTGTTTAATATTTAATCTAAACTCTGTTTAGTTGTATTATGTAATGTTTATTTATCCTTATTTACATTTTCTTACAATAAATTGCCTTTCTTCAAGACCAAAATATCTTCTTGCTAGGGGATCATAGTTAACAAGAATCTTGTTCTTAAGTAATTTTTTGTTCTTTTATAATAAAATTCATACTTTTATTCAGCAATATTTTTAAGCGGATCTTTAAAAAATGAAACAAACACTTATCAAGGAAGAATTCAACTGGTCAAAAGAGACAGTAAATATAAGATGTTTTAATGCTATTCTTGTAAACTTTTTATTCCTCAAACATTACAAGAATTTATCACCATTTCTACATACAATATTAAGCAGTACAACTATATAATAACACACTAGAATGATTTCTAAAGGATCATGTGACACTGAAGACTGGAGTAATGATGTTGAAAATTCAGCTTTTCATCACAGGAATAAATTACATTTTAAAAATATATTAAATATTAATAATATATTCAATATACAATAATATTTCACAATATTGCTGTTTTTACTGTATTTTTAAACAAATAAATAGCCTTTTAGAAACTTCTTCCAAAACTATTAAAACATCTTACCCACCACAAATTTTTGAATGGTAGTGTGCATACTGTATATAAATGGCAAATTATATTAAATAATTCTTGAAAGCACAAAAAGTGGCATGTAATGATAGATAGCTATTAGATTTTCCACAGAAATGACCCTACAGATGAACCTCCTGTGCATGTGATCATTTGAAACCATGACCAGGAAGCAATTAGTTAGGGCTGGAAGTCTGGACTGCAGGTCACCCCGACAGATATTTCCACTTAAGCCCTGTCTCAGGAGTGAAGAGCTGTGGGTTTCGTGCATTGAGGTTTCCGTAGGGTGGAGAAAAACAAAAGATGCTATAAATATCCACTGAAACGGCCACACTGCCATAGATAAGCAGTGAAGGAAATCACTTAAAGTGCGATGTGTCACTGCTACTATGTAATGTCACGTTCAGCTCTGCTTCTGCTGTCCTGAATGGGCCATACATTTTTTACACTGTAGCCTATAAATCTGTTTTGCCTTGGTAGATTTAAGACACAGAAAGCATTAAATATGTTTTAGTAAGCAGAGGTCATAATGTTAAAGATGTAAACGTTAAGCTGAATCTAGGGGAAAAAAGTTTCAGTCCGTAATTAAAGGAGAGAAGCAAAAACATAGTATTTTACAGGACTGAATATAGCTGTCAGCATGGTGATAAAATGTGAAACATTTCCCTTCTGTTCTTCTGTCCTCACAGGACTTCACTCAGCACTGATCCAGAGGTGGTCAGACAGTAGCGAACCAGGATATGGGAAACAACAACGGAGGCAGCCAGATCCAGGCCATTAAATGCTCCATCAAATATGTTTTATTGAGCTTTATTGGGTAAACACTGCATGGAAGGGCAGTAATAATGACACAGCTCTCTGCTGTGTTTTTATTTTCTTCCTAAAAATATTAACCAGTCCTCATAATGGTTCACAGAATGTGTAATGAAAGTCTTAATGTGTTGAGAAAGTGCCAACTAAAATATTTTAGGGGATACCAAACATACATGGTCACCACTAACTGGCAGACACCACTGAGAGCTGGAGTGTCTAAACATGTTGTCACTTGTACCCTAAATCTGTGAAATTTAGGGAGCAAAATATAGTTATTTTAGTGGGAATCATCTTGATAAAAAACTTTCAACCCAGGCTGGAAAATACGTGACAGCCTTATATATATATATATATATATATACATACAGTATGTTTATTTAAAACTGCAAAAATGTACTTACTGTAAACATACATGCAGTTTCCAGTTGAAATGAGCAGTAGTGGCAGTAAATCACCAACAAATTTTGATTACAGGCGCATATTATCAATTTATAGACTTATTTTAGTGCAATACTATGGTATGTCCTTTTATCGTATTGCTTGATTTGAAAACTAATATATTTGGACTTTTTCACCACATAACCAGCCCCATGCGGCTTTTCTGAAATAGTAAACTTGCTCGGTAGCTCACCTGGTTCAGCATTGCACTTGCGATGTGAAGTGCTTGGCTTCTCTAAAACATGTATTATGACTGTCAATAGAATAGCTTGAAGCCTCATAGAAGGAAGCTTAAATGGCATAGCTGCTTCAGCAAATGCATTTTTATCTTATGTTTGCTTTTGCTGACACTGTATATTTACTTGAAGGTTTAGTGTGACATGACAGAGAATTAACCTTTTAGCGCCACTCGCCAGACATTTTGTTTCTGAACTGCCATGATATGTGCGTTCACCAACATAATAAAATGTTGCCACGTGTGCTGTGATGTATACAGAATATTTTGGCAAATGTGATAATCAAGGTATTTCATGCATAAAGAACATTTTCATACTGTGCACAATATACATACTGCAATATCAATAGTATACTAGTATTCTATACTACATAGTCAAATAACTGAAATTGCTTATACCTTTAAATTGTCTTAAAACCAGAGAGAAAAACCAAGCGAGTAGAGAAATAGTTGTATGGTGTGTGTGTGTGTTGGATAATAAAAATGATGGGGGTACATGGAGCTGATGTACTTATCTAACTGATCATATAATGTCTACAACAGGTGATAAACGGGCCACCACCCTAACTTTATCCTCTCTATAATACCATCTTATCCTCTTTTATGTTCTTTATTAACCGTGAAAGACATCATGAGTGTCTTGATTGATTGGTGCTGTGTCAGATGTTTGTGTTTGTTTGGCACTTTGTTATCGGTTCCCACTGGATACAGATCATTTCCACTTGAACCGTTTGAATGTAGTTCAGCTGTGCTGCTGTCTGTACAACATCCATCTAGTTAAGATAACACAAACATCCCTTTAGATATTAAGAGGATAGAAGAGTGTGTTTGGCCTTTTCAAGAGTGTGCTCATCAGTCTGTTCACATCTAGCCTCCTCTTCACGGATACTTGATGAAAATGATTCATATTAAGGGGAGAGCAGAGATAACCGTAATGCAGAATAAGTGTTATAGTAATAGCTTAATGCATAATACATTGATCATATCAGGTTTCCTAGCCTCAAACTCTTCCTGACAAAAAAAGAAAAAAAAAGACAGTTTTAAATTATCTTATGTTTCTTGGGCAGCATATTAGAATGACTTCTGAAGGATCATGCAACACTGAAGACTGGAGTAACGATGCTGTAATTTCACCTTTGCATCACAGCCAAGAATACATTACATTTGACAATATATTCAAATAGAAAACAGTCATTTAAAAATACAATCATTTTTCCACAATATTACTGTTTTTTACTGTATTTTTGATCAAATAAATGTAGCCTTTGTGAGCGTAAGAGACTTTCCAAAACATTATAACATCTTACCAAACCCAAACTCTAGTGAACTCATGTACATATACTGTAAGCATAATTTTATTATCAATAATTGAATCATACAATTTTCAAAAGAAATCTCTCCTTTCAAAATTTCATGTGTTTTGGACCTGATCTGATATCTACATTTTCAAAACCATCATTAATGCCTGTGCTTCATAATTTGAAGTGTGAATAATTGAGTTTAGTGTTTAAGGGTGTATTTTGTTTTGACTAAGCTTAGATAAAATAAATTCACAAATATACTTTTTCATTTATCATCACATGCTGAGTCTTATGCATGCAACTTCATGTACTTCTGGTTTAATTGTATCATGCTTGATAAGTTAAAAATTCTTGCTGATAATAAGTTGAAGCCTTTTCTGTTTCCTGTGATCAGATCTGTAAGTCTGATGGCTGTGCATGGGAATTCTGCCATTTCTGAATTAATAAGACATCATGCTCGAAACAGTTTGCCATTTTATGTCTCTGTAATAGACCTGTATAAATGTAGATCACCCATCATAAATATTTCACCTCTGCTTCGTTTCTGATGCTAACCATGCATGTGTGTTCAACTGAATGCGATGCACTGATTATAGACTGGTATCTGCTGCCTGAGGCTGAAGCCAGATGGTACAGTCTACATTGAAAATATGTCTGCGCTCTGGCTTTGATGTCTTACCCTACCAGCTCAATCCGCCAATGATTTCTCAGGAGGGCAGGAAAAGTTGGACTCTACAAATGAGAGAATCACTAAAGCAAGAACCCAGGCATGGGCAGTCATTAAAGACTACATAAGAGCTAATGTTTCCACCATATGCTTTGGATTGTAGCCCTTGGATAAATGGAAAATAATTAAAATTTCAATCTTTAATCCATATGAAATGTATCTTATTGCTTAAAAGCTGTAATGACAGATTTAAGGCCAGCCGAACCATTATAAAACCAGCTACTCCAGACAAGATGCTCAGAATTAATAGTACTTACACCATGTCTACAGTAAATGGAGCTTTCATTAGGCCACGATGTCAGGAACATACGCAAGCGTCCTTTTGATATGGTGGCGTCTGCAGTCGGTCTTTGAGGAGATTTATCATCAGATGAAAAGGTTACTGCGTATTTTTTTTTTTAACCAAGCTACTATGCCTCAATTCACTCAAACTGGGACAAAGAACTGTGCACTTGAGTTACGCTAACAACTAGCAATTGGACCGGTGATGTTCCAGAGTGCTAACAGAATGGATAATACATCTGTTACTTTTTCAAAGTCACCAAAACTAGTCCCAGAGACCCTGAGAAGCCCATCAGAGATTTCAAAAGTCAAAGTTATAGTTTGGAAACCAGGCAAAAACATCAAAGAAGGCAATTAGTTGATGCACCGGCGAGCAATACGAGCAGACAGTAAAACCAGCTGCGGTGGATCTGCAGGGAAACGCTTCTCAAAAGACGAATACGCTGTAATCTGGGAAGAAGGACTCTGTGTCATGCCCGATATGTTTGTTTTAAATTCATCTTTTTGTGTGTAAAAGGAAATGAGAGTTTTAGGGCGTATAAAAGTACAATATGATGTCGGATTGATGTCTGAATGTCAAGGTTCTTTTGACAGTTTGATACTATTAATGATGCTTTTATTTTTTCCTTCGAAGAAAGTGGTATTTCTATCAGCAGGATATCCCTCGTATCAACACGAGTGCCACGGAAACTCCATTGTTTGTTCATTGCTTTTGCAAAACTGAAGATTATATTGTTTTAACCTGCGTCATGTCCAGTATCTCATATGCTTTCTTGACCTATTGTCCTTGAACGCTGGCTCTCAGCAGTCATTGTAGTAACAGCAATTATGTAACACTTCATATAGTGTTCATAAAGGGGTGGTGAATATTCTTTTTTTAGACATTATTTGTATGGGCACTTCATGATCACTTCCTCACAAAGGTTCTCTATTCATCGTGAAGTGGTGTGGATTAGGAAGTACCCCTTGTTTCACCCCGGTCCACCCTCTGTGCCAGATAATGTTTGTCTCTATGAAATTACAGTCATTTTTATAGTATACATGGTAATCTGCAGTTTTCACAAACCTTTATATTTTTAAATGTCTGTACCCAGAATATATTGTTAAAAAGTTTGGGGTCAGTTCTTTTCTTTCTTTCTTTCTTTCTTTCTTTCTTTCTTTCTTTCTTTCTTTCTTTCTAGAAAACAGTTATTTTTAATTGTACTAATATTTCACAATATTTTTGTATTTATTGTATTTTGTTAAAAAATAAAAATCCTATCGCGACCCCAAATATTTCAATGGTAGGTACGATGTCTAATATTACTATTATTTAAATTTACTAAATAAATAAATGATTAAACAATAAATTAAATACTCTTTTGAATTTAATAAACTATAAATATATATTTTACATCGATGTGCAAACAAATTTACTTTAAGATGTTGCAAATATTATTTTTGACGTATTTAATTATTTTAATAAAAAAAAAAATTCTAAATTCTAAATTATGCATCATAGCAATAATTAAAAATCAACATGTTCTGAGACTTGTTTTTTAGAAGTTGATGTCAGAAAAATGTCTGATTTATTTTGATCTTGATTTTGAATTTGAAAGTTACATTTTTGTTATATATATATATATATATATATATACATACATATATATATATATATATATATATATATATATACATACATATATATATATATATATATATATATATATTTATAAATCAAATTTAAATTTCCTGTTTATTGTTTTTGATTGACATATGTTAGGAGGGTGGGGTTTGGTTAGATGGTGCATGTAAGTTGGCAAAACTGATATGATTATCTGTAATATTAAATAAATTATAGCCTGCTTTGATGTTTTATGAGGTTTTGTCAGAAAACCACTGCTGCTTATGTCATTTACTAATTCATCAGCGGAATGCCATTAAGTGCTGTCCACTTACATGCAAGATTACATGCATTTTACAAAACACAATGAGACTGTTCACACTGAACTCACTTGGAAATGAACCGTAGGTTATTTTCCCTGAAGCATATGTGAAAGAATTGACTGCAGCCCCACTGAAAACATTTAACATCTCTGAAAATGTCACTCAGGTCCTGGTCGGGGGAAGAAACTGTGAACAACAAAGCGAACAAGAGCCTCAAACTCTGTTTTCTTTGTTTCAAGTTTTACCTCTATGATAAAGAACAAATTGCTGAAGCTAGGGTAACATTTCAGTCATCACTCTAAGAGAGACACTTGCCGTCTGTCAGGTCGAGTAAGATTAAGATGAAAAGAATGACTTTGAACAAAATTGCCACCCACCAACTGCTGCAGTGGTCATTAATGATAACTCCAGCACCTGTGTCAACAGCCTCTGTGCCTGGCGTAATGAGCGTCTTTAGTTCAGGCGGTTCTGTCAAGTCAAGTGCAACATGACTGCAATTACCCGCCATTGACGTTCATCTAACGGAACAGCCGCCTCCCCTATTTACGTTTTTCTCCAGGAGTTCAGTTTAATGAAACCCAACAAAAAAACTGATTTGGTCTTTTTCAGTCACACAATGCGACTGCATAAGCGCCTATGGATTGCTGAACCATCTTGGAATAGGTTCTGCAAAATGATATCAACCTGTGCATTAGGAGCAGATAGCCATTAGTCTATAAGTGTGAGTAAATAAGAAGATGTAAGGAAGATCTATTTCTGGAGTACGACAGAAGTGCAGTTACAGGAACAGAATAGCTGAAGTTTATTCTGGGCATTATAATCATGATATTGTCTATAATTAAAAGACCAACTTCAGCTGGATTCATTGCAGCACATTCAAGACCAGCAAATGAGTGCCATTTGAAAATTTCTTCTAAAATTATCATTTTTTATCAACCTTCATGTGGGTTCAGTAATTTCACTTTAATGGCAATGAATAGGTTCTTTTAATTTTCATTAAAGTGGAATAACTGAACATAAACATAGGAGCCTGAGAAAACGCTAATTTTAGAAGAAAATTTCAGACAGCACTTCAAATATCTTCAAATATCACATTGCAAAGAATATATTTTTTAATCTATGTTTTTGTGTTATTTTCCTTGAAACATCTAAAGAATCCCAAAATAAAAACAATGTAGACACTTACTTTTCAAATGTTTGGGGTTGGTCAAGATTTTTAATGCAAGGCTACATTTGGCTGTATAAATGCAGTAAAAACTATTTAAAATAAAAGTTTTCTATTGTAATATTTTAAAATGTAATTGTTTTTACAGCGTCATTACTCCAGGCTTTAGTGTCACATGATCCTTCAGAAAATATTCTAATATGCTGATTTGCTGCTCAAGAAACTTTTTTTTTATTTTTATTTTTTTTATTATTATTATCAATAATGAAAATTGTTCTGCTTAATATTTTGATGTTTTTATTGATTGATTGATTGATTTTTTTTTTTTGTGGGAACCATGATTTGATGTTTAGAAAGTTCAAAGGAAAAGGATTGATTTGAAATAGAAATCTTCTGTATCAATGTAAAGGTCTTTAATGTCATTTTTGATTCATTTAATACATCTACGCTGAATAAAAGTGTTATTTCTTTTTCACAAGTAGTGTACTTTATAAGGAAAATAGTCAAATAATTGTGTAAGACAATGAAAATTGCCATAATTTATGTTTAATTGGTTTTTTTTTTTAATCACCATGTTGACAAATATTGTTTTTAGGGATAAATGTAAGAAAATATATTTTAGGTTTAAAAAATAAATAGTACTGAATTTAATTCAAAATATACCCAAATATGATATGATCAAATGTGTGAATTGTTTTTTTTTTTCAACACTTTTTGTTTAATGTACACCTATGTTCAACATCAACAGGTATATCTGAATTGAACTTGTGAACTTCTGCTGCACACAAACTGCTCTGTGTCCATGTTTTGACACTTTCCCCCTGCCCCGATGGTGTACCTATGATACAGCTCTTGCACTTCCTCCCTGTGTTGATTCGGGCCCCTTTCTTTCCTGTGCCCTCTGGGGTCCAATAAGTCCCTGATTTTGGGGTAGATTCTTAATATTTTCTTACCACCCGTTTCGTCTCTGCCCTGAGCTCTGTTTGGCACTGGTGCATTCTTGCTGGGTGAAGTCGGCTTTCCTTGTGGTTAAACTGAATTAAAGATGAGGTAACCAGAGCTGCACAGTAGCAATGATGCTGCTTAACTTTGGGAAAATTAAGTCTTTGTGTTCCATTAAAATCTCATTATGTCTTGCCCCTAAACCCCAAACGCATCCCACCCACTTTGCCAAATGGGCCCCGTTGTGCACAACTCTGAAGTCACTGATGGAATGTGTAAATTCTTTGTTTATTGCCTTGAAAACACTTAACCCTCTTTTTGACCCAGGTTGGGTACCACATCCATCCCTGAGGACATGCTGAGATTCAATGAGCCAAATACTGCAGCCAATTCAAGTGGAGCGTCAGAGAAATTCAGAGCTGCACTGACTGCACTGTTCACCCCAAAAGTGGCTTGAAATAAATGGATTTGTGTCTCTTCATCACTGTGACAAATTGGTCAAAAATAATACGCTGTGCTAATAGAGAAGTGACAGTCATTTTGTTTACTTATAAGATAGACTCTTTTCATTTTGAAATGCTGTGATGTGCAAGACCATCATCAGTCATCAGCTTGTCCACACCCTTAAATAAAAGGAGTGTAAAAGCCATCTGGGATGGGGAAAGTCCCTTCATATTGCCTGGTTAATCTGTTCCCTGTGTTTGGTGAAGGAATGTGATGATCCTCTTTGGTGTCTGTGGATGTGAAAAAAATTACAAGATGGGTCAGTTCAACAGTCATCTGAGAGAGTAAACAAGAGAATTACAGCTGTGCTGTGGCACTTTCCATGGATAAGGCACAAAGTCAAAAGATTTGTAAATTTGTATTCATTAATTTATTCATTCATTCATTCAATTAATCACAGAATCAGAGAAAGAAGGATCTTAACCTGAAACTAAATATTGTATCAGTTGTTTTATTTTACATTAAATATAGTTTAAAACTGTGATTTTGTTACTTAAAGCAATAAACATACTTTTTATTTATTTATAACAAAACACTATTTTGCAATAGTGTGAAAATCATGCAGTGTTGCATGCAAAATATGGGAGAGACAAAGAATAATGTATTTGGTATTTATTCATGCATTTATTTATTACAATATATTTTACTACAGTAATTGAATATCAGTTTGTGAAAATTATGACAAACTGTTGGATTACAGACATTTTATATGTGTAGAATGACCTACTTCTTAAGCTATTATAATCTTATGCTAGATAATATTTAACAAATTGGTAACACTTTAGTTTAGAGACCAATTCTCTTTAACTAGTTTATTATTAGCATGCATATTACTAGCCAATGGCTTACTAAATTACTAAACAGCAGTTAGGATTTTATTGAGGCAAAAGTCAAAGTTAATAGTAAAAATAGTTAGCCTGATTTATTTTTAATGTATATATATTTTTAGAGCTTGATTTTGTGAAATAAATGGCAATGACAGTTCATATCTCTATAGCCTTGAATCATACAATGGATACAATTGAGAGTCCTCAGCAGGTTATCAAATAGGATGCAAAGGAAGATACTGAAATGAACAGATTACTCAAATAAGCCTGGTCTGTTTCCCACGTTCTGGCCATTTGTTTAAGTGTGAATGAAAAATAATTATTCTTTATGATACCAGAAGGGACCGAGGTAGAGTTTTAACATTTTCTTCATCAAAATTGCTTGATGTGTCTTTGTAATTATTTGTAAAAATTTACTAGCAATTTGTGAATAAAAATTGTTTCAAAGTAAATCATACACTAATTTTTATTTTTTTTCCCAGTGTGTCAGACTGTGACTCTGAAATATGGAAAGATGGCTTGGCAGGAGGGTGTTTTGAGTAATTACTGGACCAGACTTTACAGCAACATCAGTGTGTTGAGGAGGAACTTTATACTGAGAAACACCTTAAGAGCAGTAAAGCTCACAGCACCTGGGCTTTAATAGTGAAGTGCTGTTTGTGCTGTGGACTACACAGCAGGTTGGATTTTTCTAGGCTTCAAATTTATGACATTGCCCTTGTTTTACCTTAACACTAAATATAAACAGTGACAGCTGAGGTGGGATAGAGAGAGTGCTTCGAGGAGTTTGTGTGGAATCTGATTTATGCCACGTGAAGACTAACAAAGCCTTTAATCGGGTGTTCTGAGGGCAAAGGAAATTTATAGAGCAGCTGCCTGTTACACACAGAATAGTGTTTTTTTCCCCCGAAAGTCATGATGGCATAAAGATGAAAACAAACAATCTACAATCTACACATCTGTTTCTCATTTAGCAAAATATGGATAGCAACAGAAGTGTCAGGGTAAGACTATATAAGACATATAAGACTCTTTTCCACCATCAAGCCTAATAGTTGTCATTGTTAAACTGTGTGTTCTTTGCCAGTCGAGCCCATTTGGTACAGTTGCAGTTAATTTTTCTATTGCATTATGAAATACAGTACATACATTACTTAGCTGATGCAAGAGTTGGTGACAATGTGATACTGAAGGTAAACATTGGTGCCACGGAGGATAATCACATCATATATTGAGCTAAAAGTTTCAAGACTACAAAGCTACAAAGGACATTTATTGACATATTATTATGCGTACTGAAATTACATATTATATGAGTTTTAATGAGATAAGACAAGTCTCTTTAAGACAAGTCATGTCACTCGGCGGCCATCTTTGAAACGCTTCTCAAGCATGCCAGTGCAGCTCCTATCTCTTTAAATGGGGAAACATCAAATTCTCCAAAACTGTTCACTAAGCTTACGATTAAATTTAATATTTGAAATCACCAAAGAAATCTGACAACAACTGTATCAGAAATGTTGTTTATTTTGCTCAAATAGCGTTATAAAAAGCTTATTTTTCAGGCTAGATCAGCCAGTCCTAAGCGCACGTCTCAGAACGCTGACTGCTTCTATAGCAACCGGGACTTCTAACAGCAGCTGCAGTGACGTGCTGACTTTGCCGATTAGGGAAGCAGTGTTGCCAACTTAGCAATTTTGTTGCTAAATTTAGCAACTTTTCAGACTACCCTAGCAACTTTTTCTTCCAAAAGCACCTAGCAACAAATTTAGCAATTTTTTAAAATTTATTTGGCAACTTTTGACAAGACAAAAAAAGCACACATTTTCCATCCAAATTACACAAAAAGAGGAAACCAAAGATGCCCAGCAGTACAGACATTACGTGAATTAAGTTAGCTGCTATTTGCAGTTGTTCAATTTAATAATAATAATAATTGAATAATGGTTCATTTATGATACACTTTGTTAGTAGCTTCTAGCTTGTACCTGCAACTGTTGATCAGTTAGTACACTGTAAGAAAAATGGAAAAAATACTAGTAATTTTCCAGGACATTATCCATTATCCATTGTAACCCTGTAACCCGAAAACACAATGCGTAATTTAAAATGCAGGTAAAAAACCAATACGGAAAATTCTTTCATATTAACATAATAGATTGTGCCCTATTCTTACAGGCTTTTCTTAGAGTGTAGCATACTAACTACTAATACACTGCTTAAAGCATAATTGTTGAGAATGTGTAGTATTACTAGTTTGCTAGCTAAAAAACTTGAATTGTTATCATTCAAAAATGTGTAAGTGTTCAGTAATTCAATGCATTTAAAAATACAGTTATTTATATATTAATATTATATTATGCATATTATTTTACAAACAAATCTAAATTAACATACACACATATACATATATATTTTTTTAAAGAAAATTGAGATTTGATGTTGTGACAATTTTGCGTCGTGATTACGCAATGACGTCATCACGCAATGACATCATAATGTCATGTAGCAACTTTTAGCAACAAATCGACCTTCCTTTATCAACTTTCTCTGAAAATTAGTTGGCAACACTGTAGGGAAGCTAATCTTTGGTAGTCTTTGGTATAATTTACCTTGCTGATGAAAGGCTAACCATGCTGAAAATTACAAGCTGGATCATAAGCCTGACATATAAAATAATAGTAGACAGAAAAATCATGCAATTTGCTGGAGTTACTGATCTTTATGGCCAAAACGTAAGGTAAGATGATAAGATTCTGATAGCTTGTAAAGTAAATCAATGAGATCTTTATACCAGTATAACAGACTACTTTCATAAAATACAAATAAATATCAGTCATCATCTACAGTATATCTCCCAATAATATGTCTTAGTAAGATTATATTTAAGTGCTTAGTTTATGATCAAAGTTCTGTAATTTAATTAATTACAGTTGCTTCAGTCCAGTAAGTGTTCCTCATGAAATATTGGTATTACTAAAAGTTTCCTTTATATAAATCAGCAAAGGTTTCAAATAAAAAAAACCCACAACTTGAATGTGGATGTTTTTAGAATTATACTAAAAGGCCTTTTACTTCTAAAACTTCCAATTAAACAACAGGCGGCATGTAGTTTCAAATATGAAAATTCTGTCATTATTTACTCGCCCTCATTACAGCCTGAACTCATGCTGTTTTGTATGGAACACAACGACAGTTCATAGCTTCTATAAAGCTTTAAAAAGCACAAAAACACTATAAAGGATCTTAAATGTGGCTTATGCCTTATGTGCTACATTACGAGTCATAAGATAACTTTATGCAAAAACAGTTCGGTTTTGTTATTCGTTTTACTAAAGGCATCTTTCAAAAACTTTCCTTTTGTGTTCAATAGAAGTTGTACAGGTTTGGGACAACATGAGGGTAAGCAACTATTGCTTCAAATTGAATTATACCTGAAGTGACAGATGAGTTACTCTTACTCGAACATACACATAATAGTCAGGAAAAGCCCAGTGTACTCTATAACAAATAGTTATAACAACTCAATGTGCTGAAGAGGCTGAATGTGGTCAGGGTGAATGGCTATATGCTGGTATTTCACTGATCCTGCCAATCTAATTTGTTTCTCAGGGCGTCTGATTAGCCATTGAATTGCTGTGATTACGAGAAAAGCTCTCATGTTTTCTCAGCTGACAGTCAGTCGTATCTAGCTGCAGGCTAGCAATTAGCCATCCTCTGCCCTCTAATAGTAAAAACATGGCCCGGCATTCGAGGACTGCATTTAACACGAATTACAGTATCTCTCTGTAAAAGGGCATGTTTACCTTACATTATAGAGTACATTGAGTTAAATAGTGGAACAATTATTTTTCTCTAATTATGTTCACTTTTCACTCTCAGTGTTAAACTTTACCGTATTCTAATATTTTTTACTTGTATTATTTTGGCAAACATCTTTTTTTCATGTTAATGTTTCATGCAACTTTCCTTTGTGACAACTAGCCCCAGACTCTTCAACTCTCCTGCGACAGTCCTCCTCCTTCCCTAAAGTGATGAGCAAAAGCTAAGAACAGGCCATGATCTCAAAACCAGCTGGGAACAAATGTGTCCTTTGTCTTTGCTGCTACAAAAGGTGGGTGAAAGTGGCCAGGACGTTTGTTTATTTTAACTGCAATAAAAATCCCTTTCTCCTCTGAAACACAAACGTTGTTCAGTACCCGTTAAGGGATGAGGTGGGTTTGCTATTTGGTTTCAAGAGCATTTAATTTTATATTGCCAAAACTGACTTACTCACAGTAAGTGTGAAGTATGTGCACCTTTAAGTCTCATGTGTCAGTATATTGATGTGTGGACATTTACATTTCCCTTACATATCCTCATCTGACTACAGGGTGACCTCACATTACCAAATGCAATTTGTATAACTTTGCATTAGGAAATATATTCTTCTGTGCAAATCTGTGGTGCTTTTTCATATAAATCCTGTGTGAGATCCAATTACCAGGCTTTTTACTTTCTTTGTGCTGCTTTTGGATGAAAATCTGAGAAAAGTATTTGAACAAAATGGTACTGACTACACTCTTATTGACTGCTGAAAGAATAACTGAATTAGCCAAAATATTAAGCAAATAACTAAATACATAACATGCATCTGGGATGTGCCCTAGTAAAAGAAGTGCAATTTAGTATACTTTTGAAAGAAACACTTTATATACTTTGAAAGAATATAAAGTACAAACTGAATGTAATGCATGTTATTTACAATAAAATTAATAAAATAAATGCAATTAGTTAGCAATTATGGTCCCACTTTATATTTTGTGGCCTTAACTACTATGTACTTACATTTAAATTAATCATTTGGTACAATGCACTTATTGTGTACATACATGTTCTTACATTGTACTTATATTGTTAATAATACCTTTATATAATTACATCTGTAATTAATTTATGTAATTACATTTATAATTACACTGTTGACCCATCCCTTACACCTTAACCCACCCTTAAACCTACCCATACCACTTAACCTGTCCATAACCTTACCCATATCCCACCTCAATAGCAGCAAATGTATTTTGAAATACAATATGAATACAATAAGTACATTGTACTTATTTTTTGATGTAAGTACATAGTAGTTAAGGCCACCTAATATAAAGCGTGACCGCAATTATATGACCAACTTAAGTAGGACTTAAGTACATTTTATATGTATATTTCATGATCATGATATTGTCTTTGAAAAATAGTTATGTGTATTGTCAAACGTACCGACAAGTATTGATAATTAACTAAATTATACTTTAATGTCATTTCAACTTGTCATATATTTAAATTTATATGTAATGATAAAGCTGCAATTTAGTACATTTAAAATATATTTATTTTAAACCTAAATATTAAATAACACTGCAATTAAAATTACAATCAAGTATTTTACATGTGCTTTAGTGTTAGTCAACACATCAAAATAAGTGTACTTCTAAAAGATAATTAAAACAGTGATTTAAAACCTTTAATTTGACATTATTTCAAAGTGCACTATTTAAAAGTCTACTTAAGTGTGTTATGAAACATGAAGTTGTGAAAGTGAACTCTCTTTAAGTACACTTATCATTAATATATTATTTGCCATTACAGTTTTTAAAAACTATACTATTAAGATATGAAATGCACTGTGCATTCAACACATTTAAGCACACTTATTTTTCACAAGGGTGTGCATCTAAGTGAGGGATGGAAGTTTAGGTGCAGATTACATGTGGCCCTTCATAATTTGACCAGCAAATCCTGTATAGCCTCTGTCACTAGCTTGATTGTCATTTTGAAAACAGAACTATTTTATTTTATTTCAATTATATAATATCAAAGAAATGCAAGGCCGAGCTGAATGAGACAGTAAAACATTGCTGTTTACAATGCCGTAGAGATCAAGGATTATAAATGCAAGCCGCTGAGGAAAGATTCACTCGTAATAAATTGCATCATCCTCAGAAGTACTTTTGCAGCTCTCACAGAAAATGTGCTCAAGACGGTGAGGAAAACAAAAGGGCTGTCGTCTATGTATGAATAGATAGATAGATAGAGTTGCAGAGTTACAAAGCTTTCAGTGCCCATTCCAGCTGAACTTTGTTCAACTCACAGCTGTCAAGCTCAGAGATGCAGAAAATTCTTCACTTCAGCTTTGAAATCTATTATCACTCAAACATGTGTCAGCTCTTGTGAAAGACACGGCAGGCCCATAGTGAGCCAGCACTCCTACGCTGGACCCATCTTCTTTATTTAATGGGGTATACGATCGTTCAGGGTCTGAGGAATGACAGGCCGTCTGCTTCAAGTATCATGGAGTTTAATGTTGGAAGTGCCGGAAGCATCCATTTCTCTGTCCTCCCCCTCGCCACACCTGTTCAGACTGCTTCCTTTCTACAGCACAGATGATCTGAGCAGCAGCAGGTTGATGGAAAGCAGCACACATGGTCACACACACACACACACACACGCATGCACAGCTATGTTAGCTGGAGGTCAGCTAATACATTGCATATGGAAAGTGTGCAGTGCACAGGAGAGCTTCGCAGTGTCTTCTCCTCTTCTTCTAATCTGTTCTCTGATTGGAAACCAATGCATTTCACACCTGGTCATTAACATGGGCGGTGAGAAATGTGCTTGGCACACGGCTGAAGATTTTACTACAGTATGGAAGAGACAATCCAACATTTCCGTTGAGAAAATGTGTATTACAAAGTCAACTGCTGTGGGAGAGAAGAACAGAAAAGAAGAGAAGAAATGTGATGACGACTTTTCCCAACAATGCTCAACAGCTAGACTGTCATAAAAAAGTTTGGCAACAACTTTGGTCAGTTAAAAATGTTTGAATTTCATTGCATTAGATATAAAATACCAAACCAAGAGGCCTGTGCACATCCATCTCTTCTCCGAATTAATTTAATTTTTCTGAGGCCTTGGATGTATGAAGCCTTCTCAACTTCACTCACAATGTCACACACAAATGTGCTTGAGCCATTTTTTTTTTCTTATTAAAAAAAAAGAAAATTACAATACTTGGTTTAACATTTTGTTTTCTAATGCAACAATATCCATACATTTATAAATGTTTCATATGTTTTGGGGCCATTGTACTTTGAGAAATACATCTATACAAAGATTTCTAGTGATCCGTTTCATAAAATGTAATATTTTACTGCAGATTTGAAAAGACCAAAATAAGATTGTTAAAGAACCTAACCCTCATTTTAATGCATTCCTGTGTTTTTAGAGGGGTTGGATGCTATAAGAATACAAAAACAGCACAGGGATCAGGCCAAAAACTGAAGCTAATGCAGCTCTTTTCAGAGAAGTGATGACCTTACTCACCACAGCACAGTCAAGTCATGTTTGGCCTATATAAAAGTAATCTGGTTTATATATGACCACCCCAAATCAAATTTAAAGCAAACTGAACTAAGTCCATCTCAGTTTTCTGAAATAAACACTAAAGGCAGTAAAACAACTTTCATTCCTTTTCACACAAATTATGATTTCAGGGACAGATTATTGACTAATAAAGGCTTATTTTCACGTGGCTCCTAGCACAATACTATGCTATGCAACAAAACTCTTACCATAGTTCATGATTTGTAAACTAACACATTTTGACATTTACATCACATAATCCCCTCCATATATATGGCTTTTCTGACATAGTAAACTTGCTTGGTACCTCACCTGGTACAGCTTTGCATTTGCGATATGGAGCGCTATGGTACCATGAAAGTCATGACACTCAGTAAGTCAAGAGCTCAAAGCTTGGTTAAAGGAAGCTAAAATGGCATGGTAAATACTTTTTGTATTTACTTTTTTTCTCACATTTGCTTTTGCTCATGTTAATTTCAAAAGTGATGTCCACCCAGTGGACATTTCATTTCCGAACTATCGCATTATGTACAACAACCAACATTATAAAACATTGCCACAGTCATGTTTAACTGTTGAAAACTGAAAACATTTAACTGTGAAAACATTTAACTTTTAAACCGCTAATAAAAACAGACATGTTTTTATGTCATTATACTGGTCCTGCATCTGCAGTCAAGAAAAAAAGAAAAAGAAAAAAGATATCGCTTATTGCATCTCTTGTGGGCATGTCATTGGAAAAGTGCTGTACATTTTTATTTTTTTATTTGATTTTATTTTAAGAAAAATTTAGCCAGTCACGTATTTCCAAAGAGCTTGGGCTGGACCGAGGAGCAAATATAATTTTACTATTGTCAAACACATGCAGAAGCTATTGTTTAAACCATGAATGGTATAAGCGATCCACATGGTCCATATACTTCATGGCTTTTAAAAACTCATTTAGACTTAATTTAAAGCTTTGTCAAGCCAACATTGTGTAATGAGACATATGCCAGGCACAATGTGATGACAACTTACATTTCCTGTTCTAGAACCCAAATTACCTGAAACATAATTAATCATCAACTTCAGTTCATAACGCCTACAGTATGTGTTTAGCATTGAGTAAACTGGCAATTTAGCTCCACAATAACATCAAGAAATGGACATGGACTCATGGTGAGAAGCTATGGGGTGAGAGAATACAGCTGTGAAAATAGCCCATAGATCACATGTTACCAGACAAATAAACAGGGAGATTGAAAGGATGCACTTTGAGTCTTAATATAAAGGATACACAGTGTGAGGGATTTCAGCAGCATTAAACCAACACATTGATTGTGTTCAAATGATTTGCACTCCACTGTTTATTGTTCTTTCTTCATTAAAGTAACTCCACATCTGCTTGCAGTACCTGTTTCTAATTTGTTCTTCCACACACTTTATTAAAGACAACTAGACCTAAATAGACCCAACAGCACAAGTGCAAGCGGAATGGTGAGAAAACAGAACGACAATAACTAAAAACACTGACTTGAGGCACAAGCAAAGATGAAGAAAGATGAACAGTTTCATTTAAATGGTCTTTAAAGTCACACACTACAATAATATAGATCTGACTGAATATGCATATGGTCATTAAAGTGCTTCAGATGAAAAGGAAGCAGTGAATGATGTGATTCCCCCTCACAGTATTTTTCTTACAGTAATTTTCAACATGATAGATGTGCCAATGAGCGTTTAGTCAAAACCTCCAGATGAGTTTTGAGTCCACCTATTAGTTATGCTGTCAACCCTCTCTTCTATTTTGCACAAAAGATGTTGGCAAATGTTCAGAGCGCACTCATTTGTACAGTAGATTAAGAGCAGACTGTATTAGGGATCATTATTTTTGGTCAGCTTGTGCCACAGGCAGACAGGTGCGTACATAGAGTAAAGCGCTGAAGAAAATGAACAAAATCCTCTTGCCAGCTTCCCTTTGAAAAAAAAAAAGAAAGAAATTACCTGACCATAAGTGCTCTAAGGCCTGTAATTTATCTGATGTGGATGTCAGCAATACTTTAATATCCAAAAAGAAAAGAAGTTTGAGGGTGGAGCCGGGGCCTAATTATAGAAGTGTGAGAGAACCATACAGACCAGAAAGGGGCCTGAGGCTTGAGCTAACCACTGTAACCCGGGGCCAGCCATCCTTTGCACCTCATGTCATTTAAAAAAGAGGGCAGCTCTGCGTTTTGGCCACTCTTCACTGCGGAGAAATGAAACGAAAGAGGCGGGAAGGAAAGCTTGCGCTCATTAACATCTGCACAGGGATTAAGACACTCTTTTAACACGTGCAACCCATAACAGTCCCAACATGTAATAATACAGAGCTGGAAGCCGAGGTAGTAATTTTGATATTTAAGAGCCACAGCTGTTTGATAGGCTGGTAAGAGGCTGGTTAGCAGTCACATGAAAACGCAGAGCCTGGAAGATCAAGATTTTTGCATGATGGTTACTCAGCATCACGAGAAGTTCAAAGAGGTCACAACGTTTCGAATGTTCCTTGATCTTATGAGATAAGAGTTTGATGTACTATGAAAACATACTGTACACATACTATAAAAAAATAATCAAGCTCCTAAAATGACAAAAGAAAGTACCACCAAAGAACCACAATGTGATTCTGTGTGTGAGGACAGTCGAAGACAGCATTCAGCACTGCAGCTCATTTCTCACACAAAGGGAATGTTTCTTAAGGTGCAGTTAGAATAGTAAACTTTTACAGGGAAAAAAGCCTATTAAGCCTGTTTCTGCCATGGAATACAGGAATGAAAAAGGTCATTGTGACTTCATCTCACAAGTGAGTTTCTATCTCACAGTTCTGCCTTTGTTTCTTGCAATTCTGAGAAAAAGTTGGAATTGCAAGATATAATTCAGAATCACAAGATATAAACTTTTTAAAACTGACATTCTTTCTTGCAGTTCCAAGATTACATTTCTTAATTCTGCATTTACGTCACAATTCCGACTTTTTTTTGTTTACATGTCAAATCTGACTTTTGTCGCAGAATTCTGTTTACATATCACAATTCAGACTTATTTGTCAGAATTCTGTTTACATGTTACAATTCTGATATTTTGCAATAATGTGAGTTATAAATTCACAGTTAACATCTCACAATTCTTTGTTTTTACCTTGCAATTCTACTTTTTTTTCTCAGAATTGCAAGAAAAACTGTCAGCATTGTGAGATAAAATGTTGCAATTACCTTTTTCGCATGAAAGTAGTACTCACAGAAGTTACTTTCAATCCAAGCAACTTTCTGCTGATCAACTTGGTGAATCTCTAGGACCCATCACAAAATCTGTGGGGGGAAAACTTTTGCCCTCACATAAAATTACATGGATTCCTAGACCTTAAGGGACATTTTTTAAAATTATTTTTATAAATCATAAATTAAGCCTTTTATTTTTGCTTTGCATATTTAAGTCACATCAGTATCATCATATAGAATAAAAATAAATAAATTAATAAATGAAACAGATTATAAAAAAGGTAAGAAAAAACACCTACTGAGTAAAAATGTTGGATTTTAGTTGACCTGAAGGACAAATTTTTAAGGTCAACCATCTGGGCCATTAATTGTGTTTACAAAAAGCTATTCTTAACAGCGTAATAAGCGATTACATTTTAATAAGATATCATCAAATGCATATGTGGTTACTGAGTCACTGGCCTGAATTTGAAGGCATAAAAAACCTTTGAGAATCACTTCCCATAATATTTATCCTTCAGCACCACAGATCTCCAAACCACACGATAAATGAACCACAGTTCTGATTTCTCAATCATCACCAGGAGTGCTCTTGAAACAGACTGTTTAGCATTAAATATTAGTTTAGCAGGCAAACATGTCTTTAGAGATCTAAATCTTTTATTCCCCATTCAAACACAAACATAACCATGACAAGAATACCTATTAAATAAACAAATAACCTGTTCTATCACAAGAAGGATGAAATGAAAAAGATTAATGAAACAATATTTCTCTTGTCTCCTTTAGAAAATTGAAGTTGCAGCAAATAATTGCAGTACATACGAGAAATCTAGAAAACATGTCTCCCTAAGCTGCTTTTCTTATATACGGTAATGAAGTATAGACATAATAATATATTCACTCAACAGATCATTAGTGCTGGAAAATATGCTGTACTCTCAAAAAACTGAGTAATTGCTTAAATGCTGTCACTCTTAAAAAATACAATACTGTATATAATAAGACATGATTTAAAGTTCTTTTTTTTCCATTTTGCCTAGACAAAACCTGGACTAGAAGATTACAGCAGTTTGGAGCTTTGGCAGCTTTGAAGATTGAAGGTTATAAGCCTTGTGTAGTTAAGCTTGGACAGTATGATGAGAGATTTAAAGTGATGCAGGCCTTTCTCTGTGCTATATAAGGTTCAGAGCGACTGCTAGTTAGTTGCTAGGGTGCTGAAGGAGGTTGCTCCAGTGTTTCATTTTCACCGTTTCCATTCATTTTATTTCATAATATTGAAGAAATGCTGCAGAACCGAGCTGAATGCAAAACACTAAAACATTCTTCTTTAAGTGACCAAGAAATTCACTTGAGAAAAGATTCACTTGTAATACATTGCATCATCCTCAGGAGTACTTTTACAGCTCTCACAGACAATAAACCACATTTCACGAGTTCACACTTACATGTAATTACCTGGAGTATGGTAATGCGTATTTGGCGCGCTGTCTTTTGGCCCGAACCCAGAGTACCCCCCCCGTATAAGTGTGGAAAGAACTCAAGTGTGGAGAAGGGGCGGTGGAGGGATGCTGATTAACCGTCAAAGGATAGAGGTATATCAGATGTATTTATACCGATGGTGTTAATAAAACATCATTAAGACAGCGAGGAAAATAAAAGGGTTGCTGCTTCCATGCAGAAATATTCAAACATAGATAGATAGATAGAGTGGGGAAAATAATTATTTGATCCCCTGCTGATTTTGTATGTTTGCCCACTGACAAAGAAATGATCCGTCTATAATTTTAATGGTAGGTTTATTTTAACAGTGAGAGACAGAAAAACAACAACAACAAAACAAAATCCAGAAAAACGCATTTCAAAAAAGTTATAAATTGATTTGCATTTTAATGAATGAAATAAGTATTTGACCCCTTTGCAAAACATGACACTTGGTGGCAAAACCCTTGTTGACAGTCACAGAGGTCAGACGTTTCTTGTAGTTGGCCACCAGGTTTGCACACATCTCAGGAGGGATTTTGTTCCAGTCCTCTTTGCAGATCCTCTCCAAGTCATTAAGGTTTCGAGGCTGATGTTTGGCAACTCAAACCTTCAGCTCCCTCCACAGATTTTCTATGGGATTGAGGTCTGGAGACTGGCGGCCACTCCAGGACCTTAATGTGCTTCTTCTTGACTCCTTTGTTGCCTTGGCCGTGGTTTGGGTCATTGTCATGCTGGAATACCCATCCACGACCCATTTTCAGTGCCCTGGCCCTGACAGTACATGGCCCCGTCCATCATCCCTTTGATGCGGTGCAGTTGTCATGTCCCCTTAGCAGAAAAACACACCCAAAGCATAATGTTTCCACCTCCATGTTTGATGGTGGGGATGGTGTTCCTGAGGTCATAGGCAGCATTCCTCCTCCTCCAAACACGGCGAGTTGTGTTGATGCCAAAGAGCTGGATTTTGGTCTCATCTGACCACAACACTTTCACCCAGTTCTCCTCTGAATCACTGGCAAACTTCAGACGGCCTGTACATGTGCTTTCTTGAGCAGCGGGACCTTGTGGGCGCTGCAGGATTTCAGTCCTTCACGGCGTAGTGTGTTACCAATTGTTTTCTTGGTGACTATGGTCCCAGCTGCCTTGAGATCATTGACAAGATCGTCCCGTGTAGTTCTGGGCTGATTCCTCACCGTTCTCATGATCATTGAAACTCCACGAGGTGAGATCTTGAATGGAGCCCCAGACCGAGGGAGATTGACAGTTATTTTGTTTCTTCCATTTGTGAATAATCACACCAATCACACCTTCTCACCAAGCTGCTTGGCGATGGTCTTGTAGCCCATTCCAGCCTTGTGTAGGTCTACAATCTTGTCCCTGACATCCTTGGACAGCTCTTTGGTCTTGGTCATGGTGGAGAGTTTGGAATCTGACTGATTGATTGCTTCTGTGGACAGGTGTCTTTTATACAGGTAACAAACTGAGATTAGGAGCACTCCCTTTAAGAGACTGCTCCTAATCTTAGCTCCTTACCTGTATAAAAGACACCTGGGAGCCAGAAATCTTGCTGATTGATAGGGGATCAAATACTTATTTCAATCATTAAACTGCAAATCAATTTATAACTTTTTAAAAATGTGTTTTTTTTGAATTTTTTGTTGTTGTTATTCTGTCTCTTACTGTTAAAATAAACCTACCATTAAAATTATAGACTGAGCATTTCTTTGTCAATGGGCAAACGTACAAAATCAGCAGGGGATCAAATAATTTTTTCCCCTACTGTAGATAGATAGATAACCTATTTTACGTATGAAGTTTGGGTGAAGTGACCAAACTTCTGAGAATCCACTAAATTTAGAGCGAGAACACACGGCATCTTTAAAGATCATTCGCTGTCAGTGGCCATACAAGGACACTGAACTCACTGCATGATTACTAAGTAGTTGACCAGAAAATTGTCATGTTCAAATTGTGTCCAGATGCCCTTGCATTATGGTGAACCAGATGAAATGGCTCTACTTTGAGAATGTGCTGGGATGTTCTCGAGTGAAAACGAATAACAGGGGTTGTTTCCTCATGCACTGATACTCTCTGCAATGCTGGGAATTTGATCTGCTCCGTTAAAAGACATTTTCTAAGTTTCCACAATCTGTCACAGATGTATCTGACAGTTTGTGTTCACATTTAGTCACTATTTCTTCAAAACTGACGTCTTTCTTGTATATATTCAGCAGGGTATGTATAATTGTGCAATACGTTGCACAACAATATTAGATCATTCTGAAAAGAAGTCCATCGCACTCATTTCCAGATTAATTTTTCATTTCTAAAATCAACTGGCAATTACACCGAGTTCATTCAGTTCCTTGGACGCTCTCCAGCTTGCGTGTAATGAACCTCTGTGGGGTCATCAGAGCTTCAGATGTGGTTGATAGTGGAAGGACATCTCTTAGTTTGACTAAATTCACAGCTGCACAATGTGGGCCAGGAAATTCTCTATTAGCTTTTTAAAGCTTTCTGTGGGCCTGTGGAAAACGTACTATAATCTAATCCACCCGTGTGGTTTTGTAAATGTAATTAGAGCAGCCGCTGCTTAAGGTCGGCGATCTTGATTCTGGAGGTCCAAAGCTCATCTGCTCAGCTAACCGCAGGTCTAGTTGCTACAGACAGCAAAACAGCAAACAAATGAAGTAGTAATTATGACTGGCATGACCTTTAATTTACAGATTAATGAAAAACTATTAAAAGAGGTATTTTGAAACCGATGTAAAAGCCTCTCACATAAATATATGGCTGACAAAAAAAAAAAAAAATACTAACACGCTCTGAGCTGCCAGTTTGACCGAATGACAACACTCACATCCCTGCGCTCAGGAGGTCTTTGCGTCAGGAGCAGAATTAGATATCGTTCAGTCCACTCTATCAGCCCTTTCCAATAGCTGCGCTGAGCCAAATACTCCCCTGACAGCCAACTCACATGTGTTTTGTGGACAGGGGACAATTGTCCTTTTGTCCTCGTGCATGGACTGCCTGGTTCTGGTTCCTGTTTTAGAAACGACTATTTTGTGTTCTCCTTCTGGTTTGGCCTAGAAACTTTCTTCTTTAGAGATATTTGCTGATAAAATGCAAGTTTGCTTTGTTCTGTAGCTGCATACTTTGATTAGGCAGGACAATTTGTTGTTTGTTTTTCAAATGAAGAGCCCCTCCTATCCTCTACAACTCAATCAACACAGATTGCGATGAAAGGAGGGAATAATCAAAGAGTTAGTGGCGGAGGTGGTAAAGATTGACGAGGGGGAGGCTAGTTTGTTTTACCTCATGCTGATAAAGTTTTCTCAAATAGATCAACCAGATTCATGGGAATTTATAGCTGCATGAAATTGCTAGAGGAATGTTTTGAAAGGAGATATAGTCTCGCACTATCATAAACACAAATTCATAAATTAATTTCTGATTCTATGACACCATATGTTATGTGAAGCTTATCATTTAACATCTGTGTTGGAAATAAACTGGCCGATTATAGTTACAGTATCTAATGTATGTGGTGTTATGATGGGTATAAAGGGGGCTGGGCAGGTTACCAAAAGGTTGCAGGTTTGAGACCCATAAGCTCAATGACCCATCACTCTAGTGTAACCCCAGGTTGTTCCAGAAGGATTGTCCCTGTAATAAGTGTACGGTAAGTCATTTCGGATAAACGGATGTCTGCTAAAATGACTACTTACTTGTATCCAAGGCATTCATTAAAAGGAGGGACGGGAAATAAGATAACCGACAGCAGTGTGAGCTTACTTTGTGCTCTGGCTACAAAAGAGACCTTTAGTTCAAAACAAATAAACAGTTGTCGATTGTTGATTGACTGATTCTGTAAGAAAGAAAAATGGGTTCTAATATGTGACCCTGGACCACAAAACCAGCCTTAAGTCATTGGGGTATATTTGTAGCAATAGCCCAAAATACATTGTATGGGTCAAAATTATAGATTTTTCTTTTATGCCAAAAATCATTAGTATATTAAGTAAAGATCAGATCCCATGAAGATATTTTGTAAATTTACTACAGTAAATATATCAAAACATCGTTTTTTGATTAGTAATATGCATTGCTAAGAATTCATTTGGACAACTTTAAAGGCAATTTTCTCAATATTATGATTTTTTTGCACACTCAGATTCCAGATTAAAAATCTTGGGTTTTGTGGTCCAGGGTCACATATCTCATTAGTTCTCTAAGGGTGATCCATAATCATTTTATTGCTAAACTTTTATATGCCTATGCAAATTGACAAAAGTTATTGTAGTATAGAGATTTGCGAGATACATAACTGACTGACTGACTAAATGAATGAATGAATGATGTTTTCAACAAACCACTTAACGATTTTATATATATTTAAACTTTATCTATATAAAGTTCATGTCTGTAAGCCAACAGATTCCTTCCTCCTTGCAAGTAATTTCCAGATGTTCTGGTAGGCGACAAGTATCAAGACAAAATCAAGATGAACTTTGAATATTGGCTTGACAGTCTTGTTTAAAGCTTAAAATAGTTTTAAAAGGCTTGAAGTTTGAAGGATATATATAGGCCTTACAGAAAGACATACAATTATGGCTTTACAAACCAGGGGAATAATCACTTAATTTCCCAGAATGCCATTACCCATTGAATTTCTTCCAATTTTATTCATTCAAATTCAGCTTCCTGTGTTTTTGACTAATTTGTAATCTTATGTTTTGGTCACTAAAACGTTGTTTGAAAACTCCCCTTAATTTGCACCTCGGGTCTATAGATATGTGGATGAAGAAATAGTTTCTCTTACTTATGATTGTGCACTTTACGCATTGATTCAGCGAGGCACCTAAAAATATCGTTCTCCAGAGCCGGATCAAAGCCGGGGTCAGCTCCTCCGTGAATCCCGCCCTACCGTTTAGCCTAAATAAACCGAAAGGAGGGGCTTGTCCGCGACAGAGTCCCGTGGTGAGCGCTGCAGAGCCGTGTAGTGTGTGTCAGGTTTCATTCTGAGAGAGACTCAAGCGCGCAGCAGTCAGACAAACCCGTCAAATGGCACGACCGAAGCACACAGACTCCCACTAGAGCCGGAGCTCACTCAACCATTATCTCCATGCA
The DNA here is from genome assembly GCF_012432095.1 of Onychostoma macrolepis. NCBI lineage: Eukaryota > Metazoa > Chordata > Actinopteri > Cypriniformes > Cyprinidae > Onychostoma > Onychostoma macrolepis. The sequence continues at coordinate 8,602,632 of NC_081167.1, read as the reverse complement.
CTTGAATGAGCAGCATGCCTCAGTTGAGGTCGTTTTGAAGATTGATATTTTCACGTGAAAAGCGGTTTAATTGCCAGAAAGGAGAACTTTAATCTGTTTTATTTGAGCAAGACCCCGTTCAGTGGTGGATAAACATCATATAGCCTACATAAGTCTCACAGACATGGAGGACATGAAATTGCGAGTATCACCTCAGTCCAGTCTGGAGAGGACCTGCGTTCAGCATCCCTGCCAAAAGCGCCTTTTGACGAACTGGAAGGACGTGTGTTCAGCCTGCGTGTGTTTGATCTCGTTTGGAGTTTGTGTGTTGCTCTACCTGAGGACTTCAGATCTGCAGTCCCGGGTTCTCAGTTTGGAAAAGGACAGAGACCCCCGTCTCTCCAGTTGGATCTCTCTGGAACAGGTGGAGCCTGCCCTGTGGAGTCGACTGGATCAGATATTAGAGGAGGTGAGCGGTGACTTTTATTCTCCAGACGTTTGTCTGTGGTTGTAATAATATCTAGTCATACATATACAAGCTATTTGCTTGAGTCATGAGTGCGAGGACAGAGTGAAACAGAAGATGTTCATGTTGTCTCACCTTGTTGAAGTCTCAACGAGTGGTTAGAAGTGCGCTGTTCAGAAAGTTCAATGAGCAGAGAGACTTTGATGAGGAATATGTTTTTCTGGAATTACGTTCATGTGTGTTAAAATATGAATTTGAAGGCGGAGAAATTGACGTCCAAATCTCCTCGGCCGTATTTAGTTTGTTTATTGGCCCTGGCGCGTTTGTTTACGCACTTTCCCTGCTCACAGTTTGAGCTCTGTGGACTTTCAAACGCTCATGCACATGGATCAGAATAATTCGTTTTTTGATTTCTGTGACCAGTTTTCTTTGGCTTTTGTTTAGTTTTGTTTAATAAGGTGTTATTTTATTCCTTTGCTTTGTTGTCTGTTTGTACTGCGTTTATTGCTTTTCTTTCTTTCCTGTTTTTATCCCAGTTACTTATTTTTAAAGATAAAACGCAAATAATAATAATAATTACTAACTACTTTCTTTTTTAGTTTAACTGACAGAGAAAATAACTTTTATACTTACTTTAAATAAACTTACCCGTTAATATTAATATTTTACCCAATAAATGTCATTCGCCTTCACACATAAGTGATTAAATAATTAAATACTGATTACTTAAGTTTAGTATGTATTATAGCTCTTCAAATGCCAGATCAGACTCTTTTACATGGCTCAAATTTTTCACATCCTCTTTAGCATTGCTCTAGAATGAGTGTCTATAAATAACACAATCATATTGCCAAAATTTCCTGCTGCCATTTTGACACATCCATTAGTGTAGCTGTCTTAATAAAAGTGCACATAATTGATGTGATACAGTAGATGCCCCCTATTATCCACATTAGACTGACTGAATTTTAAGCGAAGTCTGTTCAGCTACTGAAAGCTGTGACTATTGTTGTTTAGCAAAACTATTATTTGCAGCATGCAGGACCTGCTGAACACATTGTGTCACCATACGACCACCTGTTTTACATCAACAATCAAGCATTATAGGGCTCTCGCCAACTTTAGCGCTGGCCGAGCACTGCATCTGTGTAGAATAGGATTGAGCTTGAAGTGGTGAGGTGGAGAAAAGCGAGATATATATGCACAGTTTGTTGCCTGCAGCCGTGGTCCCTTCATACTGGCCTCTGGTGGTTCATCACCTTGCTGCATGTAAAATATTTGAGGTGTTAAAGTATCTTGGGTAGAATTTTACTCAAGGAAAGGCTGCCATCTCACTATCTGCGGTTTGTAAAGTAATAGAGTCTGCAGAGGATGATGGAGGTGAATATTTAGTGTGTTAATGAGAGCACGCCAACTGGAGTAGAGGCAGCCAAGTGTGAGTCAATCTGAGGCTGAGTGTGATTAGTATCTGAATAATGTTGAGTCATTTACAGGTGGATCTCACTGAAATCTGTCAAGAACATATCCAGGGCATAAAAATATGCATTTGATTTGCTTATTAGAAAATAGGCACCTTTCAGGCATTTTAACATGCAAAAACCAGATAAAGAATTACAACCTTATTGTAATGAGAATGTAATGAGAGTCGTCCTTCAGAATAATGGCAATTACTAATAGTAAAATGTCAACATGCATTACAGTAATGAGAGTTTTGGGGGAAATGTGCTCAATTGCAGTGAAAAACATGCTAAAATGGGTTTCAGTTTTGTTTAATTCTGATGGGCCTTTGAAGCATCTGAAATGTGTATCTCAGGGGTGTTCTGTTATCAAGGGCAGATGTTTCTCATAGACATATTGACAACCAACGTTTCAGCATCACCATAAAATTGCATGTATATGTCTCCATTAAAGCTGAGAAACGTATACATTGGAAGTGCCTGTTGAAGGTTAGAATGGTGCTGATTTCACAATTTATAACAGAACGTGCCTTTAGGGGTGTAATCAGGATCTGTAAAGGGGGAAAGTAGCTAAACGCGAGCGAGCGAGTAAGAGAGAGAGAGATAGAGAGAGAGAGAGAGAGAGAGAATGAAAGAAATGGAAAGAGCAATATAGTTTGGCCTGCAGGCACAAAGTCTGGGGGTCTTAGTAGTAATCGGACATTGGAATTGTAAAACGTTTTGTCATCCTTTCAAAATAGATTGTTAAAACCAGATCAAATACTGGGCATCGAGTTACCATTAAAGCTGGGAGGCAGAGAATGTAACCTCCCTCCCAACCTATCCCTGCAAACCCTGCGGCATCAGCTGTCTCATGCCATTACCGCAACCTTACCATTTACATCACGTCATCTTAAAATCAGCTTGAAACATGTTCACAAACCATTGCACTGCCATAGAAGAACCATTTTTGGTTCCCCAAAGAACCTTTTAGCAAACAATTCTTAAATAAACCATTTTTCTTTCTTAATGTAAAGAACATTTAAACGATTTAAAGACCCCTTTTTCCACTATAAAGAACCTTTGGTCCAATGGAAAGGTTCCATGGATGATATAGAACCATATATTCCACTAAAGAAGCTTTGTTTTTAAGAGTGTAATCATTTTCAAGTTTTAATGAGGTATTTTCTGAGAAAAAGACAGGACGTGATGTAGAATTGACTGGATTGTAAAAAGTGGGTGTTGCATTCCAAAATAAAGCCAGATGCTTGAAAAAAAAAATCTTTGTCACATCAGCCGAAAAGGAGAATCATTTCAGAGGCATCCAAGTTATTACTTTTTGATGAAAGATTACAAAAACAAAGATTCTCTTTGGAATAACATGCACAGATGAATCATGCACAATAAGACCAGAGGTGCGTATTAAGAAAGCAAATAGGGTCATTGTTGATTTCATGTTGACTTTAAGAACACCTTTATTCGAGCATAAAGGAACACACCCTACCAGAATTAAATACTTCAGTAACTTAATGTGCTTCAAAATGAAAGCTAAGTCTTTGTTGCTTTAGATCTTGTTCAAGGTGCTTCCCGTCAATGCAACCCTTCATGCTTACTTTTCATCACTGGTTATTGTTTGCTCAATGTGACACTGCATTATTGTTTATGAGAGCTCTTAGATTTAAGTGAAATGGGGTTTTGGATGCAATTTTTCATGGTTTGATTTATTTATTTTTTTAAATGCTTAGAATATATTTTAAAGAAACATTTTATTTGGGAATGCAGCACTGGAAAATCATGAGTTAAAGCTCTGGCAAACCCTGTAGCGTGTGCATTATCCCTGGACATTGCTCCTGTGGAAAAGCAGTTTACGCACAGCACAGGTTCCTTCCAAATTGTAATGCATTTTCCACGGCTTCTGTGCTCGCGGAACAACCGTCTGTTGGTTAACCCTGCTGTCACACGTACAGTATATTTTCATCTTAGCATTCTTTAGGTTTTCCTTTTCTTCTTAACCTCCATTAGCTCTTTCTGTTTTACAATATCTGTAGAGCTGCCCAGTTCAGTAGTGTGGAAAAACTGCTACAATAGCTTGTAGTGTCTGAGAGCGGTTTGAGTGAAGACTTCTCCAGCTGGGAAGAGGGTTTGCCAGTATCAACCAAATAAAGCCCTGCAACGATCGGTGGTTAATTTAAACTGGGGCAAGAAAAATGTCCGATAGCAGCCTCAGAATTATTTAGCCTCAGTGTTTCAATATTAGAGGAGAGACATGACCTGTAATACCACAATGCAGACGCCTGACGAACTTTACATTTCAGTCATAAATGTAGCCAGTCACTGATTGTTCTACCAGTGAAATGGCACTGCATACAGTGGGTATGTCTGTTATAGCTGCGGTTTTGTAAGCTTGGGCTAAAAATACGGTAGTAGCTCTGTTTAATGTCACTTTTATGGAAATTTAATTTTTTAAAGAGCACAAACTGTTCTTTAAATCCTGTTCATCTACATAGTGTTCACTTTGATACCTTCACTACTCTGGAGTTACTACAATGTAACCAATTTGGTTTGTTTCGAAAAGTGACCTACATACATTGTTAATCAAATAATTAACACGTCACCTGTCAGTGCCCTCACTGCTCACAGACGCGACGCTGCTAATAGAGCGAACGGCTCCAAAAGCTATGCAGAAACAATAGAAGTTGTGCCCTGGTGAAGGTCAGAGTGCCAAATATATTTAAGCTTCTTAGGTCAATCTAAAAATAGCTTTTCAGTGAGATTTTTAAAATCTGTTTCAAATGTTACATAATATATTTATATATTTTCCTTTCCTGTAGGTGCATTATATATGTTCCTTTCCTGTAGCTCAAATAGTAGAGCATGGCGCTAGCAACGCCAAGATCATGGGTTCGATTCCCAGGGAAAGCAAGAGCTGAAGAAATGTAAAAACTATAACTTGAATGCAATGTAAGTCGCTTTGGATAAAAGCATCTGCCAAATGCATAAATGTAAATGTAAATGTAAATATTTTATATATTTAATATATATTTACAAATATTTTTATTTTTATTTGTTTATGTTTGTATTATGATGTTATTTAATAATAATATTTTATGATACTGTTTTCTATACTACTATACATTTTTACTGTTCAAAAACTTACTGAAATAAATGAATAATTTTATTCAGCAAGGACACATGATTGATCAGACGTGACAGTAAAGACGTTTATATTGTTACTCAAGATTTTTTATTTCAAATAAATGCTGTTCTTTTGAACTTTCTGTACATCCAAAAAATCCTGAAAAAAATTATAATGTTTTCCACAAAAAACCTGAACAGAAAATCAGCATTTTATAATGTAACATGACACTGAAGACTGGAGTAATGATGCTGAAAATTCAGCTTTACCATCACAGAAATAAATTACATTTAAAAACATATGAAAACATTTTATTAATATTTTACAATATTACTGTTTTACTGTATTTGTGATAAATAAATGCAGCCTTGGTGAGCATAAGAGATGTCTTTCAAATGTTAGCAACCCAAACTTTTGTATGTTCTTGGTTAACTCTTGGTTAAAACTTCAGTGAATGTGTGGGAAATGTTGGCAAGAATAACAAATAAAGATTAACAAACTAACACCAACTACAGTAGTTTTTTAAAAAAAATTATACCTTACATACAATGTGGTCGATTTCTGCACGGCTGACTTCAAATGTCCTGTTTGTTTATTTCCAGAAATTAGCAGCACGTCTGCCGAAGATCCGGGCGGCTCGGGATGCACCTCACAGCTGCATCTGTCCACCAGGTACGTCTGTTAACCCCATTCATCCACAGCTCGCCCCTCCTCGATCTCTACACACCTGTGAGACTGTGCTCCGGCTGTCACGTCTGATATGTAGTTGAATGTATGTTGCGGTTAAGCCTTTTGAGCTTTCCTTCCGCAAAATAGTTTTTTGTCTGCAGGTATGTGAAGAGATGCTATTGTTGCCAGGATAGAGATGTGATTGACTAGATCTCATTTCCCACGTAATGTAAATTAGTGAAAAGAGCCTCCTCTCCGCGCCCCATTCACTGGTGCCCTCAGACTGGCATTGCTGTGGTGACAGGTGCAGTCGTATTTTCGGGTGCTGTTGGCAGTCATTGCTTTCACTTTGTATTTGAGCGGGTTGTGATGCAAGCTGGAGTGTTGGGATGGCGTCATCTGGCCGTTCCTGAGTGTAGGGAACAGTCAACAAGGTTCACAGGGTACGACTAACAAGTCACATCCGTATGTCAGACAGGGCTCATTAACTCTTTGGGGGTTCAGTTTTTTATATTAAGAATTCATATATTAAGAATTAACAGTAAATATATAATTAAAGTAATTATACAGTTGAACAATATTATAGAATATTAATGATTAAATATCTACAAATATTTTTGAAATGTACACATTATATTGTGTGTTTGTGTATGTATATATAATATTAAATAAAAGTGGTATTAATATTAAATAATGATAAATTATATAAGATTATTTATACAATGAATAATATTTTAGAATATTAAATATCTAAAAATTGAAATGTATAAATTAGATTGTGTGTGTGTGTGTGTATATATATATATTAGTACTGTCAAACGATTAATCGCATCCAAAATAAAAGTTTTTTTTGCATAATATATGAGTGTATATTTATTATGTATATATAAATACAAACACATGCATGTGTGTATATATATATATATATATATATATATATATAAAAGAAAAATATGTTATGTTTATATATGAAATATAATTATATATAATATAAATATAATAATATAAATATATAAATGTATCTACGTGTAATTATTTTCAATATATATATATATATATATTGTATGTGTCACATATATTATGTAAACAAAACTTTTATTTTGGATGCGATTAATCGCAATTAATCATTTGACAGCGCTAATGTAGATATAATATTAAATACAAATTTTATAAATATTAAATAATAATAAATTAATAATACGTTATATAAAATTATTTATACAATTGAATAACATTATAGATTATTAAATATCTAAAAAAAGATTTTAATGTATACATTACATTGTGTGTTTTTGTGTGTGTATATATATATATATATATATATATATATATATATAGAATAAAAATGGTTTAAATATTAAATAATAATAAATTACACACACATATACATATTAAATTGGCCTCAATTCTAATTGCCTTTCACTTTTTCTACTAACAGCGAAGCTTAGCAGCTACATTTTAACTTGCTTCCCTAACATAACCTCCAGATGTCAGTCATTAGACAACCTCTTGTGTTATAGCCTGTGCTTGTGTGTGTGTGTGAATTTACACATCTCTGAGAACCATGCCAGATGGTACAGACATCTCCTTGTTAATTAGGCATACTAGTCATTGTTGTGTTAACTGAGTGGGAAGTGACTTCAGACAGCGTAGTGAAACCAGTTTAAGATGGACATGTCTTGGATAGGCACTTTCGAACCAGGTGTGGGGACCATTTAACAGCAGGCATCCCAGATAATGGCCGTGTTGGTTGTTTATTGCTGTGCCGTGGGAGAGTGTCTGATCTCGCAATACAGTCTGTGCTTTTACTTCGTTTCAACCATTTGATGTAAACCAGGCAAGATATCAGCATAAAATGTGTCCATTGACTGTACACTGTAAAAAAAAGGTTGAGCCAACTTAAAATTTTAAGGCAACCAGCTTCAGCAGATTTTTGAGTTTGCTCAACTTATTTTTGTAGGAGATTTTCTAATTGTCTCAACTTTTTGTTGTATAAACAACAAGTTGAGAAAACTCAAAATCTGCTGAAGCTGGTTGCCTTAAAATTTTAAGTTGGCTCAACTTTTTTTACAGTACAGTTTGTATACACTGTGCAATTTTTTTCTTAATGCATGCGTATAAATACTATGTGTGCGTAAGGAAGTGTCTGCATATATGTTGTTCACCATGTCACCAGCTGCCGCTTGTCAATCATTCCAGCACGCAGTGTTCAGATGGCTTCCATTCCATTGTTTATTTTGAGTGCTCAGCAGTGGGTAATAGTCTGTGACTCCTTCATCAAACGCACAGTCTCACTTGTATACGTATAGCATTGATTTAATGTTTGAGCTACAGTTGAGGCGTAATAACTTTTCTATCCACAAAGGTGTAATTGTACGGACCCATCAACAAAATAGTGCTTTAGCGTATAGCTAGTGCTTCCTCTTCCAAGTTCACAAAGAATGCTATGTGTATGTCATGTGCGGTTCAGCCCAAGGACAGTATATTATTATTCTTGGCTTGGCGTGTTTAAGCGAAGATGATGTGTGGTGCGACTGTCTGTGAGAGTACCTGGTGGTTTTATACACATTTTTTTATTTTTTTATTCTGTGTTTAGTCCAAGCCTGTTCCTCTTGCAGTGCTACTATGCTCTCAAAACAGCTGGCATATGGGCTTGGGGAATGTTTCAACACATCTAAATGAGTTTATTTTTTCTGATTTTGCGAATCCCAAGGGGCTTCAGAGGTTAAGTTCACTCAACTCGTGTTTAAAAACCCATTTGGCTCATTCTCATTTACTCGGAAATCCTCCAAGATTTGTTTTTATTAACAAAGTCAGCGTCGGTTCAAACACGCAACTGTTTACCCTCCAGCGCTGCACATTTCAGCACTAAATCGGTAACAGTGCCACACATTCTTACTGTGAAGAAAGCTATTTACCATCTCAGATATAGGGCTGCATGATATTGGAAACTGAAATTGGGATGTTTTGTTTTTCTGCAATATGTTGCCATAAAAAAACTACAGGATTTTTTTCCAGATGATTTAAATTGCTGTGTTTAGGGGGGATCAATCAATCTAGAATAACTGGGGTGTGCATCTGCATAGAAAATAAAAATAACTGTTAAAATTATTTAAATATATATTTTTAAAACCCTTCCCCCTTCTTTTTTTTCATTTTTCCATTTTGTTTCATTTTTCTTTTCTTTTCTTTTCTTTTCTTTTCTTTTCTTTTCTTTTCTTTTCTTTTCTTTTCTTTTCTTTTCTTTCCTTCCTTCCTTCCTTCCTTCCTTCCTTCCTCCTCCCTCCCTTCCTTCCATCCTTCCATCCTTTGATGCATGATTTGGGGAAAAATGTGAAAGTAAAAAATTCTCTTTCCAAAAAATTTCATTCCAATTGTTTTGACTCATTCAATACGAAAAATGTTAAATTAATATTAGAATATGAAAGTAAGTAAGAAATACATTGTAATAATACTATTGCACTGTAATATAAAAAAATCAAGTATTTCATAAATAATTTATTAAATTGTATAACTATAAAAGTAGGCTACATTAATATTTGTGTCTAAATTTCAAACATCAAACCATCTAGCTTTAATTTAGGCAGTTTGCTGGAAAGTAAACAAAGGTTTTCGAGTGAAATGCAGCACTGTGTTCATTTACATGCTTACAGCTCATGATACATTGTTTAGTGACTGGTCATTACAGTCAGTTTTATTTTAATATATCATACAATCTTAGCTATTAGAATATTTGTCACATTCCGATTTTTAATATCTTATACTGATAATTTTATAAAATGTTTGAAGTAAATTCCTCCCACTTGAAATGTTGCCATAGAATAAATGCTCTGATGGTGTATGTTTTCATTAATAATTTAAAACTTGATTTTTTAACCATTATGTGGTTGCGTGACATGAACAAGCAAGGTAAAAGAAAATATGGTCCAGATAACATTAATACGGGTTCACTTGCAGCGAGGATAAAAATGATTTATGCGACCACAGCATGTTTTGTGTGGTGATTTATTAGCTGCCAAGAGCATGACACCATTGAAAAGACATTTAGAAACCAAACACTCAAACAAACCAGCTGAAATTACCTTAATACTTTAATAAATATTTAAGTAAATTTCTGTCTTTGATTTTGTTTACTTCTGTACGATAAACAGTTTTTTGGTTGTTGAATCGCTGCTTGGTAAAACCAGTTAAGCGCCACTAGTTTATAAGTGCTTTAGGTCAATTTTCAGCGTTCGTGTTGTTTAGCTGTGACCTTCTGAACAGATGTGTATATAAAAAAATGTCATCCGTGGCTTATCGTAGATGGCTGGATGTGTGACAGTTCTGTTAACAGCAACTGAGGCAATGTCGCTATTTAGTCATCAGAGAAAACAAGAACGTAGAGTGTATACATAACGACAATGATTTATAGCTTCATAAAATGTTTTTGGAACGGCGTGTTTATCTGCCCAGCCTCTTCGCTGGTATCGGTGACGTGAAAACCAAATGCACGCGTCTCGAGGTGTGAATGAACTGTGTAGACAATTGTGGCATACTGATGAATATGATGCTCTTTGTTCTAGCAGAGATTTGTAAAAATGATCCCGGAGGCGCTTACTGCCAACAACTTTGTCAGTGTACAGGAAAACTCCCATGACAGTTAGATTGAATCCAGGCCCAAGCACCCAGAACGCTCTTGAATCCACACATTGTTTCCCGAGAAGCTGAATGGCACTTTCTTGGACGAAGTAGTAGGAAACAGAGAGAAAGAAAGAGACGGCCGTCCTCTTGGCTTCTATGTACCGCACACCCCCCATTGCTCTTATTTCTGAAAAACCAAAGAGCCGATTGACTGAAGGATTTAGCGTCTTTGTGACTGGATTCCGACCGCAGACCAGCATGAGTGGCTTTAGTTGTGTCACCAGGGGTCGTAAGGGATTGAGTAAGAGTACTATCTTTAAACGTGTGCATCACGGACACCTCTCTGTTGGTCTTCTGGTGGATTGTTTTGGGTGCCATAAAGAGCGGCATGATGGATTTCATTGCATGGGATTAATCACGAGTACAACAGGAAGGGTGAGAGGCCTCTAAAGCCCCAAGCTTCACTGCAGGAAGTGACATTTGGCAGTTTACCTGGATCCGGTCCGAAAAGAAGCCATATCTAGCGTGTGTAATCTGAGCTTGACTCCGGGAACTTTATGTATGACATATTTGCCATATTTAACATCCCCATCATCCCAAAATGCTCAACACAGCCAAGAGGAAAAGTGTGTTGCTCAGAGGGTGATTGAGTTCTCAGTTACACTTCAATTAAGTACTAACTCAAAGGTTTTCCTAATATGACTTAGTAGAAACAAAAATAGACACAAATGAGGCAATTGTTGACAAACAGCAGGAGTACTATAAAATGCAGATGCCTAGTATAGCCAGTATAGCACAGTTTGAGACCTTGTTGTGATATCTTCTGAAATTCTCAAGACCCTAGTGAGATGACTAGGGTATTTTCTCGTTAGAGTCAGCCAAAAGTCTCTACATTTTAATCTCATTGAAATTACAGAGATATTAAAGCAATAGAATTTGTGGGAGAGACTGTTCACAACTCATTGAGGGTTGTACATAACCCAAAGCCAAGCTTAAAAAGACTGGTTAAGTATTTCCATAATTGCTTTAACTAGTGTTGTCACAACACCAAAAAAAAAAAAAACATAACATAACAATCATAACAAAAACTATTGAACTACTATGAACTATGGAACTACTATTTTATTTAACTATTTGAATATTCAAAAAATGTTATAAATTAAATGAGTGGATCAATAATGCTAATAATAATTCTAAGTAATATATTATATGTTGTACGGAACACATTATGGAATACATTATAATCGAATGGAACTACAGGTGCTGGTCATATAATTAGAATATCATCAAAAAGTTGATTTATTTCACTAATTCCATTCAAAAAGTGAAACTTGTATATTATATTCATTCATTCATTACACACAGACTGATATATTTCAAATGTTTATTTCTTTTAATTTTGATGATTATAACTGACAACTAAGGAAAATCCAAAATTCAGTATCTCAGAAAATTAGAATATTACTTAAGACCAATACAAAGAAAGGATTTTTAGAAATCTTGGCCAACTGAAAAGTATGAAAATGAAAAGTATGAGCATGTACAGCACTCAGTACTTAGTTGGGGCTCCTTTTGCCTGAATTACTGCAGCAATGCGGCGTGACATGGAGTCGATCAGTCTGTGGCACTGCTCAGGTGTTATGAGAGCCCAGGTTGCTCTGATAGTGGCCTTCAGCTCTTCTGCATTGTTGGTTCTGGCATATCACATCTTCCTCTTCACAATACCCCATAGATTTTCTATGGGGTTAAGGTCAGGCGAGTTTGCTGGCCAATTAAGAACAGGGATACCATGGTCCTTAAACCAGATGCTGGTTGCTTTGGCACTGTGTGCAGGTGCCAAGTCCTGTTGGAAAATGAAATCAGCATCTCCATAAAGTTGGTCAGCAGCAGGAAGCATGAAGTGCTCTAAAACTTCCTGGTAGATGGCTGCGTTGACCTTGGACCTCAGAAAACACAGTGGACCAACACCAGCAGATGACATGGCACCCCAAACCATCACTGACTGTGGAAACTTTACACTGGACCTCAAGCAACGTGGATTGTGTGCCTCTCCTCCAGACTCTGGGACCCTGATTTCCAAATGAAATGCAAAATTTACTTTCATCTGAAAAGAGGACTTTGGACCACTGAGCAACAGTCCAGTTCTTTTTCTCCACAGCCCAGTTAAGATGCTTCTGACGTTGTCTCTGGTTCAGGAGTGGCTTGGTAGCCCTTTTCCTGAAGACGTCTGAGCGTGGTGACTCTTGATGCACTGACTCCAGCTTCAGTTCCACTCCTTGTGAAGCTCTCACAAGTGTTTGAATCGGCTTTGCTTGACTGTATTCTCAAGCTTGCGGTCATCCCTGTTGCTTGTGCACCTTTCCAGTCAACTTTGCATTTAATATGCTTTGATACAGCACTGTGTAAACAGCCACACCTTTCAGTAATGACCCTCTGTGACTTACCCTCTTTGTGGAGGGCGTCAATGTTCGTTTTCTGGATCATTGCCAAGTCAGCAGTCTTCTCCATTAATGTGGTTTCAAAGAACAAGAGATACCCGGAATTTATACTGTAGGGATGGTCATTAATTGAAACTCAAATGTAAATATTCTATTTTTCTGAGATACTGAATTTTGGATTTTCCTTAGTTGTCAGTTATAATCATCAAAATGAAAAGAAATAAACATTTGAAATATATCAGTTTGTGTGTAATGAATGAATATAAAAACAAGTTTCACTTTTTGAATGGAATTAGTGAAATAAATCAACTTTTTGATGATATTCTAATTATATGACCAGCACCTGTATTTTGAAATCTAATTTTTCTTGTCTTCTCCACTGCTAATATTATCATTAGCTGTGTTTCCATTACTCTTCAAATTGCACAAATTGAAATTGCGAATTGAAAATTTGGCCGATGGAAACACGTAAATTTCACAAAAACTCCCATATATTGCAAAAATGTTTTTTACGCTCGCATGAGGTGGTTTTTCATGGAAATTTAAAAAAGGAAAATATCACAAAACTTTTAAAAAATGATGTTTTAGTCGCATAACTTTGGTTAATGGAAACACAGTCATTTCGTAATAGTTTTTTTTTTTTTTATCAACACTTCGCAAAAAAATATCGCAACATTTTGTGAAAATCTGTAATGGAAACCAGGCTATTGTCAATCATTTAGGATGCAATCATGCATTTAAATACAGTTTTCACTTCCAAAACTTTGCTTGTGTACTTTGAAGCATGGAAAGTATCACTTTATTTTGAATGGGTCACATACAGATATAGCGAGTAATAAGTGCCTCCTTTGTCATTACTGAAAATGTCAGTAGCTTCAGTTCAGCATAAGCTCACTCTTACAAAAACTCCTATTATAATAAATGAAGCTGTCTTCACTGTACAACAAAACAAGATGTGATGCTTCTTAAAGCACCTTTGATGCTCTTCAAAGAAATCTCACACAAATACACATGGGAGTGTTTGAAAGCAGCTGCCCTCCAGCGGGTACCAGGTACTTCAGAAAGGCTGGTATTTTTTTACACTTTTAAAATTTCAGTATTGGTCATAACACTAGCTAGTCTAAAGACAGAATTGTTTGTCTTGGCTGAAAGCAAAAATGCTTTTGGACCAATAGATTTTCAATGTGGACGGAGCTAATCTCACAAATACAAAGCATGCAAAATGTTTTGCAGCTCATTGGTTTTTGTGGTACAGAAACATTGGGATTAAATGGCTTTTTATGACTTGTTGCTTTATTGTGTCACACTTGTTAGAATACAGTGTAATGTACTCTCTTGCATTATGGCTGTTGCATTGCATAAGGCACACAGTGTCAGAGTTGTCAGAGCGTCTCCAGAGCTCCCACAGGGATATGGTGCACACAGCACATGGCATTCTGGGCACTCAGAGAACGCCCAATGCATTGCCTGATGACAGACCAATGCAGACCGTCAGGACTGGATCAAAGAGCTCTGCGGTGTGTGTCGGTGAGAGAGAGAGAGGAATACACAGAAAGATTAGAAGCAACCTCACAGTGCTCAAATTAACTAGTACATTAAAACCAGTTGATACAATTTTTCGAACAGCACAAGAAAAGAAGGAAAGGAAAAAACGCTCTAGCAGTTGCAGTTAAAAATGCCTTAATGCTCTTGTAAACAAGAGGCTTCCTCTGATCTTCACAGCAGGGTCAGGTGAAAGGGTCGTGCTGCTGGTTATTTAAGGAGTTCCAAGTTCACCTTGACGTGTCTGTTGACAGGAAGAGGGGCTTTGGATCTTGTTTCCTCGCCTGTGATTACTTTACACCACAGCTGCCAGAGAGCAGCCTTTACTTGGGAGAGGAGTAGTCTGTGAATCATGACCGACACAGACGAGAGATCTTCAGATGGACAGAGAGAGGATAAAACTGTGAGAGAAACAGCGTTGGGAAAACTCAGACTTGGCTTCCTTCATGAGTGTGAATCTATCTATATTGTTGATGCATATGTTAACTTGAAATTATGAGTTTATCTGTTTCTGATCACTAAAAATACTAAGTTACATTTGAGATGATTCACAACCGGTCACAACCTGATAATTGGTTTTGTACGTGAGAGAGCGAGGGAATAATGTGTCTGTTTTTCACATAACACATGTTGTGCTGGATATTTATTCCTGATGTCCTCACAGAAGATATCCACATTGTATATTTGATTCTAAACAGTTTGAATCTTGTAGAAATATTTGTGGCTAGAGTCAATGATGGCATGAGGAATCTTCACTCGAAACAAAGATGAAAATTCAGTGGTTAAATATGTTATTCTGGGAATGTTGCTGGAATAAGTAGTTTGAGGAAATGCACAGTCGTTCCACTGTGGTTGGCTAAAAACGAGCAGCAGTTTTAGATTCTACAGATGCATGATAGTGAATCTGTGAAGGTGAAATTAGGTGTAATCAAAACCCAACTCCATTTAGCCTGTCATAAAAATACAGTTGAAATGTCTGTAATGAAAAAAATGAACATTGTCTGGAAATCTTGCAATATTATTTGAGCTGTAACAATGCTATGGCCCTCAATTTAAAAATCCCGAGAGGTATGAAAATTGTTTCCTAGAACTGGGTTTACATAATGGCTGAATAATGATGCGTAGAATTATGCACGTAACTCAATGAAAAAATAAACTAAACGTGCAAATAATTTAGCAAATTGTCATATTGTCAACAGTCCCTCTTTGCTTGTATATTCTAATTCACTAAGACTCCAAAAATAGACACTTCAGGACAAACAAACAGCAACATACAGCATGATTTTGGTTTACAAACAATTGTGTCACTGTTGGTTTGCTTGAACAAACTTTAAAGTGAGCACAACATGTTGAAATCTGTGCAGACGTCATCGGTCTGCTCTTTCACACTCTGGGGACAAAAAAACGTTAATAATCAAATAATATTAGTAAGTAAATCCAGACTGTAATGTCCCCGTTTACAAACGAGAGTGCATTTTTCTCAAAGAGAAGATTTCTCACAAATATTTTGAACAAGGCAGAAATTCATGCAGGTTTAGATTTTCTTTGGACATGAACCAGCAAACACAAACATCTTCCCACCAGGTCTTAGATTCAGAGAAATTTTAAGTACTTCTGCAGATGGTGATAAAAATTAGAAGTAAACTGAACCGATACAATCTCCCAGCTGAACATAGGAATGATATCAAATGCTGTGCAAACTCGTTGTGGTCACTTCTGCTGGTCTTTTTTAAAATTGGTTAGTTTAGTCACACGCTGGAAGAATAGCTTTAGTTTGGAAACCTAAATCTTTCTGCTTTAACAGATCATGTGTATTTGTGTCCCCTGCTGAATTCCACTCATTGCACACTCTGTACACTCAGCTTTTGGAAGAGATACAGAATCTAAAAATGTACTTTGAAAAAGTATTGTAGTGAAAATTGAGAAAAATTGTCTGTGGATGTGATCAGACCACATAAAGTCAGGTTGTCACTGGTCCATCTGGTCAACCTAATCAAAATAGGTTTAATTAAAAGAAACAGCATTTGTTTGCACAATAATCATAGCTTACATTTTTATATAATATAATATAATAATATGTATTTGTATTTCAAAATTTGATCTCAATGTATAAGGCAAATTTATTAGTTTAAATCGCTAATTAAAAAAGTTAATTAGGAAAAGAATATGCTTTATATTCACTAATAATATTTACATTTCACAAAGGTTCACAACTCATTTAAAGATTTGCATTATTTATTAATATACACATTATTAATATTATATGTTCATTCACTATAAAATGTATATTTGTAAAATTGCATGTAAAATGATGACTAAATAGCTTTATTTGGTGTAAGTCAGAATTGTTGGCAAGGTACAATACAGATCTTGGAAAATGTGGTTACTGTACAATGTCCCTTTACGATAGATGTTAAATTGAAACTTTATTTAATAGGACTCTTAGCAAAGCCAACACTGCAAAATCAAAACCTGAAGTGTATTTACATTATGTTCCAGATCATTGAAGCATTGGAAAGCAGTAAATTTCATTGTAGACAGACACAGGATCTGCATTTACTCCAGGAGTCTGATAGTCTGATATCATAAACCAGTGCGGTTTGTGTGCATGTGTGTGTGTGCGTGTGATTCATGGTCCTACTCCCCTGAGGTTGAGTGTGTGCTGGCATCATGGGTTGAGGCCCCGCGACTCGCAGCAGATTTCCTGTGGGCATCAAGGTGCATTCCGCTCACTGCTGCTCACAGGGAGCTCGCTCACTTCTTATGTTAACAGCTCCGGGCAGACGTCCAAAAACAACAGTTTTTATTGAATTTGAAAGAAGAAAAAAATCCCCTATTGGACTATTTTGTTCCTCAGGCTATTGCTTTAACGGTAGTTGAAATTGTAGTAGCACATTTCTAAAGGTCGTGTGTCACCTTTTAGAGTCTAAGACTAATTAAGTGCTTGAAAGTCTTAGTAGAAGAGGATGTCGCCAGCATGGCCCCCCGCTCAGAGGCAAATCTCAGCCCTTAACTCCTTCAGATATGTCTAGGTTTGTTTTACATGGCATTCAGAAAGTATTCACCCCTCCATACAATATTTATCACTTTGCTGTGCTCAAGTCAAATGATAGGCCTACCTTTCATTCGCATAAAGTCATGCTAATTATTGCACTGCATTTTTAGTACTTCACTACTAATTTAATCAACTCATATTTGTTTCAATGATGCATCACATAGGATAATATAATGCTTTCATATGTTTGCATATTGAATTAATTTCTTTACTCCTTTAAACGCTTTTTATTGACTCTTCGCAATGGCAGAATTACATACTTTTTGCAAATATCAATGAATAGCAATATAAATAATGATTATTTTGTTACAGTAGGTATACTAAATAAGATTTTTACATGCCCCAATCTTATTTCAGATTGCTAGAAAATATAATTGTAGATTAGTCTGGTTAAGGTTTAACTGATGATGCAGTATAACTAAAATATGACCAAATTTCAGTTAATATCAGAATATTCTTATGCTTGTACATTTTGAATTGTGCTGAGTTAAGTTTGAGGAGGTTAATGGTTCCTGAAGGCATGTAAATACAGTATAAATGTGATCTGTTAAATTCTGTATTTTATTAAACATTAAAAGGAATGAGTGTAACACACAAAGCACAGGTTTTATTTTCTCCTGTGCTGTGGATCGAATCAGACAAGGGTTTGCTTGACAAGTCAGATACAAATCTTATATCATCAAGCTTCTCACTAACAGAATCAGCAGTGACAGAGCAGGTATCTGTGCACCGCCTAACTTAAAGATTGTTGTTACTAGATTTTAATCTCTGTTATATGGTCTCTGGATTTTGAACAGTTTGAAAAAAAGGTAATTTTATAATGATAAAAAGGAGTTTTCATGCATAATCCTCCAGTTTTTCAAGCATGCTTGGTCCCAAATAATGAAGAAATCAGTCCCCTTCTGACTAAACCCTTGGCATCAACGCTGCTTTTAGGCTAATAAGGACTAAAACAGATGGCCCAGTATGAAAAGACTCACGTAGATGACTTACCTCTCTCTTTTATGTCCACATCAGGCACTTATTTAGTAAATCGTCCTTGGAGCCATGCTTATGTCATTTCCTCTGAAGTTCAGTCACCTTTTCATATGAGACCAGAACTCATTAGATCAGTGACGTGCACGTTATTATTGAGAGGCATTTAAAAAGGATTAGGTCGCTTGAAGGCAGCAATTATTAGTTATTAATTTAAGGGCATGTCATAATATGAGGTTAATTTGACTTTTACTACTAGCGAATGTATTCCACATGATTCATAAATTTAACTTCATCTACATGTGTATTTTGTTGAAAGGCCACACCGCGGTAGTTGAATTTGTATTCTCAGCTATTTATGTAATTTGTTGTAAAGTGCTGCTCAGTTGAACTATTCAGTAAGTTTTTGTGAATTATTTTCTAATATTGTGAACAATTTTTACAATTTAAAATCTCTGTTCTATTTTAACATATTTTAAAATTCATCCTGTGATGGTAAAGCATCATTACTCCAGTCTTCAGTGTCTCATGATCCTTCAGAAATCAGTCTAAGAAACATTTCTTATTATTATCAATGTTAAAAATGGTTGAGCTGCTTAATATTATACAAAGTAGATACAAATAGATTTTATCTTTACTGTCATTTTTGATCAATTCAATGCTAAATAAAAGTATTGATTTCTTTTAAAAAATCACACTGAGCCCAAACTTTTGATTGATAGTGTACACCTTAAAAAGTATGGTTTTTCTACTTGATCTAACCTATTGACAAATTTAACAAAAGTAACAAAGAATTTAATATAGCTTAAAGGTTTGCAAATGTTTTTGAGTCTCTCCAGCTCTGCACATTTTGGATGTCTCCGGACATCGTATTGACTCCTTTTCCACAGAGTGACAGGTTTAAGGTTGCAGTGGTTTAAGACTGTTGATAACCACAAAAGACTGCTGCTAATTCAGCAGAACAATATCTGTTTCAGGCTAAAGGAACTCCTGGAGGCTCACATTGAGCTCTGACCTCTCACCCCTCTTCAGTCAGTGCTGATTACCTATAATCCTGTGACGTACTTATTGGAATGGACATTGGAGCCTTTTGATTGTCACCACTACACAAATCCATCAGTTTTTTATAGACCTGTTGTTGTACTTCTTTTGATTGCATGAACTTTATTTGCCCTACTGTTCCACTGTGTTCCACCTCAGTGTTCCCAATGTCCAGGCCCCATAATCCCCAACTTTCTCCCCATCCGTGTAAAGCACTTAAGAACTAATTTGGCCCATTAAACAGATAGGCAGCATTTCCTTTCCTTTGTTTGTCCTGTCAAGTCTGAGAGCTTTGTCACCTTCTATCTCTCTATGGTCTTTTACTGTGTTTACCCAAATCAGCCATTTTCTCAATCCCTCTCCTCCTCTGTGCTTTCATCCCCCTCTCTCCTCCACTCATTTTTTCCAGAATTTGCAAAGACATATTAAAAATACTTCTACCCTCAAGTCAAAACGAGGACAGAATCATAAAAGAAAAACTTTTGGGTTCAGTTCATGTGATTTGCCACAAAGTTACGGTTTTCTTTAAGGTCTTTGATGTTTTTATCAGCATACCCTCAGGACATTACCAATTTATAAGTATGAAATTGCCTACATATTTTTTATGTGTAACACAACCAATTAGCGATGACATTTCAGACATTTTTAACAAAGTTCAAACGCATTTATAGACTCTGTGAAACACTTATTAATGGGGAGCACGTAGGTATTTTTATCTATTTATTTTTACACATTATTTTATTACTTTAAAATATTAGAATTTTTGTCTTTTTAAAATGTTTTAAAACTAATTTATTTGATTTATTAAGCTTTTTTTTTTTTTTTATAAGGTAGCAAAACTGTTTAGTCATATTGCCTAATTATATTGGGTGATTTGAACTTTCCCCATTTAAATCAATGTGTAAAGTGGACAGTAATTTTAAACCTTTAGGCCAGATATTCTACGTACGCAGACACGTTTGCTTGGCCAATGCATTCTTGAACTCCGTACAAAGCCTCAGCACTTGATGCGATAGACTTCAAATGTCTGTGCCATTAAACCAGATGTGTCATTATTCAGGTTGCTAACTATAAACATGTTTATACTAGATTCTCTTGTTGCTTCCCAGTGATGGCTATTGACCTAGTGCCCCTTGTGGCAACACTGAGAATACAACACACGCTTCACATATCTGACACACTTCAGAAGGCTACAGCGTGTGAAATTGCTAGAAATGTTAATTTACACTTCAGGAGATGAGGGCATTTTTTTATCTCTCTCTGCCTGAATGTACTGCTTCCAAACAAGCAGTCAATTTTCTTCTTGGAATATGAGTTGTGGGTTTCCTGAGCTCAAGGTTTATTGGATTTCCAAATTCATTGAATTGTAAAGTAGCAAGGCATTTAGCCTTGGTGGAGGTTCATCGTTTATATGGAACTACAAGCATTTTTTAAAAGTGAGTTTTATTCAAGAAGGAATTCAAATACTCCCACAAAAGAATTTCTTTTTGCTTTTTACTTGGAAAGCCATTTCACAAATGAGGTCTATGTGTTTAACAGGGACACTGGACACTGACTTAACTTCCACTCTAACGTCAAGAAGCTCAAGACCTCTGGTTGACTTCCTGGTCAGGGAGATGGGGAAAAGGCGAAGAAAGCATGAGGAAAAAGAAAGTGGAAGAGACTGAGGGGAAAAAGTTCCCTCGGATATTTTCGGGTCCAGTTACCTTCAATCAAAGCATTGAGAGACCTGTGACTGCCACGTGACATGTTTTGACCATCCAGTATGGATGCTTGTGAATGTGTCTGTTTGAGAGTGAACACACCAGAACTCAATTAACAGTTAAACTGCCAGAGAAGGAAAACAGATGCAAGCTCAGCAGAGGGTCGAAATGTGGCCCGAGTGTGATTGTTTCACACACCCCTGTTGTTTCTCTTCCTCACTGTGCAAATGACTGACACTTATCAGTTGCGATATCCCAGACAGGGATGGAGTTCACGGGCTGCGGAGTCAGATGAGCCTCCTGTGCTGTCAACATGCTTCAGGCTTCCCAGAAATCTGCCCGTTTACTCATTTTATAAGTCCTTTGGATCTTGCCAACCGGCATGAATTTTAAGAGACTCTGTGGGAAATTACGTAAAATACTCAAGAAGGAAAATAAGACTGTTGCCAAATTGTACAGAAGTTTGCTTTGCTGAAATAAGGGAAAATCTATTTGTTAATGCTAAACGGTTAGGTATGTAATCCGTCAAAAGGCATTTTCATGGACTCGTTTACGAAATATTTACTTTAGACAAATGAGCTTTTCAACGTCTTACGCACCCAGCAGATGGTTTACCAGTTGCATTGGAATTGAGAAACTTAAAAGGTGCATTACATTTATGTTGTTTATGTGTTACAGGCTCTTTTCTTAAACAACCAGTATGATGGTGGTGTTAGAGTTTATACCACCACCTATTGGTGTGGAGGCAACATTGTGCAAAAGCAAAAGTTTTCAGATACCGATATCATTGTAGAATACCCTAGTAAAAAAACTAATATATTTCAAATTAATTTCATACTGAGTATAGTTCAAATCTGACATATCGCTTGAGACTTGTGCACAAGTTGAGTTCCACTTGTGCACAATGTACATTTCTTAATGTTAAACCTAAAATGTGTTTCAGTGTCACTATTGATGAGATTATATGATCTTTAAATAATACAGTGTACCTGATACACTTGCAATAGTTCTACTTCAGCACAATCAAATATACTTCAGTATATCTTTAGTTGGACCTCAGCGCTACTTCCATACACTACTTCCATACAACAAGTGCATTAAGTACACAATTAATTGTCCCAACTTAGCAGACTTTAAGTATACCAGTTTAGTATACCAAAAGTACAGTTGCAGGGTATTTTTATTAAGCACATAAATATGTAAATTAGGGAGGAAAAAATGTACTTCAATTGCATTTTAGTATATTTATTTTTCACTAGGGTAACCCTATACACAGCCATATTTTCACTCATTATTAATTTATTCTACACCTTCAATAGTCATCTGATCCCAAGGTTGCATTCAGACCACTGTATTCTATACCACTATTATGAGTAAAGTAATTTAAACTTTTAAAAGTATTTTTATTAGCCTTCTCTAGGTGACACAACCCTGGTGTTTGTCAAAAACAGTTCGTAACTTTTCTTCTGGGCAGCTGATTTGGTGACCTTGATGTCTAATTGACGATCTGGTTATGGTAAGGGCCATTTAGCCTGAGAAGACTCTTGTTGTGTTTACTCCATATTTATCTGCAGGTGTATATCTGTGATTGCGTGCTATACCTGAGGTCAAAGTTCAGCTGCAGCTCTTCATCAAGCCACTGTTGTTAAGGCATATCTGATGATGCCCCACGGGCCCTAGGGAATGACTTTCCCAGCTGTGAAACAGGAGTGCGAGTGGCCGCTAAGTTTGTGTGTTGGGGAACCGATAGGAGCGATCAAACATGTAGAGGCCGGAGGAACAAGGGGGTTGTAATCGTCTACAACTCCTTAACTATCCTACCTTCCCCCAGCATAGCCCCAGTTGGTTTGCTCATCTTGCTGTGAAGCATCCGTTTGATGTCCTCAAGATAAACAGGGTTATTTACAGTGCCGAGGGCTTTTACTCAGGGGCCCCTTTCTGGGTTGTCAGGCAGAGGTGTGTGCGTAAGCGTGGGACAGTGTCAGAACCTTGTTCTCGATTGCCGTGGTCAGAGTAGACTAGTCATATATACACGTGATCCATCAACGCTGACCTTAACTTGCCCTGTTGACCACTAGACTCTTTGTACACTACATTTTCTTTTCATTTATAGAATAATGAAAGGGTGGCGTAATGACTGGATAGTATTTAGCGTGACCTCCCCTTTAATCAGGATGCTCAGCAAATTAGAGCAAACCTCAAATAAGCACCATAATGCAACCACACACTATGAGTAACCCCTCTGACAATAAAGTGTAATCAGACTATGGATAATTACGTTTTTAAAGACAGCATATAAGTATTCAGTCTTTAGTCTTTACCTTAGTTTAACATTCAAAGTTGTTCAAGGTTTTTGAGCTTTTTGCCTTGTCTTTGATACCCTGTTTCCTTTAGCATGATGCTGGTGCCAAAGGCGTTTCCACCAAAGGGTGGTTCTGGGCTGGAAAAATAGACTCACCTTTTAAACCGACTGGAATTGAACCTGGAACCAGTAACAGTGGAGACCAGAAGAGGGGATGGATATTGTCCTCACCAATTACAGTGCAGTTGAACTGTAATTCACACAGACAAACCAATATTAAATAGTACACAATTTACAGTGCATTTAGTGGCAATTAAAAAAAAAAAAATCTTGACATCGAGTAATCATAACTTCATGAGAATAAAGTTTTAATACTTTTATGAATTCTTTCAAGAATAAAATGCAACATTACACAAATAAACTAGTTACATTTTTAATAAAATAAAAAAGAATAAAATCAAACAATTAATTAAAAAACAAAATTATAACAATTTTTTTTTTTTACAACATTTTGTACATGTGCAACTTTTTTTCTCGTAAAAAAGCCTATTATGAGATTATTCTCAAAACATCATGGCTTTATTCTTGTAATTACTTTTTTACACATTCTTATTTGCACTAAAACAGCACTGTAAAAACAAAATCACCCCATTATAGTCAATGAAGTGCCAAATTATGATTAATTAACAAACAAGAAATTCTGTTTTGTTTGAGCTAGAAATATTTATATTTATAAATAAAATTATTCAAATAAAAAAGAAAAAAACATTCTCAAAGACTGTTGCTGTATGTTTATTTGTAGTAAGTTAGGTAAGTCTGTTATGTCATCATTGACTCCCCAGACTATATCAGGGGCCAATGGTTGTAACAGTGAATGCTTGGAGATAAAATCAAGCATGTTTGCAGGCTCCAACCCTATATTTACTGTACACCAGCCCCGCCAATGCCACAGGGGAAGAGAGGGGGGTTTAAGCTTGGTCTTTCACAGTCACAGGTGAGCTAGTGTGGGGATTGTGTTATCAACTAACCAAAGTGCACTATAGTAATCCAGGATTAGAGCACAAAGTGACTGTGTGCATGTGTGTTGCGGCTTTCTTTTTATGTGCCAACCCGCTAGATCCCCATGTTTGCCTTCTCTCAGTTACGGCTCTTACTTTGGCAGGAACCTGGTAATTGAGCTTAATCCACAACTGAAGTTAAAGATGGAAAATTAGATTTTGCTACACTGTGTACACAGATAATGAAAAAAAAAATAAAATAGATATATATATATATATTGGTTTTATTGGCGATAGGTTACCAAATGGAAATGATGAATGGCAATTATGTACCTGTTAATCTTGACCCCTGGTACAGGTTGTGTTGGTGTTTGTTGCTCACCCTATTAAACATGATATAAATCATTTATAGCATTGTCTCATTATAATGCTCATCTGTTCTTGGAAGGCAGAGATTCAGCTCAGCACCTTTGTCTTTTAGCACCTGACGCCATAAGTTCCAGACTGTCGAAAATGTTGGCTAGGGTTCATGGGTATCCGTGACATGGGAATGGAATGGACGTAAGAGACATGAGAGATACACAAACACCTGCAGTTTTACTTCCTTTACACGCATCACACACATGAATAAACTCTCTTGCACACTTGCAAGCCAATGTCAACAGTTGTTAATGACCTTGTGTTTTTCTTTTCTGATGGACAGTGATCTTCAAGGGGCTTAAATTAATAGTTTAAGACTTTATTTATTCACCCTCATGTTCCAAACTCGAATGCTGTTATTTTCTTTGAACACAAAGTAGAAATTTGTTGAATGAATGTTACATGTTGGTTGCAAGCTATTAAAATAAAGTAAAAAATAATTACATTTTGTGATTCTTTAGGACTTTATGATAGTATGACTTTAATCTCATAATGTTACTTTATGCATAATTTAGATTGCATAATTTTTGCATCTTTATTCTTGTAAAAGGCCTATTATAAGATTATTCTCAAAACATCATGACTTTATACTTTCAGATTTTTTTTTTTACTTAGTTGCACTCAAACAGCATTGTAAAAACAGTCACTACTATTATAATCAGCAAAGCACCATTTATGATTATTTGACAAACACCAAATTCCAATTTTTGTGGCTACGCCAGTCACTTTATTTTCCCGTTTTGTTTGAGTTTAAAATATTCATGCATATATTAATACATACTTATATATTCATACATAATATTAAAGAACTTAAATGAATAGTTGCCCCCAAATGCTCTATTTTTATTCACCTTAATGTTCCAAACTCTTACTGCTTTTTAAAATTGAAATACAAGGTAGAAATTTGTTAAAGAACGGCTCCAGGTTACGCATGTAACCATGGTTCCCCAAGGGGAACGAGGCTCTGCGTCGAAACGCTAAGGGAACTCCTTCAGCGTGACCACGCTCTGAATCACGTAGCTCGCGAGCGTCTGTTCCACCCGGGGCATCGCCCTGTAACCGCGCTCACTCAACCCTGCCATATTGCCATAGTAGTCAGAGGCGGGGATGAAGAGGCGGGCCGAGAATGGCCTGGCCCATGATCTCGACACCTCGGCTCTGGCGTGGAGATGGTGGCCTTGCCCGCAGAAAGAATTCGTCCAGCTTGCTTTTCTGCGGCTCGGCTTGTTTCTCAGTGGGCCAGTTGATGTTTAATTTGGCCACAGCACGAGTAACCACCTCCAACAGCTCCTCATACTGGGGCGATTGAGGGTGCGAATCCTCCTCGATGCTCTCCACGTCAGCCTCGGAGGAGGAAGACAGGCGGAGTGTCGAGCCCTCACCCCGGAGGGAAGAAACTGCAGAGCGGGCTTCCGATCCCAGAGAGAGGGAGCTGAATCTGGTGGGTGAGGAAGCAGATAGGGACTCTCTCGTCTGCATTCCCTCCACCAGATCCAATTGCGAACCCCACGAGTGCACCACGGGGAACGCTAGTGAAGGCTCCCTCCTCGAAGAGAGCCTTCCGGGAGCGAAGCTTACGCAAACGAAGCCACTCGCAATGCCTCGAGAGCCGACTCTGCTGTTTTGGCATTAACTGATGGGCAATTGAGTGAATAAAAACTTAAATTTGAGTTTTTTTGTGATCGTTTTTGGTCTTTTTTAGAGATTAGCAACCTTTGATCAATATGAACTGTAATCTACTTATAAATTCTACTAAGGAAACAATAGCATACGGTTTTAACAACATGAGGAATTTAAATTTTTAGAGTCCTTTAAAAACAGCACTCACATTTACTCACTCTGCCAAAATGATAGTGTCAACACACCATCTGTTTAACTCTCGTTCCTTCTCCATCAGGCTGTTGTGCTTATAGTAAAGTGACTTCCGAGAGTCTGGCCGCTCACATGAACTCTTACTCCTGAAGACTAAACATTACTGTCTTTGTTAGAGGCTGGTGATTTTGCCGTCATGGCTGACACCTCAACCTCTCACTGTCTCTGTGTGATTAGTGGTGTGTGTTAAGAAGGATTTCCCCACGTGTGAGGCCCAGACGATGGATTGGGGAGGACTCCGCTGAGCGCCAGTGGTGGGCCCGTGTGCTTGAGCAGAATATATTGGCGTCCCACATCTAACCTGCATTGTGTATGTGAGGTGCTGTAGGTAGAGGGTGCAGAGCAGCCGGTCAGCAGTCGAGGTATTTTGTTCAAAGTTCTGCATGACTGATCAGAGGGACGGAGAAAAAGAATAGGCCACGATGTGAACAGGGGCCCACATTGTTCTGTGCATAACAGGCCAACAGCAGATGGTGGATGAGCCAATATGGCTTACATACACACACACGTTGACATGAGTATGCCGGACATCACATATATCCAGTATATTGTCTGTCATGCAGTGTGCAGGAATTCAGAACCTGCAATTGAGCAGGACTCGCCAGGAGCCTTTCGCAGTTAGAGGTTTTTATTGGATTACGGGCTTGAACACTTTCAATGCTTTGAAGTTTGATTTTTCCTGGACTTCATTTACTAGAGCTTAAAATAGCCCCATTCATATTCAGGATGTTGTATTTGAATAAAATGTTAATTCCCATCTGCTGCTCAGTGATGGATTTTAAGGAATAGTTGACCAAAAAATGAAAATTATGTCATTATTTGTTCACCCTCATGTTGTTCCAAACCTTTCTGTGAACCACAAAAGGAACCTTTACACCATTCTTTTCCTTACAGTGGAAGTAAATAGGAACTTTGATCTCCAAAAAAGCACCAGTAGACTTTTGTGCAGTGTTACCAAATTTTTCAAAGACATATGATAGCTATGTGTATTGGTGTAATTCAGAATTAGATTCCACATCTCTGGATATGGGTAACCTTTTAAAAAAAGAGTAGTTTAAAGGAATAGTTGACCCAAAAATTAAAGTTTTGTCATCATTTATTCACCGTCATGTCGTTCCAAACCCATATGAGTTTCTTTCTTATGTTGAACATTAAAGAATATATTTTGAAGAATGCTGGTAATCAAACAGTTGACTTCCATAGTATTTCTTTACCTACTGTGTAAGTCAATGGGGACCAACAACTGTTTGGTTCTTCAAAATTCCTCAAAATATCTTCTTTTGTGTTCAACATAAAAAAGAAACTTATGCAAGTTTGGAACGACATGAGGGTGAGTAAATGATGACAAAATTAATTTTGGGGTAAACTATTCCTTTAATGAGTTCAATAGTTTAATAAATGTGATGTAAAGCTTTTGCAAATCTCAAAATGAGTATCCATTTTTCATGTTGTACAGTTATAATGGTGTGATTGTTATATTTTTAATTTATTAACATTTTTTTAATTTATTTACTTTAGTGTTATATTTTTAATTTATTTAGACATTGTAGTATAGACATTTAATACAATATTTGCCATTTGTCATTTATCATCCATAACATCAAAATCTGTGAGTCCCTAATATCTGGAGCCCTCCTTCTGTGTTCCACTGAAGAAGAAAGATAAAATGTGAGTTAGAAACAGCATGAGGGTGAGTAAATAATGACACAATTTTCATTTTTGAAAATTGATGAACTATTCCTTAAATTCAATGCCAACACTGATCTCTTACAATAGTTATTAATATAATACTGTACATGTAGCAGCCTGGACAAATATGAATCCAAGTGAACTGTTGTGTTGTTATGTGCTGATCTTTCAGTTACAAACTTGTTGGAGGACAACATCTGTCATCAGAAAATGCAGGTGTGCATATCACAAATCATGTGGCCAATAATACAGGGACAGTTTAGTCATTAGAATGGTGGCGAGGCAGCGGGTTACTTGTTTTCTCTGACGAGCTTTCTGACTTCCCGCTGGTGAAATGCCTGGAGGGCAAACATATAGAGGCCCCTTCGCAAACTGGCCTGTTCCACTCCACAGAATGTGAGAGCCTCCATATGCTAAACTCTGAGAGGCTCTAGACAAACAAGGCCTGTTCCCTGTTTATTTACGTTGTGTAATGGTTTTTTGAGTGTGTGCTTACACATTGTATATGCAGAAGAGTTCACAGCTCGGTGCGATTTCCCAAAAATGTAATGAAATTTTCACCCTCTTCCCTTGAGAAATATTCAAAAAGCATATTTAACATATTTAAAATCACCAGTAGTGTGAAGCGTAACACGTGGAACTTGATTGGCTCTTTTGGAATGTTGAATTTCATTCCATCATCTTTACACCCTCTACATTCTGACGCCGGTGTCTGCAGTAGCGCTTGGCACCGGCACCCGCTCCTGGTCTGGTGGAGAGAGGGTGGTCCTGGCCAGTTGTGCAGGCATGGATGGTTTATGCCTTCGGTGAGACAGCATGTTTGGATTCCAGGGTCAGGGTGGCACGCAGTGGTGTAGGGTGACCCGCACGGCCAGCTGAGAGCTGAGTAGTGTCTGGACATTGCCAGAGCTTCCAGTGAATCTGATGAGCAGATGGACAGAGCAGTCTTGAAACAGCAGCACTGATCCTAGACATGCAAGGAGAGGAAGATACACTAGAGGGAAAAAAAGAAAAAAGATGGGGTTCATAGGGTTGAGGTGTGTTTGTGTGTTTTGTTGGAACGCGTTCTGGGAAATGGCAGTGTGTGTGTTCTTGCAGCACGTGACAGGAACTGAGCTGAATCAAACCTCTCCAAAGCACAGAACATCTCAGGATAAGTACTTCCCCTGCTTGAAATCTCCATGGCAATGTAACATTTGTAAATCAAATAAACACATGCATATACACACATGATTTCTCAGTATAATGTTTGCATAAAATACTACATTCATCATTTTAATTGGGTTTTTGATATCTTTTAGCATAAAATCATAAAGAAAGAGTTCATCCAAAAATGATTCTGTCATCATTTCTCTTCCCTCATGTATCACTTTTTTATTATTATTTTTTTTAATTCTTCTGTATGACTTTTTTCATGCAGTTACAATTCCAAAAGTAGTTTGGGCAGTTCACACCAAGGACTATAATAACTATAAAGTATTAACAACACACAGGAACAGTATCGCTGGAATCTCTTTCAGAACTTTTCCAGCGAGTTTTTCATGCTTATGGTTAATAAACATATTGACAGCCAATCAAAATACACCCAACTTGATTTTAAATTAACATTTAAAGTGGCAGATGACGCAACTGTAGTGTGCGCTTTTAATATACAGTATTATTGTCATAGGTGTGGATGCTAATATGATGTGAGAGTACGACATGAGAAAGTGTAAATGTTGACAAATGTTTTATTTTTCAATAACAAAGGAGGATTTTAAAAAAGAGGTGGGTCAACTTCAAAAATCCAATTTGCTTGATATCAAAATGGCTGGTCTTTCCACCGAATTTCTAGTATCCATCAAATACTCCATCACAGTTAGTGCCCTCAACTCAGGTGTAAGTGATGCAAAACAGTCCTCGCCACTGTTATTCATGTAAATACATTTACCCTGGTATAAAAGAGTAAAAGCAGTAGAAGTAGAAGTTCCACTCATAGAAAATTTTGTACGCAAAGTCTACTTTGAAAGTTCTCAAAGAAAAGCTCAGCTAGTTAAAAAAAAAGTATCTGTTCAAATTTCTCACATATTGTTCAGTCTGGATAAAAGTTTGTGATCTTTGTGACTCTCTGTGACTCTTTGGTTTTGTGCCACTGAATATTATTTTGAGGTGTAATAGAGAAGGGTGTTGAAAAGTTCTCTGTCCTCGTCAACAGGCCATAACTTTGGCGTAAAGATCCGAGTGCACCGCAGCAACAATTTACAAGCGCGTTACACGTGCCTCATGGTTGATTATTTGGGGTTTTGCTTCAGTTTAGTCTCACTTCACTTTGGTTCCCAAATGTAAATCTTAGATGAATGGGAGTTACAACACCATGCTTACCAGCTTTGGGTTTGGGGAACAGAGGAATGTCGGTATTTCAGTCACTCCTGACTCGTTGGATGCTGTTCTGTGTTTGTGGCTGAGTCTGTTTCTTTCATTTGAGTTCGTAACATATTACGGAAACACAATCCTTTGAGATTTCTGCCTTTTATTCCGGTTTACTTTTTGTTTGGTCATGTCATCCCTCACCAAGACTAGGTTTATTATAATGTCCTGTTTTGGTTTATAGTTTTGTACATGCTGCTGATTGGGGAACAAACTTGAGGTTTCCGTAAGGGTTGAAGTGGTGTACAATTTCCCCAAACCTTTATAGGTGTGCTGACTGTTTTATTTTTTGTATAACTTTAAAGTACACATACATTCCACAATTTGGAAAGTACTTTACTTCCTTTGTGGCACACATGGAATTCAGATCAGGGGAAAAAAACGTAAATTGGGGGAACTTAGCTTATCATAAAAATGCATTTTATTGGAAAGATATGTTTACTTCTCTTTTTTTCTTTGCAGAATATATTCTTTCAATAGGGTTGCAGACATACATTACTTATTAGATAAGACTTGAGTTGCTCTGCTAACTTTTTTGTTGAACCAATTTCTGTTCCAGTGGTGTTAATTGATTTTAACTGCTCATCTATGATGAAATGAAGAGAACTTGGAAATGTTGTAATTGCCACCTTAGTGGAAAAAAAAAAAGTATTTGAAATAGATTTATTTTTTGCAAATACAAATACATATTTATGTGCTTAATAAAAATGCTAAGTTTGCTAAATCGGAACAAACAATTTCGTGCTTAATGCACTTTAATTGTGCGGAAGAAGTGCTGAGGTCCTGCTAAAGATGTACTTATTTGATTGTGTTAAAGTGGAACTATTGCAAGTATACTTCAGATACACTTTAAATATCTTGCATTTAAAGACTGATATTATACAGAGATCATACAATCATTTTTAATAGTGAAATTTAAACACATTTTAAAGAAAGAAAATCCATAAAGAAATACTCCAAATAAAGTTTAATTATAATTTTATCAGTAAGTGATGGTAATAAATATGTCAATGGATTTGAATTATACTTAGTATGAAATACATGTATTTTAAATAAATTATGGCATAGGGTTTATAGGGCAGTTATGCATTTACCAGTAATTACTTACATATTCACAGAAAAAAAAAGAGAATTTGAAGAGAATGAAAATGATTCAAATGGTTCTTTGAAGAACTGAAAACATTCATTGGGGAATCTCGTTGCTGTGAAAACCCCTTTTTAGGAATTTTTAAGAGTGAACTTCCAAATTTTGTTTCCGACTTAAATGCATGACAAGTCTAAATAATGACTGACCAATTTGTAAGTAGGAGTTTCATGGGTGTACTTGAAAGCAGCATATTTCCACGTTTACTGACCACATAATTGTTGCACTCACCCAGTCTGTCACTCATTACCACCATGGGTGTGTTTTGAAGGTGCTGTATGCAGTGTTTTTTTTTTTTTTTATATACCATGCATAATATGTCCCTGATTGCAGCCTTATTTCAGGTATGTTAGAAATATACAAAGCATCCCTTAAACATAATCGTCTACCTAGTAACCCAACATTAGTCCCGTTAACAATGCCAGCGCATGGCTATTCTAATGTGTTTTTAGCTGTGTAATGTTTATTTCAACAGTTCTGCTTTTGTAATCAGCCGACAAGCTGCATTTATTTGATGGCCACTTTTGACACACCAGCCACGGTGTGTGTTGAGAGCCGCTGGCCAAACGCCAGCCCTATAACACATATGGGAAAGACATTGAGCTGCTGCCTGTTTATTTCAGCAATGCCACTGAAATCTCCTTGTCAGGCTTCTGTTTTAATAACTCTTGGCATGGCATGCCTTTTTACCCTCAGTAACCCAATATCGGCGGACGCCGGCTCTCTGAGCTCTCATCGCACTTCATTTTTTTGCTCTTGGCCGCAGCGTGAATGGGAGCGGTAAAACCCTCAGCTTGGAGGTCCTATGGGAGCGCAGCAGTCTGCAGTGTTTCGCTTAACCGATGTGACAAAGCTCAATAACGGATTTGTCTGCCTCGAGTCTTGGGAGAAAGCTGACGCCATGTTGGGGAAACCTCCCCATTTTAAGTCCGTCTTTAAATTTCTTTTTAAGAATGTGTGGTAAGTAGCAAAGCTATACAGATTGATTGGTATTTGTGAAAGGAAATTTTGCTGTCCGTTTGCAATTATGATGTCAGCATTAATAAACGTGTTATTTCATCATTCTAAAGAATTGTGTTTTTTCCTTTCATACGAGTGTACTTTAGGTCAGATCTTTTTTCAAAACAGACACACTAATCATGCCCTTTTAACACCGTGTTCATATAGTTGTCGCATTCAGCACTCCCAAAGGTCAAAGGTGGGCTCACAAGCGTATGCCTCGCAATTACAATTGTCAAGGCAAAAACATAAAACATCCCTTAGGCGTCCAAAATGTCAGATTTTCTGTTCTGCAGTTGTGAAGGTGTTGGTTTAACCTTTCCCTGACGGCCATTTGTCTTGTGTAAGTAACGTGTTTGTTGCTTTGGAGGTTATGAGGTGCAAGGAAACAAGATTTTAAATCATGCTGCAGTTAATATAAGTAGGTAAATGGTATTTAATACCTTGAACGTTTTAAGTTTGTTTTGTTTTTTCTCCCACGTTTGGAGGTGTAACCCTTGCCTGGCCAGAGCACAAACAAAACAAAACAAAAAATGGTAGCACTGTAAAACAACAATTTTAAGCCCAGTCTGAAACCTACACTTATTCATTCACATCAGCAGGTGACTGAATGATCACAAAAATACCAGGCTGGCATCCTAATATGGTTAACAGTCATATATCTATTTTTCAGAAAATCAGTTATGGTTTATTATTGGGTGAATAGTGTGTCACCTAATTAATATTCATGAGCCAAGCTGGTAGTGATATCGATTTTTAGACTATTTATTATTTAACGATCTTGATTTTGTTTAGTATAATCCCAAGATTGATCTTTTACTCTGTGCCAGTGTTTTCTTTTTTGATTCCAGTTTGTTGAATGTCAGTCATTTCACATTTTGAGTTATTTTTAGTTGTGCTGAATAAGACCAGACGAGACTTTCTCCGCTGTTCCTACCCATACAACCTGTCTTCTGACACTCATCCTGCTTATTGGGCAGATATCCAAATTCACACCGGATAACTTCACACCATAAAGGCTGTTTGATGCTTTCTCACGGTTACAGTGAGCATCTGACATTCTGCAAACAGCTTTGAGGTCAGCGGGTACATTCAGCATTCCCCTGGTTAGTTCACTGTGGGTCAAGATTGATCATAATTTTGAAGAATTGCTTTGTAAAGTGGCATATGTGAAAGTTTAAAGTGTGAACACATTTCTAGAACTTGACTGTAACATACGCATGTCCACACACACGCACACATATTCTTTTCATTTCATAGCACTTTTGCTACTGAAGTATACTGTAATGACTTCAGCATCTGTGAGGGCTGGCAGGTGTTAATGCAATTCTTTCTTTATAATCTGCATTTTATTTGTCGTAGATAAGATGACCTCAGGGCCAGTAACAGAGGATTTTTCCAATGGGTGTGGATAAAAAAATGGAATTCAGTCGCTCTCAATGGCCCTATTGAGATTCCTGACGCTTCAAAATCCCTCCTGTTTCTGCTAATGAAGTCAAACGCTTGTCCTCCTGGCTTTGCCTCCCTGATTCATTGAGCAGGACCCAACAGAGGTTCAGAGAAAATAAAAGCCAACCATGTCAGCCTAAGTGAAATGTCAGTGGATCTCAATTCAGACCAGCAAATTGGCCAATTAAAGAGGAAATACGGCAAACTCTATTTAAACCAAATGCCCCTTGCACTTCCTGACCACACTTTTACTGTACATCATGACCCAAAGAACTTCAGCCCTTGATGAATCATCTTACACTTCTACTTTGTTTATTTTAATCTGGTAATTTAACTAACAAGATATATGAGTGTGGTGCTTGCAGGATAATCAATAAACATTTACAGCTTGACCTTAATAGCAGACGAAGAGTGCCACTTAAAAAAATATAAAATAAAATAAAATGAATCAATGATCAGTCTATTATTTTAAGATAAAACTGTAAATAGATAAAGTAATAAAACACTAAAAATTCTTAGTTTATCAGTTGCTCCCGTATGTGATCTTGCCTCATTTATTAACAAAGCAATTGCTTTAACAAGCAAATTCTTTAAAAAAAAAATAGAATTTATAATTTCCATTTTAAATGTAACTGTTAATTTTAATTACTTTATTGCCTTGCATTTAACTGAAATTAAGTTTTGATTATATATTTAATAGTTATGACACGATTTATTCGTCTAATTATTTTTCTGTTACATTTAACATTCTTTGGCAAATTAAATAAAGTTTTAAATGTTTCTTGTCAATTTTATAAGTGATTTATATGCTTAAGTGTCCTCCATAAAGTTATAAGTTGTTAAAAAAATGGTTGTTGTGTTGAAAAGACCAGCATGGATCATCAGCAGCAAATGTTATATTTTTTGCACACTTGTCTCTAGCAAGGGATGCTGATGTGCTGGTGTCCCCACTTAACAAACTTAACCGGTAAGACTTTCTTGGTTATGCCAACATTGCTGATCAGCTCGAGCCAGCATAAACCAGCCTGGAAATTCATGCTGACCCACATTGTTTTTTTTCAGCAGACCAGTCAATGGTAATGGCTCCGTTGGCCGTTTCTCGGATTCCTAATCATGAATGAATTTCTTTAGGGCCAAATTTCAATCGATGACTATCTAAATCACCCATTTAGATGGAAAAACAGCCAAAGAAAACTCACGGAAAGATTTATGTGGCGCTCCAGTTCTCCACTTCACCACCCGGTACAACTGGAGTAGGAAACCTTTCTTCTACCTTTCTTCTAAGGAGATGGGGTTCTATTTTTTGATGTATATTTTTTCCTCCTGGGAGCAATTTGGGAGAATAATGGTAAAGTCAGGGTAATAGTGGTTTTTCTGGCATCATCACAAAAGCGTCTTTGTAGTGATCTCCTGTAAGTGGCTCACCGTAATTATTTAATCCCGGACGTAATGGGGCACTTTTTCTGCTCCAGGGATTGCTGGGGAAAATATTTCTCCACCTAGCCACATCTTGGCATACGAATGAATAAGAGCTCTGCACCAATTCAGGCTTTCTGGGAATGCTGCAGTTGGACAGAAGTACAGTATACAGAGTGAGGCGTACGTTGACTTGGCTTACAACAGTGTGCCCTTAAGAAAACTCGCAACGTTATTTTCCCGGCCTTCTAATGTTGTATGTCTCCGTTCTTATTTTTATAAGCAAAATACTGTGTTGCTTTTGAGCCTATTGTATGCGCGTCACATGTTTTTTATTGACCGGTAGGTGCAAGTGTAGTCAAGCGTTTGCCAAAGTCTTTCAGCAGAGAACTGGCTGGTGTGCTTCTGAATCGCCGTTCCTCGTGGTATGAGGTTAGCACAGCAGCGGCCAAGAGCGAGAATGAAAAATGACTCGTGCTGTGATCCTTTTTCAAACTGTGACTGCAGTTTAACGAGGCAACAAAGCGGCGAGGGATCGTCATGAATGGGTCAACTGTCATCAGTGGGCAGACGGGAGCAGACGCACCGCCGTTCGGCTCCTGTAACCGGGCCTGCGCTCTCTTTGGAGTGGGAGACGTCAGTCATCTGGATTGCACCGGGTTCAGCACGGGTTGGGGTGTGTGATGGACTGTACGTTTCTCTAGGCTTGAAACTTTTGTGGACCCATCGGAACTTGATAGGGCCTTTGTTTCAGGTTTATTGGTTCCCTTAGGATACTGGAGGTGCATGGAGCACCACATCCCGTTTTCAAAGAAGTCAACTAATCTTCTCGGCCTTCTGGAATTGCCACATAACTGTATTTTTATTTGGAGACCAAGAGAATTTACATTTGACAAGGTTATATATAACAGTTGTGAAAAGTCATGAAATGTGTGCAGTGATTTTTCCAGATTTCAAAAGGTGTGGGGAAGTCTTTGTTCAACTTAATAGACAAAAGTGCAAAAGTTCATTTCTTTTCTTTTGACCGCCACCCAACCCAAAGCAGAATTAGTTTATTATTTCTAAAATTGTAGATCATAGTTTATGAATTGCTCCATCTATAAATTTTTATAGTTTAAATAATTTGAATAGTTTAAACCTTACAATGTATTTTATTTTATTTCATTTTGTATATTGAATATATTCATTTTGTGCATTGACATACATAAATGTATGTGACATACATGGTACATAAACAAACATAGATAAAATTCCTAAGTATTGTTAATCCAATAGTGTATTTGAATGCTGAACATCAAAATATATTTTATTACGGTTTTTCTATATTTTAAGATTAGTTTTTATGCCAAATTTTCATGCCTAAATGTGTGCCATGCATACTAACGAAACACTTAACACAGAACATTAAGGAATAGTTCAGCCAAAAATAAAAATTCTGTCATCATTTATGTACTTATGTTGTTCCAAACCTCTATGACTACTTCTATGGGGGGAAAAAAGTTGTTTTAGTGATTTTAAAAATACTGTTGGTAGCCAAACAGTTTTGGTTCTATGTGACTTTAATTGCATGGAAAAATCATTTTTGGGGTAGTATCTCTTTTAGGACATCATTTTGCCTCGCAGAAGCAGTGATGTGTTCTTACACTAAAGTTGTCCGTGTATGAAAAGCAGTCCATGCTTTGTTAGCCCAACATTTGCTGTTTTATTCATATCCCTGTCTCATCCTTTGCTTGGACTTTTGCTGTGCTGAGCTTGCAGTTTGGAGGTCTGGAAGCTGAAACATTCATTCTTGGGCACTATGGCATGTGTTCGGGGCACTCAGAGGACAGAGCATTTGGAGAAATTGGCAGATGATAAGGGGAGTGGAGCTGGCAATGGATGGGTATTTTGGGCTGTATGGTATTCTTGAGGTTATTCCTGGGTCTATATAACAGAGCCCAGATCCTAAGATAGTGTCCTGGTTGGCTTGAGTAAGTGGGCCTACAAATGGTTAAAATAATAAAATGTTAATAATAAAAGTTAAGTTAAGTTTTGGGTTCAGTGTGATTCGGACATATTTTTGTGAGAAAAAATGCCAAATATTACCATTGGATGCTATTATTGCACCATTGTGCTGCCACAAGGTCTATCCAGTACTGGAAAATTTTTTGAGGGAAAATGATACCAAGAATTATGAATCTATTTGGATCATCATAGTTCGATATTCAGGGTTCAATACTATGAAACGAGGTGGGGCGGGTGGCTCGGGTGCCTTCGTGTCAGCATGCAACAGAAGATCTCCATTTCCTATCACTTTCCAGTCCACTTGCATAAGGCCGGTAACAGGTGGTTGTGAAATGCGGCTTGACATTAATACTTTAACTGACATAGCACTGCCTAAACATTTAATGGAAGCATTAAACGTTCCTTGTGTTTATAGTTCAGTGTTGTTGTTGTGTGTAGCACCACACGCTCTCTCACACAAACATACCCCTCTAGACACGCATAGTTTTACACCTAGAGCCCTCTAGGCATCATCACATGGGGTATTTTTGACGCCTCGGCTCAGTTCGCCTTTGGATGAAGGTTGTCTGCAGAGCAGGAAGTGGACGCAAGTCCAGAATGCGTCAGGAATCAGAACACATGCTTCCACGTGTCTTGTGTGCTCGGTTTCGGCTTTCACTTCAGGGCTTTAAGGCTCTCCACACCCAGTCTACCAAAGTGTCTACTCATCCTACTGCTGGCTGCGCTGTTGCAGTTTTTGACACGTTATCTGCTTCTTGCTGCCGCCGCTTGCCGTGACTCTGTGGTGATGTATTTTTAGCCCCGTTTTTGCCTTTAATTATTGCAGCCACGGGGAGCTTGGTCCAAAGAACTGTCATGAAATTCTTATACAACTGTGTTGCTTAGCAATAAAGCATTGTAATACAATTCTTGAATAGCTCTGCTAGTATAAATCATAGCAGGGAAAGGCTTTACTGTGGTGTGGAGCTATTGCTTGGGTCATTCAATACATAAATGTAACTGTGGGACTAACTGTAGGTTGTTTTTCAATCAGGACCTCCTGGTTTGAGGGGAAAGAAAGGCCGTGATGGGGCTTCAGGTAGGTCTACAGTACGCATATGCCTGTGCCTGCAACGCCACTGCTGTTGTGCATAAGCTGCTACGTATGTGCACACCTAAAGTTTTTAATAGCAAGAGAAGCATGAAAGCACAATCCTCCATTGAGAGTTCAAAGCATTCAGATATGCTTGAACTTTACAGAATATATTTAGAGATAAAGAGTCCTAGAACAGAATTAGTGGTATTAATACAATATTTTGAACACAACATTTAAAGGTGTTTGGGGTCACATCCATCAAAATGGTATTTTTATAAGAGTTTATAGACTTGCCCACTTAGGAAGTGACTGTCTGACGGACATAAAAGTGGATAATCACAGTTTGTTTAGCTTTTATTTATCATTTAGGGTTAAAATGGATTATTAATAGATAATCACAATACTAACTGGTGCCATGAATTCAATTAGTAGTGCAGAACTCTACAAACCTGTCAGGAAAATATGAAACAATTGTACATTTAGGGGGCAGAACCCTTAAAGGAACAAAACCCTTAAAACCCTTGGGGTACTACTATGAACCTTTTAGGTGTAAATAACTTTTGAGATACTGTACCAGATGTACCTATAAATGTAAAATTTCTGCACATTTGTTTTTTCTGACAGAAAATACTGTGAAAATAGTGTGATTTCAGCCATTTTTGTTTTATCCAATATGTATAAGATGGTCAGTAAATGAACTGTAATCAGTCTGTAGGTGATTTGAGGCTGTTACTATACAACCTATAGATTCCTCTATATTTTGTGCGTATGAAGTGGTTTCATGTAAAGAGTTATGGATCACATGGGTAAAATGAGAACGTTTATGATGACAATGATTGATCTGGAATGTTCAGAGAGCAATTCTTGCATGACCACACATATTTTGTGTGTGTTGTTCACTCGTTCTTTGACATTTTTTAGCTTTTAGGCCTAAAATAGGGCTTTCTGTCTCAGCAGCAGCTTTGATAAATGCTGGTTCTGATTTCTAAGAAAATACAAGCTTCTCAAAACAGGAAAGGAAAGAATAATGATGGACCCATAGGAAAGCTTTGTCACCGGTGTGACTGCGCCATTACTTAAGGCTGCCATATTTAATGTATCAGTTTGACTGTAGAGCTCAGTCGAAATGTAGATCTTCTGCTTGTTGAAGAATTCGAGCTCATGTTTGCTCGAAACATTTCTCCTGCAGTAAACAATGGTTTTATTGGGACTTTTGTTCTCTCTTCCATGTATTGCATAGTTATTTTTTTAAGTCAAAGGTTCATACTGTTACTCCCCTAAGTTTCTGGCAATGAATCAGATAGGTGTTGCCTTTTCATACTCTTTAGAGGACAAAAAAATGGTTTCTGGATGAAAGAACTGGAAAGAAACCTTATGATTCTGGTCAGATTGTTCAGTTGTTCTGTAACAAATTGCTTCGACGGACTGGTTTTGTTCTTGCAGTTGTCCAAATATAATAAGCTATAGAAGAGAAGCTCTGGGTGATTTTAAGTGACATAAGCTGAAAAAATTTGTCATCAGCAATTTTGAGTTTATTCTTCCTTGATAGAGCTTGAGTTGTTGAAGCTATGATCTCAGTTCTGCTTGATTGCTGTGTCTTGTGTAAAGGATGAAAAAGAGGCTGTGCATCCTACTAATGCATGTGCTTATAATTTGAAATTCTTTGCTTTTTGTAATACTTAAAATGGCTACTTAACAAATTTTAAATCAAGTTGCATTGTTCATTTAAATTACTCTTCCAGACACCCTTCCAGGCCCACATTATAATATTAAAGGACGAAACCTTTCAATGCGACTAACCTGACCAGGTCCACATGCAATCTGCACCCTTGCATGTTCATTTATGAAATATTAAAGCATATTTTCATTATGCTTTCAGCAACCAATAAGAGTGTAGAAATCTTAATTCCATTTAACATATTTTCCTCAGGGTTTTAATTTATCCTGCATTTTCCACCAGAATCACTGTGAAAAACTTTTAACCTTTCTTGACTAACGATGTTAGTGAAATCTGTTTCCACTGTTTATTACGCTGCTAGTGTATGATTTAGCATTAGCTATGAAGGAGATGGACAGTTTGTGATGTCTGGGTGGGGTTCGCGTGCTCAGAAGGGCTGTGATTTATCTGTGCAGGCAGTCTTCCAGTGATGTGGCCTCCCACTCAGTTCTCAGTGGTCTGTTGCTTGGTGGGCTGACTGCTCATCCGTGGACCAGAGACAAGCAACACTTTCCCACAAAAAGCTTTTCAATCCTGTCATCAACTAAATTATAAACATATTTTTAACACTGTATTTACGTGCCGAACCTATTCTGTGACGCACTTCATTAAACTACCTGCGTGTGAACTCTAATCTCCCTCCGAGGTTGTGTTACGGTAAGAGAAATCGGAGGCAGCGTTCATCAGTTCAGTCTGGGCTGGACAGCTAGGAAATTCACTTCGGATTCTGGTTGGACTACGCAAATTCAGACTTGCGTGACGTGTTTTTTTTTTTTTTTCTGTTCTTGGGGAAATGAAATCCGTCAGGGTCAAATGTTTGATGTAATTTACACATGGTCCAAACAAGATGATTTTTTCGAAATGACTAATCTGTCTTTCTCTCTGTTTTTATTGCAGGTCCTCCTGTAAGTAGATGTTGGTCCCTTTGTTGACTGGATTGTGGTAATGTGACTCCAAACTCTGTGGCTTTCTGTGTATTTGTGTGTTTTGAGAGTGTGAATTTATCTTTCATGTGTTTCCTTATTGTCACTACTGATGGAGTGCTGATTACACAACTTCATTCACACAATGGAAACTGTTAATTTAGTTCCCTTCCGCCACACATACAAACACCCACATTGTCATCTGTCAGAAGAAGAGCTTGTGTTTTGTACTAAAGGTGAAGTG
This sequence comes from Onychostoma macrolepis, assembly GCF_012432095.1. Taxonomy (NCBI): domain Eukaryota; kingdom Metazoa; phylum Chordata; class Actinopteri; order Cypriniformes; family Cyprinidae; genus Onychostoma; species Onychostoma macrolepis. Next base: position 8,560,914 of record NC_081167.1, on the reverse strand, counting down.
TGCACATTTCTGATGTTGAGATACTTTATAAAATCCAGTTTAATGCGAAGAGATTCTGTGGTCTATCAAAACATTGATTGTTTTAAGCATTCTGAGCAGTCCAACATGGCAACACTGACTCAACCAATAATGTGAATTAAGGGCGGGGCTATCCATTTGGGCAACCAATGACATACAGGGGGGGCGTGTTCTGGAGATTTGGATCATTATTTTTCCAATTTTGTTTGGTGGCACAAAAATGACACACTTCACCTTAAATCGCATTCCATTATCTTGGACATAGCGATGTATACTTCTGGGAATTTGGCCACGGATATAGAAGACGACAGCAATGGCAGATACAGTCTGTTCAACTTTATATATCTTTTGAGGGCTAATGTTACAGAATGAGGTTATAATGAGAAAGAAGGTCAAGAGAAATATATATTAGAGGAGAAAAGAGAGTCGAGCAGTATAAAATTAGGTGCAGTTGGACAGCTGCGTCCCTGCAGTTAGAGGGAGAAGGTCGGGCTTAAGTTATTAATGAAATACCAGCAGCCAGAGATAAACAGTGGCCACAGAAAAGACACATCTCAAATGAGATATCTTAACCTTTTTCCTAGAAAGCAGTGAGATTAAATAAAGAGAAAATAGAATCTTCTGCTGAAACCTACTGTGAAAGTGATCCCAGTAATCCCACGTTTCTCCACTAACGTTTTAGAAGGCATCAAAGTCATTTCTCATCAGACTGTCCATAAATCTATGACAGGTTCATTGTAAAAATGTGCCTAAACCTACATTTTTGCAAAACATACCTATAAATATAGTTTCCAGCTGAAATTAACACTAGAGGCAGTAAAACATCAACAACTTTAACTTCTTTTTCACTGAAATTATAATTACAGGGGCAGATTTTTGATTATTAAAGGCATATTTTTGTGTGGTTCCTTGCACAGTTCTATGTTATGACTTCAAAAAAGCTACCATAGTTAATGATTTATAAACTATTACAATTTTATGGTTGCATCACATAACCAGCTCCATATGTATGGCTTTTCTGATGTGGTAAAGTTGCTTGGTAGCGCACCTGGTACAACGTACGGAGTACTTGGATATGAGTCTGTGAAACATGTAATAATAAAACAGATCAAAGACTTGAATAATTAAGCTGAAATGGCATGGTTGCTTCAGCTAATACATTTTTATCTCACATAATAGTTAAGTTTAGGGAAGGGTTTAATGTAGGGGATATATTGTTTTCAAAAGCACTGGAGCATTAACCTCTTAGCGCCATTCATTTAATTTCTGAACTGTCACAATTATGTACAACCAACATAATAAAATTCACCTGTTTAGTTGTCAAGTGTGCAAGAAGCTACATAACAATTTTACGTAAATGTCACCACAGGCACGTTTTTTTTTTTTCAGTGATCTTAGGTTGAAATTATCTGAGCTTTGCTAGTCACAATAATTTAATAGTACTGTACTTTTACTGTATGACAACAGTCTTTATTTCTAGAAAAGTTTAGGAAAAACATCTTGAGATAAATACTAAATGAACTCCATTAAAGGGATAGTTCACCCAAATAAGTAAATCTCTGTCATTTACTGATTGTTATAACATATTCAGTAATCATTGATGTTTATTATGCTTTAACCTCAAATCTGGCATGTCATGTCTTCATGAATGGACCACTCATTTGACTTTTTAAGTTGTTTTTATGTGATTGTTGGAGCTTGGATGAGTCTGTTCACTCTCCCTTTAACTCCCTTTTATTCTGTTTTTGGAGTGAACTGTCTCTGAGCTATGAAAGCAAAACTTATGAGCAATAAAATATCCCCGTGGGTGAGCAGGTTCCACAGCCCAAAAACTCACAAATGTATACGAACATTCCAACACCTGCTCATATAACCCATAAATTGAAGGAAAATTGAGGAGAACTGAAAGACAGGTGAGGGAACTGTCAAACAATGCGCATAGTCTGTTAACCAACTTAAACATTAAGTTGATATTTCTACTGTTGTCAGCTAAGAATGTTTAGAGATAGTTCGTGAATTCTTTTAATCAAGTCAGTCTTCTTTAAACAGGTTTGGTGATCTATTGGCAATCAGTGTCAATAAGTTTTTAACTACAGTGTTTGTTTTCAGTAGAAGGAGTTTGACAAGCCTGATCAATGGTCCAAGAGGGCCGTCCCATCACACTGACCTATGGCAATTCTTAGAAGAGTGTATACTGTAGATTATCCAACAAGAACACTAAGACAACACTCGTACTGATGTGATGGCAACTGTAAAACTTCACCAAATTGGCCTCTTCCTGTGTGTTGAAAGTGAATACTTTGAGAAGTTTAAATGCATAATAGTCTGTGGTTCTTCACAGGTCACCTCACAGGAGCATAGCCTTTTGCCTGCTTTTGAGGCACGGCTGGCCTAACCCAGCCTTAAACAATTAGTAGTGACAGGAAACATTTTACATTGACAGAAAGCACCTCAGTTAGTGTGTTGAAAACTCCTGAGGAACATTGCACTGGTCAGTCTCAAGTCTCATGGACATAAGGATTAAAACACTGGAAAATTAGGGGAGGGAATCAGCAGGGACTTGTTGATAGAGTAATATATAATTTATGTTTAGTGTAAATTGTGAATCTTTTACACTTTTCTTTCTTATTTATTTCTTTACCGGTATTTATCTGGAACAGGCTTTGTGAATTTATATTTATAGCTCAGTCTGAGGTTGTGTTTAGATAAAGAGAAATAATTAATTATGCATGACCTCCACAATATATTTTAAAGGGATACTCCACCCCAAAATGAAAACCCGTACAAGCTTCGTTCGTCTTCGTAACACAATTTAAGATATTTTGGATGAAAACTGGGAGGTTTGTGACTGTCCCATTGACTGCTAAATTACACTGTCAAGGCACAGTATAAAAAACATCGCCAAAATAGTCCATCTGCCATCAGTGGTTCAATAAAAATAACAACATTTATTCAACAATTCGTCTTCTCTCTGTCTCTCTGTGTCAGCGTAGCGCCATTTTGGAGAGCATCCGATAGATGCTTATTGTACGTATTGTACGTTTATTTGCGCTTGGATTTGAAAACAGCGTATCCATGTATTACTTATGACAGAGAATAGCGTACGCACTTTGCGTCCATCGGATGCTCTCCAAAATGGCGCTACACTGACACAGAGACAGAGAGGAGACGAATTGTTAAATAAATGTCGTTATTTTTATTTTCTTTGCGTACAAAAAGTATTCTCGTCGCTTCATAAAATTCAGATTGAACCACTGATGGCAGATGGACTATTTTGGCGATGTTTTTTTATGCTTTTCTGTGCCTTGAGAGTGGAATTTACTTGGCAGTCAATGAGACAGTCACAAACCTCCCGCTTTTCATCCAAAATATCTTAAATTGTGTTCCGAAGACGAACAAAGCTTTTATGGGTTTGGAACGGCATAGGGGTAAGTGATTAATGACAACATTTTCATTTTGGGGTGGAGTATCCCTTTAAGGTGCAGTCAAATTAGCAAATTTTCGCAAAAAAAGTCCACTGTCTGTTGTCAACAGTATAATAATGTACAAAGCACAGCTCACGAAGAAGTCATTTTCAAACCAAGCAGATCTGCGTGACCAACTTGAAGTGATTGGATTTAGTCTTTGAAAATTCGCAGATATACGGTAAATTTACACAACTTTACACTGTGTCCAAAATTGCATACTTTTTGGTCCTTCTTCTGAATAAGTAATTACTTTACGACATTCTATATAGTATGAATGTGCGTAGTGCGAATGAAATCTGGACGTACTACATGGTCATGTGACCAACCAGTGTCTTGTTGTGTCACTTCACAGCTGTTCACAAGCCCTGTCCCTTGGCCTCATGGGATAGTAAAGCATCCTTTGGATGCACATTTCAGAAGTAGTAAGTCATCCGGTTACTTTTTGCCTATTTTATAAGAATACTATGCATACTACTCTTGTCACATACTAGGAAGTAGGCATATTTAGATGCCGGGTTAGCAAATTCTCCAAAAATATTAAGTCACAACTAAAAATAAAAAGTCTTGGCATTGTAATAACAACATAGTATTGTGAGGTAAAATATCATAATACTTTATGCTGTTTTGTTTAGCATAAAGAACAGCATAATTAAATAGGTTTTCCCAAGTGATATACTTGCTGAATTCAGCATTTTTCAGTATTTTTACTGCATGGATCTGTAAGTGCCTGTGTCCGCTGAATATATCTTATCCGTGCAATGTTGGACTCTAGGGAAGCATTCGCCCCCCGTTTCCCTCTGGGGAGCCCCTTCATTTACCCAGCAGTGCTGTGGGCTAAATGAGAGCCACATGTACCCTGCTACCGTGGATCACAAATGAAGTGTTCTTCCGGTGGGTGACCTCTGACCTCGCCAGATGCTCCTTTGGGCCGGCCTGAGCAGTGCCCAGCAGGCCTCACTGGCCTGTTCCCACTCAGCACCTGGGCCTGCACCTTAGACCTGCTTCACATACTTCAACATGTTCATATACACACGGCACATGTAAACCAGCTTACTCATACACACGCAGACCACTACACACACTCCTGATCTCAGCAACATCCAGCAGAGCTCTGTTCCTCTCTCTACACACCACCGCTTATAAACACCCGGTCCAGCTGGGTCCAGCTCTCATATATGTTACACCACTGCTCTGCCACATGTGTGCCTTCTGAACCTAAAGATCCTATTAATGGTCTTTCATTGTTTCTCACACACTTCAACAGTCTGCATTCAGTGACACACACAATTAGATAAAGGGTAAAAGGGAGCAGGCATTTTGTGATTGCCCAGAAATGCAAAATCTTGTTTTTTTTTTGGACTCTTGCAGTAAAGATTGCAATAAATTATGAATGCATTAAATTGTTTACTGGTTATTTACTTTTAACTATAATGCTGTTTTATGTTTTACACTACTGTTCAAAAGTTGGGAGTGAGTATGATTTTTAAATGTTTTTGAAAAAAAAGTATCTTCTGCTCTCCAAGGCTGCATTTATTTGATCAAAAATGTGTTAAAACATAGTGAAATATTATTGCAATTTAAAATAACTCCTGTGACAATTCTTGTGATGCATAGTTGAATTTTCAGCATCGTTACTCCAGTCTTCAGTGTCACATGATCCTTCAGAAATCAGCTTAATATGCAACAGTTGTGCTGCTTAATAAGTAGCATTTATTTAAAATACAAATCTGTCATAACATTATAAATATCTGTAATGTCACTTTTGATCAGTTTAATGCATCCTTGCTGAATAAAAGTATTAATTTCTTAAAAAAAAAAAAACATGCTCCAAATAACTCAGGGTAATGATATTATAGCCCAGGGTTCCTCAAATCTTTCCCTGGAGGGACAATCTGCTGCAGAGTTTAGCTCCAACCCTGATCAAACTCACCTACCTGTGATTTTCTAATGATCTTGAAGACACTGATTAGCATGCTCAGGTGTGTTTGATTAGGGTTAGAGCTGAACTCTACAGGAAAGTGGAACTCGTGGGCCAGATTTGAGGATCCCTGTTATAGCCCAACGATATTATCTACACCTAAACATAAACCTTAAGCAAATCTGTGTAAAAATCAGTGTTCAACAGGTTTCACTATATTAATGACATTTTGGACCTCACAAGTACAGTTCAAACTTTACACAGCACACACATGTTGGGAAGTATTTAATATACGTAATAATTAAATAAAATAAATATATATATATATACATTTGATTGATTGATTTCTTTTTAAAATTCTTCCTGCTTTGATGAAAAAAAACATTGTTTCATGGGATTGATTTAGATTTTTTTTTTTGGATTTTTTGGTCTGAATGATGTATGGTTATATCAAAGCGTACAGACAGAAGATAGTGCCATGGATGTTTTTGTCCGTCTGCAATAGTTTCCTTCCCTGGTCTAAGGCTTGATAGATTGCTTCCCTCTCCGCACTGTAGTCCAAGAGGAAAGCCAACACACACAAACACTAGTATGCACTTCCACAGGCTCATGAAATGAACTATAAATGCATCATCAGATAATGAAGAGTGTCACGGCGGCCTTAACAGAAAGACATTTCTTTGAATGATCAAGCAGCTGTCAGGTTTTTACCACTAATCCTCTGCAATGAAAAATGTACACAGTTTTTTTTTTTTTCACAGCGGAATGGTGCTCTGTGAAGGAAGTGAACTTGTTATTTGATTTGATTTAAACCAGAGCGATCTCCACAATCGACTCTGAAGTCAAGCATGAGATAAGGATTTTCAGCCAGCACCTTCATCTGTGAAACCATATGTTTCATGCATGCGTGGGCCTCTTAATGAACATCTTTTTTAATCAGACATGTGGTACTATTTAGTGTTTGTGCTGGCACTAAACGCTTAGTATTAAATGCACTGAAATGATCTTACTGAAATATAAGTCATGATTAGTAAAGACTTAAACTGAATTGAAAAAAAAAACAAAAAAAAACTTGTATATAAACACCCTTAATAAAGATAGTTTTTATTGAGAAAAAATGTGTAAGGTGATCAGACTATTGTAAAATATTCATATAATTAAGTTTTTTGTTATTCTTTTAAGCATAAACCACACTAAATTTATACTTAAAACAAGAAAAAATTAGGGTTATAAAGTTAACTTAATTTGAGACTTTCTGAAAAAACTGTTTTATTACCTATATTTCTTCTGGAGTAAATGTGTCTTGTTTTCAGGGTGTTTATATTTTATTTTTACTTGGAAAATATACATTAAAATGAAAAATTTAAAGCCATAAAAAAAAAAAAAAAAAGTCATTATATTAAAAAAGATTTTCTGGGGTCCAAAGAAAATTCTGTTGTGAACGCATTTGATGGTGTTTGCGTTTATGGAATGCATCTTTGGAGTGTTTTCCTGCTGCTACCTTTGAGCCTTGCCACAATGAAATTTAATGCTGGATCTCAAAGTTCCTCAGTAAAATTGTTTGCACTATTCAATATTGAAATTGTAAAAGCAGACTGAATTTCATTATGGCTTGGCAGGGTGTTGTGTTCTTCTTAATCAGTATTGTTGACTGGTCCTTTCTTTATTCTGTACCCACATTTCTCTCACCCCTTTTTCAGGGTTCACCTGGACGAGCAGGCTTTCCGGTAACTGTCTCATAACGTGTCCTATTGTCTGTCCATCTGTCTGTTTGGTTTTCTTACAACTTTGCATTTCTTTAGTAGTGTCTTTAAGAAGCTGTATCCAAACAATACACATATACTTAATCATGCATTTTGCAGTATGTCATATATACAGCTTCTTTATTTGGACACACTGAGACCTCCTCTTAACCAAAGGACTGAGGATATACAACCAATGAATGTACAATAGTATATGTAGCTTATTTTCTTCAAAATTTATTTTAATATGACCAGTGAAGTCAAAACGTACATTATATGACTACATTGAAAATTTAACTTAGGGATTAAAAACAAAAAAACAAAAACAAGAAAAGTTATGAAGTAAAATGGAGAAGTGTCTATGATGTTTTTTGTATGACATTGTTCATGTAATCTCAAATGATCTTGCATCCATTGAAACTCAAGATGCTCTTTAGATATAAAGAACATGATCGTCAGGTTTCAGTCCATAGTTATGCTTGTAATATGATTTGTAATGGAAAAAGCATTAAATGAGGAAGGAATCCAAAGTGGTCTCAGACTTTTAGACCTCACTGAACATCCACCTAAACCAGATAAGCTAAGCTAGGCTTAATGCAATGAGTCTTTTAGCTAGGCTCAGTGGACGAGTCTCTATTTCCTTCAAGTTATCACATTGTATTTTATACTTGATTGTATTCTCTCAGGCCCTTTGGTCTCTGTCTGGATCCACTCTTCCAAATTTCTCCTATAATTCTAATATTACTGACCAAAACTCAAACACATCTGTCTTTCATCATGGCATGCTAGAAGAATCCCATCTAATGTGAACCCTAGTCCTACCTGCCAATTATACCCTACAAACCCCCATAACTCATGACAGCTATTCTTGTGAAACTTTGCCATAAAATAATTTTTGCGTACTTTTTGTTTAAATTGTTGACAGGTCTGGTCAAAGTGTGGATGTGATCCCTGCCAAAGCTTTTGATTGATTGCATTGTCAGGAAATGAAATGAAATTTTATATTTTCTTAGGATAGGGAAGGGTGGCAAGCGTGTTACATGAAATGTGTCCATTAGATTAGTTCTTCAAAAAATATTGATATTGGCGTTCACGCTCCGTTGAACTATTAAGGGATACTTGTGGTTTGTGTATTTAAGCTTTACTGCTCATTCACATGTATGCATGACTATTTAACACTTCTGATTTGTAGTTAAGTACTTTAGGGCTCATTTGGAGAAGTCTGGAGTTTTTAGTGTACTTCATCAAGCTATTTCTAATCTAAAGCTCTAGATGATTTTACATAGTTTCTATAATAGAAAGATTCTCTTTCTCAATGACTCCTTTGAATACTGGCAATACTGTATGACTTTTATAGTGTGTGGCTTATACTGTGTATTGTACTTAATTTGAGGATAACAATGATATTAAATAAATTATTTAAAACTATTTATTTTCTATATAAAATAATGCATATAATAATTAAATATAAACATAATTCTTAAACAGTGTACAGTAAAAGCCATATGTTGTTGCAAATTAATGCCATAAAGCAGTATTAAGTTATCTCAAATCAGCACCTTGGACAGAGCCAAGAGAATTCAGTCAAGTCACTTTCCTCTTGGGACATTCAGCAGCAGGCAGTGAATTAACTCTGAAGGTCAAACTAAATGAACACTTCTAATATGGGAACCTTTATCTTAATAGCTTTAGAGCTTAGTAAAACAACTACACACCAGAAAAGCTACAGTTCATAAGCACATTCATTGTTTTAGCAAATGTTTTGTTGACTTCTGATGAGTTATGGGGGCTTAGCCAACCCGCCCCTTAGCACGCCCCCTTTTCCATTACGTGTTACTCGAGTGAGTCGTCAGCAAGCTGTCAACGCTCCCAGACCTTCTAATACACTGACCTGCAACGTTAGGAATGCAAATAAAAACAGCTGTAGGAATGGACGGCCTTGCATAATAAGTCACTTCAACGTCGCAGGAGTTTATAGCCGTGTTAAATAGCGCAAAATGTTTGGAAATTCATAGGTCCAGGAGTATAAATGGTGAATCCTTAAGACCAATCATTATATTAAGATCTCAGGATTTCCATATGTTCGGATTTCCGCCTTAATTAAAAAAAATTGGTCTAATTTTTAAGGAGGGATAGGATAGCTATGATTATGATAGAATGGGATTCATAGTTTTTAAAGGGATAGTTCACCCGAATATGAAAATTCTGCTGTTTTTAAGACTTTAAGGCTTTCTAAACCTTTCCATGGAACTTAAAAGGAGAACATTCCATTGTTAATCCCAATGTTCATTATACGTGTCTGGTGCTTTTTTCAAGTTTGAAGGTTTCAGCTTCTGTCCATTATAACTGCATGGAAAGCAGCATGGAAAAGAATACACAGATTTTTTTTCCCCCTTTTGTTTTCAGAGGGAGAAAGGGAATCATATATTTAAAGTGACATACGGGTGAATAAATGATGACAGGATTTTCATTTTTTTTGTGAACTATTCCTTTAAACTCTTCCAATAGGAAACAAACCATCATGCTTCCACACTGCTGTCTCTTTCAGTCACTTCATCATCTGTCATATGGTCAGCTAGCAAACATCATTTTATGCTTGATTATGAAATGGGCCTAATACAAAATATGCTGCATTAACCCCATGCTTTCATTGGTATCATGTAACCACTGGTGATACTTGCTGTCTGATCACTGCACATTCATCTTCAAATTCTTGAGTAGCTGACTTCAAGCCAGTATTTGGCATTTCTGCATCATAACCCTTCAATTTAACAGTACAGTAGGTGAATGCTTAGTAATATAGACATTTAGTTAGAATCACATTGGCCAGCTTAACTTCACTAACTATTCATAGCCATACCATGTGAATATGTGGCTGAATGTCACTAGTAGAGACTGTAGAAATTCAGATTTATTGTTCCTGATTTTCCTTCTTGACTTTGCATTGACCACTAGGGAGACAAAGGATCAATGGGCATTCCTGGAAGAATGGTGAGTGTTTTGATGATATGCACTAAGCCCAACCAGCTAGTCTGTAGTATATGGCTGTAGTCTTAATTGGTCATCAATGCTTAGTGTCATGCCATTGACAACATTTATAACTGAACATTTCTAGCTGTAACTCTATGACACCTTTGTATTTATGCCAAAGGTAACATTGATAATAAAAGGTCAGACTGAACTGAAGAGTAATGTTTGCTTTAATTACCAGAGTATGTTATATATACAATGTTCAGTATCCGTGGTTAGTATCACTTCCTAATTTACTTTGACCTGTTTTAGTTTGCACTGTGAATGTAAGCTTTCACAAGCTTTCATATGAGTTTCTTCCAAAAGTTTAATGTAGCGTTTCAGCTTTTCAGCACAACTATATGATATAAACCAAAAACTATAGCTTATTTATTAAGCCAGAAAATGGTTCCCATTTCATCACCGCCATTGATAGTTAACAAAATGTCTGACTGTGAAGTCTGAAATATTTCACGGCCCCCCTGTCACATTTTAACAAGAGCTGAAGACCAGAGTTCTTTCTGGCTGCATTTGATGAGAAACCCTCTCTCCTTATTACTCAATTTGTATTGGCTGCTCAGTCATGTGAAAATGCTTTACTTATTGAACTTTAAATAGAAAATAGACCTCAAAGAAGCCCTTTTGCTTATCAGTTACACTCTACATGCTGAGAAGTCAAAATGTGCAGCCAAACCTCGAGGAGATCTTGGAAGAAACGCTTTGGATATATATCCACAGAGAGACAATACGTACATATTCAAAATGAGAGAAACAGATTGGAAAACCACAGACAGTTGTGAGCTCCGTTTTACCTCCTCATTCGTAAGATTTGTGGATTTGGAACTGGCCATTTTTCAGATTAGCGCAATGCATGATATGTCACGAAAGAAATCGGGAATGACCAAAATCCACATAGTCATATAGATGTCCCCCTGGAGCGTAGCAGCTACTCCTCATTAAACATTTTTAGCAAGAAACCGATAAAACTGCATTTTCCTCAAGGGAGACATTCCAGACTCTTGACCCTTGTATGGTTGCATACTCTAAGCTCACCCTAATGCTTTCTCTTGAAAAACAATCCCTACCTAAAAGCAGGTTTCAGCAGTGTTCAGCTCAAACTGTGAGCCCCAAGCAAAGCATTCCATATTTCACCCAGTGTAAAGCTACATTGTGCTCCTTTAGATTCTCACAGGAAGCGTTTTTTTCACCCTTCATGGCTTATCCTTCCCCCCTCCAACCTCCTCCACTGACCAGTCTGTCTGTGAGAAAAGTTAGCAGCCCCCTCATCTACTATCCATTACTCCCCACAGGCCAGCAGTGTAACACTCCAATGCTTCCGTTCCCCTGTAGCCTCCACCCCTCAACAACCCAAAATGCTCCAGTACATCAGTGTGTCCCATTCTCCCGACCTCCAATCGCTCCGTCTCAGGCTGCTGCATGCCTGTGTCCTCTCAGAACCTCGCTAACCCAGGTTCCTCTCTCTGTCTCTCTCCTTCTCACTGTGCATGTGACTGTGTCTGCTGTGACTGACCAGGGCTTAAAGGGAAACCTGGGGGAGAAGGTAAGTGCAGGATGTCGGCCTGCATGTGCAGAATTGCGACTCTCTCTCTCACTGTGGGTGGCTGTGTTGATGCGGGTGGGGGTGCGACCCGAACCTATTGCACAAAGTGCGCAGGTATCGTGATTTATATCAGGAAGGCTTTGGGCTTTATTTTGAAAGGCCTTGGGGGTCACACTCGGAAGACGTTTCCCACAATGCTTGGATTACCTGTGTTTATTCTTGGAGCGCTCTGAAGTTTAAAGACTCCCCACTCTAGACAAAGAGATGTTTGGAATGGAGCAGCTTACGAAACCCTACCACTTCAAGACGCGTCCAAAACTATCTAAAAGTTGTGTAGTCACTGGATGTGTCCTCGATCCTGTATTTGGTATGAGTGAGCACTCTATACTGGATTTAGTGCATTGAGCTTCAGTTCCTGTTGTGGCAAATGTGGTTTGAGCCGTTCTTAAACCAGCCCCTTTTGGCAGCTGCGCTCAGTGTTTGTACAAGCCAGCAGTTCTGCGGCCTCCCTTCATCAAGCTGGAATGATATGTAATGTCTGAGGCCGAACAAGCAATGTGAGGAGAAACATGTTCCTCATCCTTCACCATCACAGAAAAGTAGTGAAACTTCTGGATGGTTACCCTCACTTGCCAGCAAAACACTGGGGCTCTAAAGAACTTGGAAAGGAAATAAATAGCAATGTGACCACCGAGCCGACAAGTAGAGAAGCAGACGATATACGACCTTGGAAAGACCCACCAGATTTTCGTCCAGAATAATCAGTGGGCTTCCCTCGTTGTTTCAGGGGTTTACTTTTTATCCCCTCTTTTTAAGTGTGGTCATGTTTTACCTTCCAGCAAGGGCTTCAAGTCTTGACCCAACAAATTTTGGGTGAAGAACTTCATGTCATTAGATATCAAAACAAACCCCCTCAAGATGAATGGGCATGCGAGCCCTGAAACTGGCAGCCTTAGCGCTTCAGTTCTCGAGCAAATAAATTCAGTTGAATCATAATTGGTTGCACTGGAAGGCTCAAGCCGAAAATCAGGCGAATTGGTGATTGATTGGTTGAACTTTGCAAGAACTGCAGAACTTGAGACTGTGTATTCTTTACACAGAAAGGATTACTTGCTGAACTAAATGAAATCTGTGAAGATCGTATCATTCATTAGTAAGTCCAATCCTTAAATATCAGCAGAATTTGCTCCTGCTTTGGCTGATTGTATTTGGACTCTTTGTTCTGTACCCATTCCATGCTGCCAAATGCTTGTAATGTAAGCCTGTTCAAAGGGATATCTCTAGATCTTCGGTTGTCCTGTTGCACAGATCTCTGCAAGATTCTGTGGGTAACCATAAACCTTGGGGGCAAAGCTTAGGAGTCCTTTCCTTCTCCGCAACCTGAAAATCAGTTTTGTACGTCACCCCTTTCACGCCCCTGTAACCTTTGTAGGCGATTCAAAAAAGTGCTAAAACAAATACATCTCTATCCTGTGATAAAGTGGGCATCGAACCAGAAAAATTAAAAATTGTCCACAATTTGATGGATGGCTGGGTCATCAAAGGTGTCTTCCTGATAGGGTTTCACATGAGAGAGCTAATTAGGGAAAGTGCTGGAAACCCGAGAGCTTTCCTGTCTGACCACAGAGTGTTTCGGGATTGCGCTTGGATGTTTGGTGCAGCGCTGCGGACAGGCCGACACCATGCAAATCACCTAGTTTGCGCCAGATAACCAGCCCGCCGGGCCGTTTGCTGTTTACTCAGCAGTGCTCCCTGACCCTCTCAACTCGCTGTCAAGACGTAAACTACGACCCTGAAACGAGAACCAGGGTCTGCTGACATTTTACTTGCAGACCAAAATACCTTGTTCACCTCTGAGCCACATGCAAGCGCTCTCCGTGAGGCGGCTTAGCAAAAGAGTTATGTTAAACAGATGTTACAGGGTGTTTCAGAAAAGGTTTTTCTATTCTGCAGATACAATATATTCACTTATACGTTTGGCTTTGTGTATCAGGTGTAGTTTAGTGGATATCATTCTGTCTCTTTCCTGTCAGTTTCTCTCCTCACTGTCTTTCTACCTCTCTATCTGTCCGTAGGGAGCACCAGGAGAGCCAGGTCTGTCTATCATTGGCCCACGAGGACCTCCTGTAAGTGTTTGCTCTGTCACTGCTAAAACTCTTCATCATCTCCTTCTAATGTCAGATCTCCAGAGTAGATACAGGTCATAGTGCAGATTTTAGCAGCTTTTGGCATCAATACTTTTATGATTCCAGGGGTTCTTGGCAAAGGTTTCTTCTATTGTTTTTCTTGCCGCTCTTAACTTACAGACCACCCCAAAATGAGCGTGGTGTAAGATAGATAAGCAGGATCAGCATCATCCAGCACACTACTGTATGTGGAGCAAATCCAACAAATCTCTGCTAATCAAGACCCAATCTCTAATATGCACGAACAGGACGGGAATCCCGCAGCAGCTTGTATGGAAGCACTTATACTTCATCAGAGTATTTCAGGGCTACGACTCCCACGTAATGACGCCCATTTGGAATCTCATCTTCATTAGCTAGAAGGAATGAAAACATCCCAGCCCTTGTCATTATAATCCAGACATTAGACGTCCAGATTGCGCTGTATCTGTTAATGAGTGGTCAGCCATCAGGTGAAATGGGGCTTGTCCCCAAACTGGCACTCTTTCCCTTTCCACGCATTCCACTCAGTAAGACAAAAACGCAATGTTACGCCGTCAGAAGTGCAATTTCCTTTCTGATTATGCCGTGCATAGCCTGTGATTTCCCCATTTATCCCAACACACTCTTATGGGAGGGCCTTCAGACTGTATAGACATCTGTTTTTATGCTTGCTGATTATACACTTCTCTATACCTCTGACCCATCACCTCTAATAAGGCATCAGGAGTGGACATCAGGCATAGAGAACTGGTGACAGGGAGAAGTTTCATTGCAGGGAATCTCTTCGGCAGGTGAGCTGAGAGCATAGGCTTTGTCCTCACCTCCAAAAGGGTCACAGAGGTTGATTTGAGGCAGAAGTGTGGAGAGGCCAACGGAAATGACCAGTTTCCTTCTCACACATAAGTGCGGCAGTTAGGGAATAGACAAGAGGGATCATTAGATGATGTATTGAGTTGTCATTAGATCTACAGTTACTGTCCTGGCTGATCAGGCAGGAGACATGGTTTCATATTTTACAACTGAAAGTACAACAAAATACAAGTGATGTAGTTTGACTGTTCTAAAAAATACTTTTTGCTAAATCCATTTTTTTTCCTTCTTTGGATCGATTAGCATTCCAGTTTGAAAACCCTGTCTTAGGTTGTCAAGTATCTTTTGTTGTATTTGTCATGTTTTGTTCAAGATTTGTGTCTGTCCTGAAAACAACTGAAAAGTTATTTTTAATATGGGTTTAATTTCCAAGATCAGACTGCAGTCAGGAAATTGATGTTGTATCACTCCTGAAGAATGTTGTGTATTGCGGCCATAGTGGATTTTTGCTTTAGAGGAGTTCTTTTCAGTAGACTAGGCTTGTTTTCTGTTACTTTTATTACACTTTCATGCCAACAAAATGAATGTTGTCAGTTCTGTTTCGGGTGATTCTGAGGGGGCACATGCTGCTACTTCCATTACTCCAGACCTTTAGGTTCCCAAGGCAGAGAAAATCAACCATGTCCCAATAACTACCTGAGACCCAGACACACAATCCCCTTCATTAGCTCAGTTCACCTCTTCCTTGTAATTTTCTCTCAGGTCGCTCCAACACAGTCCTTTTTTGCAAAGGCATATTGAATGACTTCCTCTTTTCCCAAGGGCTACAAAAGTTTTTTTCAGGAAAGCAAACTTGGTATTGTTCACAGGAGAATGTAGCACTAATCATTACTGACATTTACTTATTTAATTTGTTAGCATTGTCTCGTTGGCTCTCACGTACTGAATAAGGACAACTCTTTAATGTTTTTCAGTTCGTTCTTTCCCGTGTTGAATTTCAGTCGGTGTCCCACAGTTTTTAGAGCTTTATTTGTCTTTGTCTCCTCATCCCACACAAAGTGCTTCCTACAGAGCAGGAAGGCTCCTGTCCTTCAACCTCAATTACGACACAACTGAGTTTGGAGGAACAATACTGCGTCTCTCAACACAGACCTCCTTTCATCGAGCTCACATAATCCTCATGTTTTTCGTATAGAAAATAACTCCTCTTCTTTTTTCTTTCTGTCTCCCCTCAGGGACAACCCGGTACTAGAGGATTTCCAGGTTTTCCGGTAAGTGACTTTTGTCTGAAGCCAATTGGACAAACTTGTGTAGAGTTTATGTGTGAGTTTATAAAAGCCATCAATTAGCCACTGCTTCTGTGGCCCCTTATTTAATGGATGCGTCTGGAAATGACTCAAGGAAGTGAGAAAAAACGTACAGTAGACTTGTGCAACTGTCATTCTAGAAGTTGGATCATGTGAGATTATATAGGCACTGTAAGGTTTAAAAATGTCCTAGGACCCTTTCTATGGGCATTCTACAGGATAAAGTCCTTTAAGGTGTTTATTACCCTGCATGATCACTGATCTGCTGGACACATTTGGTACACAGTGTTAAAATACAGTGTTTCTAGTGAGTCAGTATGCTTCTCGATGTTTTGGCCTGACCTTCAAGGAAATAATTTTTTTCCATAAACATTGTCATATTAGCCAGTCTAGACAGGAGAATTGGAGCTGTTTTGTGTCTTCACAGTGTCGCCAATCTGTTCACTCACTTTTTTTTTTTCCAGGGCCCCATTGGCTTGGACGGGAAACCTGTGAGTTTTGCTTCATTCCTTACAAATATTTGAGTAATTGCTGCTCGCACAGGTTTGGAACCTCCGAACCCTTGTACCAAATTATTCGGCAGTAATTGATAATTGGTCATTTTGGCAATAAAGAGGATAATTATGGTAATAATAATTATTCTAATTATTGTAATAAATTCACTGTTGTCGCCATAATGACATAATATATAAAGAATATATAAAGAATGGAGTGATTTGTACTACCTAGAAAGATTAAAGAGAATGGATAGTTTTCCTTTGCCAAACTTTTTTTTTTTTTTTTTTTTTACTTCACAGGGACAGAATGGTCCAAAGGGTGATATGGTAAGCAATTTCATTACCATTTTAACATTTTTAGCCATTGTTAACTGGCTTTAGAGGTGCAGTGCTAAAACAGTTTCCAATGAATGTGATCTTAAGAAAATACATAACCTTGGCTTAATTAATTGGTGTGTTAAAATACAAATCTAAATACTTTTAAAGTGTGTTTAAAAGGACACACATAATGATCTGTCATGTTTGCTTTCGCTAATGAAATACCGTTGGAATAATAACCATCAGTCATAAAGAGAAATATGTAAAAAAGTAAAACATATCATAAAGAGAAATTCGTCAGTGTCTATAAAACTCACCAGTTGAGCCATTTGTTTTCAAGATGGTGGCTTTTTACAGTGATGTTTATCTAGGCTGTAAGCATGGCCATATAAATTCAGAAGAACAACACTCTTGTAGTTTGATTTATGGGAAGAATGACTTACTTAACGTTAGTGTGTGTGTCTGTGTGTGTGTATGTGTGAGAAAGTGAGAGAAGAGAGGCCACATACCCGTTTCATTCAGTGGGGTTTGTCAAAAGTGACTTTATGTCAATATTTGTATGACTTTGGCCATCTGTGGTATTAAAACAAGGACACTGGGTTGGCTCTGTCCTCTTAAACTGCAATTTGAAAAATGTAGTCCACAGCTTTCTTTTACGTGATGAAAGACAATGGGCAGAGACGTTATGCTTCCAGGCTGTGTGCTTTAAACCATTCCTTGTGAAATATAGTACAACCTCTGTGTTCTTTCTTTTATAGCATCATGAGAAACGGCAAGCTTAGAAACTATAAAAGAGAAGCACTTTTTGAATTGACACCTTTATAAGACAGCATCAGAGCTGAACAGCCCCTGCTGAGCTTTTGAACATGCCACATTGAGCTTTTAAAGTAATACATAGCTTACCCAAATACAACCTAAGCTGGATTTTTCATCTTTTATTGACAAGTTTCTTCTCAAATTCTTTATGCTCCGCGTTTGCTTTTGTGTTTATATATGGTAGTATTACAGAAATTGATTTGTTAGTGTTTCTGGATGAACATTATGGCTCCTCTGAAGGCATTTCATCAATCTGTCTGTCAGCTATAAGGCTGTGAGTTACATGTTTTTAGAGAGCATGGTGCATTGTGGGACATTGTTTTATTAAAAGTGGCCACTGATGCCCTCTATACAAGCACACAGCAACACTTGTAACCTACTAAAGCTTCCTCAAGCAAAATTTTGCTTCAGCCTTAGCACTTTAAAAAATTAAAATAAAAGTTTTCTTTATTTGTTTTTTCCTTTTCTGACATAAGAAATTAATTATAAGGAATTGTTGTGCTTGTTATGGCTGAGAAGTTTTGTAAACAGGAAAAATTAATCATGGGCAATCCAGTAACACTTCCATATTGTTATTCTAATTATTTTCCCAGGGTCCTCGTGGTCCTAAAGGAGTACCAGTAAGCATTTGCTTTAATATGTATTATTATATAGTCAACATTTCACAGGAGTTTTCACATGGCAGTGGAATGTTGTGCATGAATTCCATTTTGGATGGACTTTAAGTTTTTGTTCAAATCTTATTTTTCAGGGTGAACCTGGTCCAAAAGGAGAGAAGGTAAAATCATGCATGAAATGCATTAAAATAGCAGCTAATTTTCTTATGATTTCCCAAATGGCCTTAGAGGACTGTGTGTGATGGATTTTTATGATTTTTTCTAGGGTGTATGTGGCGACTACACTCACAGGGTGAGTGAATGTTTTATTGAAGTTATTGAGTTGATATTGTGATATCATAAACATTGTTCATTTATGTTTTAAAATAAGCTATCAAATAGGTTATCTGGTGCTGAGTGCTGGAAAATCCCAAGCATATGTTTTCATTCCAGTTTCCGTGATATTCTTCTATTTGTCAAAGTGATTTGTCATGTTTACCCTTAAAAAGACATTTACAATGTGTTTGCGGTTAAATTAGAGGCATTAAAATAAGGGTAAATAAGGCAGGAACAATAGATTGACAGCTTGAATGTTGTCTCAGATAGGTAGCACATGAGCACATGCCAAGGCAGGGCCTCAAAGTTGATCAGCTCTCTCTCGGGGAAATCACAGTTTCATGTAAACAAGGCAATTTTACCAACAGCCTGCTGAATTGGATTTGATAAGGTTCTCTGTTAAGGCGGCCAAGTTTCTTATGTGGTGGATAGGGGTTTTGGTAACAGCCCTGGCCTATTTAAAAGTAATTTTGGCCTTTTGAAGCTATTTTATCAATTATGTAATCTCAAAAACAGCACGCGATAAACAGTAAAAGCAGAAAAATAGCCTTGGCAGTAGATGTTTCTACTGAATCTGTGTTTGGCTTGAAAAAGAAAGAACAGTAATAGCAGCAGGACACAAGCTGATAGTCTTGTTTCTAAGTATTTAATCACTGTTTTTATTGTGTAAGTAAGTGTATGAAGTATATCATACAGCTATATCACATCAAAACAGAGCTGTTTGTCAGGCTTGTCGGCCAGGCCACATGGGAGGCAGTAGACTATTTAGAAAGCTGCTCATAAGAGTGGTCTTTTTGGCTGGTTGTGTACTATAGGTTCTTTGCAGTTAGGGTTAAACCCAAAGGTTACTGCGCTAGACTGAAAGGATATACCCTGCAGTGGTGAAAAAATCAGAATTATCACTTGAGTGTGTGTGTGTGTGTATGTGTGTATGTGTGTGTGTGTGTGTGTGTGTGTGTGTGTGTGTGTTTATGTATCCGTATCCATGTCTGTGTATTTGTATGTTGGGCCATTTTAAGCAGGGGCTCCCAGTGAAAACGTTGGCAGCTTTGCGCTCCAGTCAGGCTCTAATGTTGAAGGTTTGTGGGCTGTTCGCTGTCCCTCATCCCTAATACCGTGATATGTGTGTTACAGTCCTGCTGCAAAGAGAGACATAGCTGAAAACTGTGCTCTAGTTTATCCACATGCACTGTTGGAGGTGCAGAGAGGTGCCTGTTAATATAACTGATTGAAAAAAATGTGGGAATTTATAATGACACATCGTAACACGCAGCTGTTCTCCTGCTTTTTCTTTGGCCTTCTCAAGGAACTTTTATGGTTGTGGTATATCATTTCAAGGTACACTATGCAACTGTAACTTTATGCAGCATCAAAAATGCATCCAATTTTTAAATACATCAATACCATGTGTCTCTCATATTTTGATTGGCCTCCTTATGCATAGAGTACCTTAACATAATGTAACTTTCTGATAAAATTGGTGAAAATTCTTCTGCAGGGAGAAAAAGCACTTGCCTTCTTGATTTGCTTGTATTTTCCTCTTACTCTAAAATTCAGCGAGCCAGTATAGATTTTCTTTATTTGGACTTTTAACGTAATATTGTTTTTAAAAATATATATAAATGTTAATATATTTATATCTTGTATTTGAATAATTAAATATTACTGTATATGTGCACTACTTTTCAAGAGTTTGGGGTCAGTAAGATTTTTTTTTTCAAGGATGCATTAAATTGATCAAAAGTGACACTAAAGACATTTATTATGTTATAAAGATTTGTATTTTAAATAAATGGTGTTCTTTTGAACGTTCTACTCTTCAAATAATCCTGAAAATAAGTGCATAATTGTTTCCACAAAAAGCTCAACTGTTTTCAACATTAGTAATAATAATAAGAAATGTTTCTTGAGCAGCAAATCAGCATTTTAGACTGATTTCTGAAGAATCATGTGTCACTGAAGACTGGAATAATGATGCTGGAAATTCAGCTTTGCATCACATGAATAAATTACATTTTAAAATATATTACAGTAGACAACAGTTATCTTACATTGTAATAATATTTCACAGTATTACTGTCACTATTAAAATCTTACCAACCCCAAACCTTTGAATGGTAGTGTATTTGTCATATGGTCCAAAAATCTGAAACCCCATTAAACCTGGAAATAAACAAAATGTATTAGGGTTTTGAAAAATTTAAACCAACATTTGATGGAATTAGATTTCAAATGAAAAAGAATGCAAAACCAAAGCATTTTTCAGTAGTCTTTAGCCCTTTTGAATGCATTTTTATGTGCAGTCCATTGCATAGAGGTATGAAATACAGGCACCTCCCAAGAAGGCAAGTTGTATTTAAGGTAACATCAATTATTAGTGGTGTATCTATGGGTCAATAACTCTTCAATCTGTACTTTGCAATGCTGCTGATCTCAACAGAAACGCCGTATTGTCAACGCCTGTGCTGGAGGACAGGCCACAGTAAGTCTGTTGCGAAACTCTCTTTGTGGCAAGACTGAATCCAGCCTGATCTACACAGCATTGCTGCAGAGTCACAGGTGCCGTCACAGTGGAAATGAAGATAGAAACATTATCACTGATAATGATAATGTTTCATATGTAAATGTTTTAATAGGACTGTCAGTCGATTATCAGAATTAATTCAGTGGCATTGCATAGACTTTACAAAAAGGGGATTAGGAAGTCAATACAGTTTATATTTTATCTATGTATTATTGAACATAAATCTTTTACCAATTTTACATATTAATCACAGTAAGGGAATGCATTACATTTCCAACCCTATTAATAAGAAACAGTGTAATCATATTTTTAAACTAGCAAACCTACAGAACTCCATTCTGATGGACCCGTGACTCTGTTCATTGATGCTGAATCCTTTTGGTTCTCTCTTTCCCTTCTTCTACTTCACCTCTCTCTTTCTCTATGCCCTTGCCTTGCTTTTTCCTCACTGTTCACTCTCTTTTTCACTTGTTTTTCTGTTTTTTCCCTTCCCCACCTCTCCTCTTTCTGGCCCGTTTCCTTCCTTTGGCCTCCTGGTGAACTTGTTGGGCCTGGTGGTTTTGTGCACCGTGGCCCACCTGTGCTTTGTGACCTCAGCAGATGTTGCCCATCACCGTCCGCAACATGCCCTCAATAAGCCCTCTAATCCTAAAGCGCCTCAAGGTACATCTCTCTCTGCCACCCTCGCACTCCTTCCCTACGGATGCCAACCTTCGTCCACCCACTGCCAGCATTCACTGAAGCCTTTAACAGCTACTGAGCTCTAGACAAACATCATAGCCAGTAGTTTCATTGTCATGATATGACATGGTCCACTTGAAATACACTTATTTCATAAAATAATGTCCAATTCACAAAATTTATAGGCATATAAACTCTACCCCACAGGAAGAACTTCTGTCAGGCCTTCTCTGGCTTTTCAGACATTGTCCATCTGGTTTAACTGCGTGTTAGCTCAATAAAAGTCACTAATACATAATGGATTGTCCTTATACTGTATGTCTAGTCATACTATAATGTTGGGCAAATTTAGGGATTGTTCAGGTATTTTTAAGCTGAATCGTGCCAGAAAAATCATAATACATTTTAGAGACTATTTTGTAAATAAAGCACTTAAAATACAACTACTAGAAAATTTTGGATTTGAGAAATATTTTAAAGACCCCACGAAAATCCGTTTTTAGGTCACATCTGTTAACTTTGAGGCTAAATTAACAAGTAACATTTACTTCATATTAGATAATGCATGAACAATAAACTTAAATTTTTACTGCATTCTATAATATAGGTTATTATTCATTTATAACCTGGCTATTGTTCATTGTCAATTCATGCTTGTGATTTAAATGTATTAACTGATGTTAGTTTATACAACATGCTAAAAAGGTATTCATATACTGTATGTATATTTTTACCAATTTTAATAAATACAGTAAAGTATTTTTAATTCAATTTTAAATGTTGCATTCATATAGAAGCTTGGTGTAAAGTGGTACCGTTTAACTTTTAGCAAATATACAGGGTCCAAAAATCTTGATGACATAATCTTGCATTCATCGTCATGTCCTTTTTTAAAAAAAAAATGTTTATAGTCCAGTCAGCTGCTCTCCAAAATGAAAACTAAACTAAATTCATTAAGCCATTTCATGGGGTGTTTGTGAGCTCACAATGTACATTTATATCCTTTGTCAGTCTACACTTACTCATCAAATCCCTTAAGAACAGTGAGCAAGACTCCTGCCATATTAACAAAACAGAACAGAAGTTTCAAAATCTGATTCTATAATCCACACAACAACACTCAAAAGATAACAACAGAATAAGAGAGCTTATTTGGCAGCAAAGGGAGATGTCAGCCCTCCACTTCAGCCTCTTTAAAAGGCTCTCTGCCTTTACTGCCCGCTCCACGAAGTGCCCCTGGCACAGGTTGACCACGGTTGGCACCCGTCCTCCATCTTATTTCTACAGGTGTGTAGTCTTTGTGCCATTTAGAGTACCATGTTTGGAGACAATGGTACAGATGGTTGAAGACCACAGTGTTAGCAAAAGAGCTTATAGCAGCTGATTGGCTGGGTCTTCAGTTTGAGTGAGGTCTGTGCATTGGATGGAGATCATGGAATATCTCCATTTAATGGATCTACATCTGGCCTCATAAATCAAATCTAGACAAGTCCTGTCAAGAAATAAATGGATAAAATATGGATCTGAATCTGATGGATGTGTTCCGGATTTCTCTGAGCTTCAGACTGCTACTGAACAGAGACGGCATTAAAGAAAGGCTTTTCTTTGTCACGGTATCTGCGCTATTTGTGGTTAATCAGTCTTGTACATGGTTGCCAACTTGTAGGAGGTCTTAATTTTCTCTCTATAGTAGCAGACTTGAAATGAATGCTGTTAATGAAAGGAAAATTATTCTAACTTACAGCGAGTTCTCGGAGTGCAAACTAAGCCTCTTTAATGTTGAAAACAGACTTTTTAAAAAATAATTACACAGCAGAAATCTTAAATAATCAGTTCTCCTTATGGTCTCTTCTCAGGAATAGCAGGATATTGTTTAGTCCAGTCTTATTTCCTATTTTCACATCCCTCTTGCTGTGTAAATACCAGACACTTTCCTGTAGATGATTTTGTTTAGTCTTCTTCTGTGCTGAAGGTCTCCTCTTGCTGAGAAGTACCCGAGATAGTTTTAAAACAGGCCAAGAGTGGCTCATGTAGAGCGGTGGTTTTCAACTGGTGGATCAAAAAAAAACAAAAAAAAGGGGTCAGCACAATAAGCATAAAGTAAATAATAAAATGCATCTGTCTAGTGAAATAAATAGTCTTATTAACCATTAAAAGGGAGAAAAATCTTCTTATATATTTTGTTGTTCATGTCAAAGGCTGGATGTCTTAACAAACTCGCCTCAAAAAATCATGACCTAGACTACATGGAGTTTGAGTTCACTTACAATGAGGATAAACATGGTTTGTGCCGACCACAGTGTGTTTTGTTGTTGTTGGCTCCTGAGAGAACGAAACCATCAAAATTCAGTTTTGCACAACAAACAATTTTGGGCCGCCATTTGATTTCCAATTTTAAATTGAGTCTTGAAATAAAACCAGTTGAGAACCACTGATGCAGACCTTACTGAAGAAGATCTGTGAGGCCACAAGCAATATTATTGGGTTTGCCTTAAAAGTGTAAATGTGTAATATGTCCAAACCTTTTCCCAAATTTATGGGGGAAAAAAAATGGTTTCACTTTTTTTTTTTCCAAACATGGTACTCTATAAACTGGATTAACCACATCAATCATCTCATCCTGACTTTTAACTCAACCTTCAGGCCTGGGTTCCTCTCAGCTTCAAATCCACTGTTTCACTAGTAAATAAGTATTAATATATTTTAGTATTTTTCTAAATATAAATTTAGAAAGGATTTTGAGTATAATAATCATAATCATATTTAATTATTGTAAATTACTGGATTTGAATCAGAGTGGACCCTGCCTCTGATGTTATGAATTGTACCTTATATCCAAATGGCTTCCTTATCTCAGATGCTAACTTCCTGTCTCTCAGCAGGGCGAGCCCGGAGCGCAAGGACCACCGGGACCTCCTGGCCCCCCAGGGTCTCCAGGGACTCCTGGCCTAACTGGTGCTAGTGGGCCCCCGGTAAGTCACTGAAAATCATCTTCATCAGGAAAGGTTTTCTACAAAACTCATGGTCATGCTAATCAAATATGTTACATGGTTTTCTAGAATATATCATTCTGATATATTGTTCATTTATGGGATTATGCAGTCAAATATTATTGGTATAATAACCAAGTCATTGTCCCAGGCCATCGTCTCAGGCCATAATATTGTGGCCTCTTTTTTTTCCTCACATAATAAAATGTATGTACATATGTACCTATATGTATGTATTTTACCCTTTTGTGTCATCTGTGATTATGGCTGCACATTCCTGCATTTCTTTTTTTTAACATTTGCACTTTTGCATTTGTTGTTGTTGTTGTTGTTTTTTTTTGTGTGTGTGTTTTACTGTAACCATCTACCTTCTCATTTTGGGCATAGGGTAAACCCGGAGAACCCGGAAAACCTGGGAAAGACCCAAGAGTGCGTATTTGAATACATGTGTTTTCTTCTTTACCTTTCTAATACGGATACTCAACATTAAGTAAAATAAACTCGGAAGTCTGTAATGCTCCATATGACAATGTAAACTTCAAGCTGAAAGTATGTTTGACACAGATTTGCTCCGTATGACAGTTTAAGCTTCAAACTGAAAGCGTGTTTCTATTTCTTTCATTTGTAGATGCTACCGGGGCTGAAGGTAAGCTTGAAAAGCACACAGCTGTCCAGCTGCTCTGCTATGATAGTATATTCCACAGGCGAGTCATAAACAGGCTCACATGAAGTTCACACACAGTTCAACAGCCTACAGGGTGGGTCTGCTCTGTCGTTGGCAGTACAGAAGGGGTGGATATGCCATAATTGATTATCCGTGTTGCTGTTGGATAAGTATGTATTTCCCCTGATGCGTTAATTGCCACTGAGTTGAGACTGGGGAATTTTAATTGTACTCCATTTAGAAGCACTAGTCCCTTATAGAGGCACATTTCAGCTCTCTATAAAGATTGTCTGCCAGTCTATATAACAGCTGTAACTAGAGGCTTTCTTCTTTGGACACAAAGTTCCCAATAAAGAAATACCGATCTGCTTATTGTCCGTTTTACAACTGGATAGCTCTGAGTATTTGAAACAAATAAAAAGGCTTCTTGATAAAAGCCAAAGAGGTCTTTGATTGTTTTTGCTTTTTTTATAGGGTGAACCCGGTGTACCTGGACAAAAGGTGAGCGTGTCTATCAAAGTACGTGAGCAGACGTTTGTGTTATCCGGAAGGCCATTCGTCAAATCCCACATTTTAGGACTAGAAATTTGGCACTACTGTTAATTGCTTAAACAAAACGGTTAGAAACGGATCCTTCTTCTCAGAGTAACCTTCAGGAATTAAGCTGAACTGTGAGGGAGTGACGTATCAATTAATCATTCAACAGAGTGATTGAAAACCACTAAGCCACAGGGCAGAGCCCTGAATGTGAAGCTCATCAATAGCCATGCTAGATGAAGAGTTTCAAAGTGGAAAAAGAAACTTGGCACATCACTTTAAAGTCATGCTAGAGCACAGATAAAATATTAGTGGATTAGAGAGAACACAATTCATTGGGTCAAACTCCATTTTTCTTTCTGCATGGCCATTTTTCTCTAACTGATTTTGTCCTTATCTCTCAGGGTGATCATGGTGAAGCTGGTCCAAGTGGACCTGAAGGCCCCAAGGTAGGAATCTGTAACCTTTGACTGGTTTAAGCAGCTTAAATAATTAACCTGCTCCACAGGTCACCCATCACTTCTGGGTCAACTCATTACATAATCCCAACACAGAGGGTAACTTCAGATTGACAGCCCCCTTTGAGTCAGATTCAGAGATTACTAGCTTTTTACAGTGTGTTATTGTGTCAGTCGAAGTCTTGAAGTTTATGAAGGATGTAGGAAACACAGATGCATTACATACTTGCTTCCGTCTTTAATCAGGCCTTCAACAGAAGAGGGTGTTATCTAAAACAGTCTGTAGGTGTGACATCAGATACCCAAATCATATAGTTGTGATTAAGCCAATGGGGCGGCACCTTTGTTGTTTGGGTTACAAGACTAAATACCATTGGAGCACTGGAGGAATTGTTCAAAGTACCATGGGGTTGCTGATAACAGCATCTGTTTGGGGTTTTACTGTCTTCCCCTTGAGCAATATGCTTAACTCTAAAGTCACTGAGTGCATTACCCCTGAGGTAACGAAAGATTGAATTAAGATAGTACACGGGGCTTAGTGTAATGCTATGAAAAGCATAAAATACGCTACAGTAAGTTTTTTTTTTTTTATGCTTTTGAAAGAAGTCTCTTATCTTCACCAAGGCTGCATTTGATCAAAATACAGTAAAAACACTAATAGTGTGAAATACTGTTACAATTTAAAATAACTGTTATTATTTGTATATATTTTAAAATGTAATTCTTAAAATAAAACTGTATTCCTGTGTTGGCAAAGCAAATCATTACTCCAGTCTTTAGTGTCGCTTGATCCTTCAGAAATCATTCTAATATGCTGATTTCTTTATTATTTATCAATATTTTTTGTGGAAACCGTTATACTTTTTTTCTTTTTATTTTCTTTGATGAATAAAAAGTTCAAAAGAAGATTTGTTTTTTAAAAAACAAACAAACAAACAAACAAACAAAAAACCATTATAAATGCCTTTACTGTCACTTTTGATTGAGTCCGAAATTTTCGGGGTTTTTTTCATATTCGTCATCGTTTCCTATCAAAATGCTTGCTACGGATCTGAAAACGCAGAAAATCGAACCTGATCAGAATTTTTTTTATAACGGACGAAAGTTTCGGAGGCAGTGTATAAATGTGATTGACACAACGTGAGGTCGTATTTATTTTTTAACGTGTGAAAATTTCGGACGAAAATTTCGGACTGTGTGCAATGACCTTATACATTTCTTAAAAAAACAAAACATTTTAATTTCTAAAAAAAAAACGAATTGACCCCAAACTTGAACTGAACTGTTAAGTCTTCTTTTTTTGTTCTTCCTGCACACAACAATTTTTCTACCTCATTCCACTCTTGTTTCTAGAATAGCACAGAACAGCGGGTCAAACAGCTTAGCCTATGTGCAGTTACAAGTGCGCTGATTGACACTTTGTGAGGGATACATGTTGGCAAAAAACCACATGTAATCTTTTCCATGTGAAATTGAATTTGCTTTGCTTTGATACAACCTATATAGTTTGCAGTCTTGGATTTGTGTTACGCTTTTACACATGTGAACTCTGGAACAACCTGCATATCTATTCCCTTCCAAATCTACCTTTGTGAACTTGAGTTTTCTTCCATCAGCCACGTATCAGGTCCAACACACGCACCTAGTCAATAGCTAAAGCTAGATTGATAGTAAGCATGTCATACAGTAAGCTTATGGAAAATTCCTCTATACGAGAGACTGAAGTAGCACAGTGTTTGTTACGATTACATTCAATCTCAGCTCAGGTGAATCTTTTGTGCTAAAGCAGAGAAGCAGTTATTTTGCACAACTGCACCACCTTCTGGATTTTGGCAGGCGCTGCGCTCATGAATGCTCACAAAACTGGAGATTTATGGAGGGAGGCTAAAATGTGTTCTCCCCTGTGAACTGAGGTTGTCTCCTGTCTGGCCTACCATTTCTTTTCTACTCGGAAACGAGACATCTTTACATTCATCTGTGAGAGAGGCAAAGGGCCAAGTCAATGGATTTACAATTAATAGGTTAAAATCAGAGGAGACACGTTATTCGGCACATTACCGACACAATTAATCAATGGCTGACTTTGCCTTCCTCCCATGAGACTTTTATTTCTGAAAAATTACTGTCTGTCGCCTTCATGGATGTTTAGCTATTTATTCAGCACTGCCCAGCCATATGGCTTTGAATATGACAGAACAGAAATGTTTGCTTTAATAATTTCTCCACTAAACAAGACACTGAAAGGGTTGTTTAGATAAATGATTTTGTGAACTGAAACTCTGCTGACTTTAATGTTGCCCTGTTGCTATGATAAATGTAAATTAGTTGTTTTAGACCAAGGAAAAGCATGTCAGCATTACCTTTTGATTTATTAGAAGCTTTCGTTTTGCATTTCATAGCATATTGATCACTTTGTTTGTTGTGTTTCTCTTTAGGGAATTAAAGGAGATGAAGGAATGAAGGTAAGGAACACGTTTGGTTCTTGTTATTGCTGTTTTTATTGTTTTTTAAATAATGGTTGGAGGTTTAAAAGCGATGTGAGTTATTTTGTTGACGTTAAAATGCTTTCAACTGTAAGTAACCTGTTTGTAGGTTGACTGCCCCATCTTTATGGTGCTATCAAAACATTGATGTGTTTGTTTGATCTTGGCCAGCTCGACATAGCAACATTGACTCAACCAATAGCATGAGTTTGGAGGAGGGGCTATCTGTTTGATCAGCCAATGGCCAGTTGCGTGTGGTGACGCATAAATTGCACACTTCACCTTTACATTTATTGTTGTTCTGTGTATGGAAATCTCAGATTTGCATTCAGTTTTGATTATTATGTCATCTTTTGAATTTATTAAAATCAGGCATAGATCTGCGTTTTGTTAGAATCCAACCTGCATCTTGAAGGAGCAGTGTTTTATAGAGAGTAAATCCAAACATCTGAAGATTTATGTTTGTTTGACTGTATCACATGTCTGAGGCATTGCTCCTAGTAAAGACATGCATCTGCTGGAGTGCTTACGCTGTTTCTCACTGGGGAGACATTTGCCCTGTAAACAGGAGTGGGACACACGTAAAATTTACACCTGCTGATGCACAAATAGTCCCTATAGGATACCGCTATTCCGACTGTCTAGCTGCTTAATGCCGAGTGTTGTCCTGTAAAGCCAGCAGTGATAGATGACCAGAGCCTGAATTAACTCATCTGTGTGGACTGGCCAGGGAAAACATAGGGTGTGATATCTTAAAAGGGTCATATTAGGAGGAAGCCAATTTTCCTTGATCTTTTAAAAACAAGCGTATGTCCAATGTATTATAAAAATATATTGTAACTTTCTTAACTCAAATCTTCCTTCTTAGTCTCAAAAGAGCATTTATAGACACTAATCTGAAGTTAAGCAACCTAAAGGCACAATAAATAAATAAATAAATAAAAATTATTAATGACTGTTTTTGGTGCAAGTATTTCATTGAATGACTAACTAACTGGTCTTATGTAAACTGACCTTAAGGGGAAAAGAATATGACTCCATGAAATCAAAATTATCTTTTTTTTTTTTGTCAACATCTGTATCTTCTCAAAAAAAAAATATATATATATACCGGTATATATATATATATATATATATATATATATATATATATATACATTTACATTAAAGGGGTCATACGTTGCTAAAAAGAACATTATTTGGTGTATTTGGGGTAATGCAATGTATTTATGTGGTTTAAAGTTTAAAAAACACATTATTTTCCACATACTGTACATTATTGTTGCTCCTCTATGCTCCGCCTTTCTGAAAGGTGTGGATTTTTACAAAGCTCATCGTTCTGAGAAGCGAGGCGTTTATTGGCTGGCTATCCAGTGCGTTGTGATTGGCTGAATACCTCAAGCATGTAACGGAAATGTTACGCCCCTTACCGTATTGTGATGCCGTGTCCCGGCACGACGACACAAAAACAATAAAACCCATTATAAACAAGGCATTTGTTGCATCCAGTGGGGACATAATTACTGATTATAATGACTTATACTGTCCTTTTACAAGTCGCGTTGCATCGTACCACGTAAACATTACCATTTCTGCATTTGTGATCAAAGAAACGATAAACAACAAGCGCTACTCTAAACTGCTCAAAACTCACGTTTGAATAGTCAGTGGAAAATTCTTTAAATATGAAAACATACTTACAGTCTGTGAGTCAGAAGCACCAGACTGTCCTTGTAAAGTTGAAATCGCCCCACTTTATAGAAACAGTCTTTCAGCATTGTAGGCTACTCTCCCAGGTTCAGGAAAATAGTCCTCCTTAAAATACGCTGCACACACTCTAATATTTGTGTTGAACTGTTCTGGAACAGTGTTGTAAATACAACTTAACCACTGATTTCTAGTTGTGTCCTCTTTTGGAGGCCCAAACTAAGTACTTTCGCTTTTACAACGAAGCACAGCATCTCCACGACATGGCGCCGGCGGCAGCAACAACACTACAGCGAGAATAATAGTCCCGCCGCCTTTCTTTCTGTATACATTTGGGTGGTGTTTTGCAAATCTTCCCACACCATGACGTAGACATGTGGGGGCATGTTCGAATGAGCCGTTTTAGGAGGACAAGTCTTAACTTTTATAAAGAATAGCTCCTTGGGTTTGAGACTTTAGTCTTTGCAACTTTAGGGATCTTATCTATGCACGAACAGCTTGTAACACTCCAAAGAGAAAGGAAAACTTGAAATCGCATCATGTGACCCTTTAAAAAAAAAAAAAAAACTCATATGCACTGTTTCCTAAATGAAAGTTAGAAATGTTATCTTGGCAACTAAAATAAATAAGTTGAAGTACTAAAATTACTAAAGCTAAAACTGAAATAAAACTATATTTAAAGCTAAATAGAAAAATGCCAAAAGCACGTATAGTGTTTACTAAAAAAAAAATAACTTTGAATTGCTAAAACTTTAAATTTAATTAAAAAAATGAAATGAAGGACATAATAAAATACTGTAATACTGTAGTAGTGTATAAATTACATATACTATATACTATATATATATATATATACTATAACCAACTGCCTTTGACTAGCAAATAACATATCAAGCTGTGGCTGTGATGTACTGTAGCTAAGTGCTTTTTTATATACTGTATGTCCTGCCCAAACCTGTTTCAGTAGAAAGTACAACAACACAGGAAAGAAAACTGTGCTTGCCAAACAATTTCATGGGGTGTTTAATAAACCCTGTGTTTAGACGAGAGAGGTAGCAGAGGCCTGAGTCCATGGGCCAGACATCTTATGTGAACTCTGTGTCTCACAGAAATCCTTTACTTTGAGTTTGATGGAATTTTCATTTCCTCTGCACATCCCTCCGCCTTCCCCTCGACCACCCTGTATAATGAACCGTCCTGATGCTCACAGGATCAGAGGATTACTCTAGATCATCTTTATCAATTTATTGTTTCTGGCTTCTTAATTCAAAGTGTGCCAGAAGAAAAGTCTTTCTCATCTCATGACTTTGTTTGGGATCACATGTCTCACGTCTGCATATGTGCTCTGTTTGGCTTCCAGCAGTTTGTGTGTATTTGTGGTGTGTGTTGGTCTGCTGAAGATGTCCCCATCTGTGCATTTGTGTAGGGTGAACCTGGGATGGATGGGCAAAGAGGAGAGAAGGGGGAGAAGGTACTCTGCCTGAGAAATGTAGTTTGGTGTGCATTTAACTTTGGGTGGTTTGTTTGTATGTGTGTGTAAAAAGCTAAAATATAACTATCGTAATATTTTTATATGCATGACCAGCAAAGTTCTGAAACTTCTTGGATACACTACCAAAAGTTTGGAATAATTTAGTTTTTTATGTTTTTGAAAGAAGTCTCTTACAGTCAAAATTACAGTCAAACAGCATTGTTGTGAAATATTATTGCAATTTTAAATAACTGTTTTCTCTTTGAATATAATGTAATTATTACGATGTAACATGTACCTGTTATGGTAAAGATAGATTTTTAGCATCATTACTCCAGTCTTTAGTGTTACATGATCCTTCAGAAATCATTTTAATATGCTGATTTGGTGCTCAGTTATTATTATTATTATTATTATTTAACATTTGGGCTCAATTATTAATAATAATTCTCATCATCAACTTACTAACCATGCATAATATTTTTTCTAAAAATGCAAACATGTACATCCATCTTGGTCACATATTATTGTAACACAGTTTGTGCTGAATACAAAAAATTACATGTTGGTCAATAGTATGTTTTAAGTAGCTGAAATAAGCACAAATATCAGGGCATGTCAAAACATCTCAAGGGCCCCAAAATGACCTCAGACCCCAGAGGGTCAATGTGGAAAGCTTCTTAATATTTTAATATTTATATTAATTTATATTATATTAGTCTTAATATTTTGTGGAAACCTTGACTTTTTTTCGGGATTAAAAACAGCATTCATTTGAAATAGAAATATTTTGTAACATTATAAATGTCTTTATTGTCACTTTTGATTAATTAAATGCATCCTTTCTGAATGAAAGTATTATATTCTGTGTTGATATCAGATTCACAAAAATATTGAGCAGCACAACTGTGTTCAATGTCAGTAATAATCAGAAATGTTTCTTGAGCAGCAAATCAGCATATTAGAATGATTACTGACGGCTCATGTGACACTGGAGTAACGATGCTGAAAATTCAGCTTTGCATCACAGGAATAAATCACATTTTAAATGATATTCAAACAGAAAACAGTTATTTTAAATTGTAAAAATATTTCACAATATTAGTGTATTATTTTTAATCAAATAAATGCAGCCTCGAGCATAAGACACTTCTTTCAAAAACATTATATAAAATGCAATTATTCCAAAGCGCTATACAAGAGCCTTGAGGTTGAGACCTACAGTGGACAGGAAGATTTGGTCCATTCATCACACAGAGAATCAATAATGACAGAATTTTAATTTTCGAGTGAAAGGTTTGTTTAAGTCGGTCCTAAATGTGCATTCTTATAACTCATCCACCCTCGTTGACTCGGCACCACTGGTAGACACCGGCTTATGCTACCAAAGTGAGGACTCGCAAGGGCTGAGGGCAGGACAAATGCTTTGCAACTGAAACCAGGATGTGCACAAAGACATATGACTCAGTCCCGGAGTCATGCTGAGAGACCAGAGGAATTGCACGCTAAGAGAAAAACAGGCCGCAAGCTCAAGACATTCCCTACTTCCTTCATCTGAGCACCTGTGCGTCTGATTTACAGGCCTCTAACCCTGCTGTTTGTGGAGAGTCCCCTGTTACACACTGCTTGATGGACTTAGCACACTTATTTTTGCTACCTGCCGTTGTCCCTGCCAAACATGTGCTGCCATACTCTTTGATTGTTAGGTCTGTTGTCATGACAGTGCTTTGTGTTGCTGCATTCAAAGTGCTGTGTTTAAATATATGAATGTTTTCATCATCAGACTCAGCAGACATACCATCTGGGGAGCTGACAGATGAATAAGCACATCTGCAGCAGTGCTATATTTAGTATTTTTTTATACATTTATATATATACAACTTGATCACTGCCTCTAATTGAATGCAGAAATATTTTTGCGTGGGTTTGGGGTTGAAGGACGGTTTGTTTGAAGACTGGGCTATTGCTTGTTTTAATATATTGGAATGTAAATAACATGATACATTATTATTCAAAAGTTTGGGATGAGTTTTTAAAATAACTGTTTTCTATTTTAATATATTTTTTAATAAATATATTTTTAATATAATACATTTCAAATGTAATTTATTCCTGCAATGCAAAGCAGAATTTTCAGCATCATTACTCCAGTCTTCATTGTCACATGATCCCTCAGAAATCATTCTAATATGCTGATTTGCTGCTCAAGAAACATTTCTTATTTTAATTTTTTACTACTATTATCAATTAACATTTTAGAATAATATTAATGGAAATTATATAGTGACCAAAAATATATATAAAAAACTATTTAAAGTGACTATATATGAGCTTTGTCTACATTTCATCTAACTGACTTAATGAGGTGCATCCTGGGATACGTTTTAAACAGTATTGAAGTTCACATCTGCAGTATGATGCACACTTGCTGCTCTATTTGTTCCAATCCATGCATTTAAAGTTTTAAACTTTTAAATGTTTAAATTTTAAATGTTTACAATTTAAATTTTAAGCATTTCAGCCTAATAATGTATACAGTCATGGCCAAAAATATTGGCACCCTTGGTAAATATGATCAAAGAAGGCTGTGAAAATTAATCTGCATTGTTAATCCTTTTGATCTTTTATTTAAAAAAATCACAAAACTCTAACCTTTCATTGGATAATAAGAATTTAAAATGGGGGGAAATATCATTATGAAATAAATGTTTTTCTCTAATACACATTGGCCACAATTAACGGCACCCTTTTATTCAATACTTTTTGAAACCTCCATTTGCCAGTTTAACAGCTCTAAATGTTCTCCTATAATGCCTGATGAGGTTAGAGAACACCTGACAAGAGATCAGAGACCATTCCTTCATCCAGAATCACTCCAGACCCTTTAGATTCACAGCTCCATGTTGGTGCTTCTTCTCTTCAGTTCACCACTCATTTTCTACAGGGTTCAGGTCAGAGGACTGGAATGGCCAGCAGAAGCTTGGTTTTGTGCTCAGTGACCCATTCAGTGACCCGTTTTTTTCATTACGGAGTTTCGTGAATTTTTTTAAATGAAAGATCAAAAGGATGAACAATGCAGATTAATTTTCACAGACTTCTTTGATCATATTTACCAAGGGTGCCAATATTTTTGGCCATGTGCAATAAGTTTTAAAGATCATGAGAAACAGATTGAGTACAGTGTGTCCAAACATTTAACTGGTATTGTATACCCACAATATTTAACAATGTATGTCATCACTTTACTATGGTATCTCCACAGTAACATTTATTTGGGGAAACTTCCCTCAATCGCATATGTCTCTGTCATTACTAGTCAGTATTAGGTTTCATGTAGTGAAAGCCAGTGAAAATTGATGAGATAAAAAGGAGATAAGCAAACGCTAAATTAAGCAAACTCCTTTTAC
The DNA here is from genome assembly GCF_012432095.1 of Onychostoma macrolepis. Lineage (NCBI taxonomy): Eukaryota > Metazoa > Chordata > Actinopteri > Cypriniformes > Cyprinidae > Onychostoma > Onychostoma macrolepis. The sequence goes on along the minus strand of NC_081167.1, from coordinate 8,525,429 downwards.
TCCTTCAGCCAGCAGCAGGTGAGCCTCATCTGTATTCAGTGAGGCTGTTAAAGACTGTCTGCATTTCTCTCCACTGGGAAAAAAATGTAACACACATTTACAATAAAAATCAGGCATGCACAAACACAGTGAAAAACACTCACTCATGTAACACATGTGATTCCTCTGCCATTAGACTCTTATGTCAAGTAGGAACAAGAGATGATGGCGTGACATGAATTTAAAGTGCAGCACATCAGAGATCAAACGAGAGCCGCTTTGTTTTGTTCTCTTTGACATTGGCTCTCAAAACTTCTCAGTTACACACTCCCCTCCAGACCAGGATTGATAAAACAGAGAACCCAAGGGCTATTAAAGCAATAAGTCAGGAGAAGCCATGCATTACAGTGATTTTACAGTGAGTTCTTATGTGCTACATGTGGCCGCAACAGAATAAATGACTGCAAAAAGTCATTTTCTTTATCAGAATTTTTCTTCACATCCTAAAAATACAGGAATTAGTATTTAATTAATTGATTAGTAATTAGTATTGAAGTACAGTATTAAGGCATGTTGTCAGAGAATATACTACTGTATTTAGGTCAGTAAGATTAATACTTTTTTTTTTTTTTGAGCAAGGATACATTAAATTAATAAATGGTAACGGTCATTAAAGACACAAAAAGTAACAAATAAATCAAAGAATCCCCCAAAATTTTATTATTGTATCCAAACTCAATGGATTCAACATTGATAATAAAAAATGTTTTTAAAGTAAATCAGCATATTAGAATGATTTCTGAAGGATCATGTCACATTGAAGACTGGAGTAATTATGCTGAAAATTCAGCTTTGCATCACAGGAATAAATTACACTTTAAGATGCATTAAAATGTTGTTAATGTATTTTTGATCAAGTAAATGAGCCATGGTGAATGTCCTTCACAAAATGTTCAATTATGATTTTTTAAGCATAAATCCAACATTTATGAATTGTGTCAGAATGTCAAGTCAAACAGATAAAAAATGACACACTGCGTCTTTAAGACTCAGAACTAAAAAAAATGTTATAGTGGTTTTTCTCTTCAAACAAGGACCCTTTGTGAAGTATAGGATGCATGTTGATGTATATAAATGGAACTTATTAGGTTTAGTTTGGAAATTCCATTCATCCGTTTTCTCTTTATACCCCGGGCCAGGCACGTATACCATGCTCTCGTATTTCATAGGAGCCAAAGTAAGTCATTACTTATTACGAACTGTCCTGAAGGAATCAAGTTTGTCAGCAAAGAACGCTGCCACTTCTCCTCAGTGCTGATGACGGTTCTCTTCACCTTCCCAGAGTTCCCCTCAACTCCAAAGGCTCCGTCCTCATCGTTTTTAGCCTGAAGATTAGCACTCCCATAAATCACTTGAAGCCTCTGTCAGTCCGCAACTAGCCTCTGCCTCACCAAGCGCTATTCGCTCTAAAATAGAAGCGGATGGGGTTGAAGGAGACATGACGATGGGCCTATAAAGGAATGGTGTGAGTTGATTGGAAATGAAGGAGATCAAAGAGACTTCCTGTTTTCAGCATGTATCCAAGAAGTGATCAACAATCATTGCATCGTTCCATTCCCTTAACGGGACGGTAACATGAAGTCGGGCTCTTTCATCTACTGGGAACACGGATAAACTCACATACGACTCTCTGCCTTGTGCAAACCCTGCCGTCCATTCTGGTGCCTGATTGGACAGAGTTTATGAAGGCAGCTGAGTATGACAAGCAGTCTTGTCTCAGGCCCAAAAGCACACTAGAGTGCCTTGGATCATTAATACCCTCTCAAACCACACTCATATGGTGTCTGGCTCTCTTGATAACCTGCAGCTCTCTCCAAGGTCTGACCGCTGCACCTGTCAAAGTGGGTTATGCCACGCTAGGCTCTGCCACCTGCCCCCTGCTCAGACTCACTGGAGTCTTCATGCCATCTTTGACCTCTGCCCTCAACTGCCTGCTGTCTGGCCGGCAGTCTCCAAATGGCATGCGTTGTTTTCTGTAGAGGCTTTCTGGACATGTTGTAAAATGCTTCTCTTGTGGTACTAGCATGTAATGTAGTGATTGAGTGCTGGCTAATCTACCTGTTTGTTTGTGTGTTTGAAAACCCTACTAAAGAGAATAGCTTAAACTCAAATTTCCATACTGGTTAATGCTGATTAGATGTGGTTTGCTGCTGTTATGAACCAGTATGGTTTTCTGCTGAAGCTGGTTGCTTGTTGGGAGATTTTTATTTATTTAATTTTTTATTATTATAATTATTTGTTAAAATGCTTCTTTCTGTAAAAAGTTATGCGTTAAGCTATTATTGCACTACTTATTCTTAAGCTAAATTAAACTCTCTTTCCTCCAGTGGAATTGCTATGCTTGGCCTTCAGCCATTTCGTACATTAGAAATATATTAGAAATGTATATTTTATTTGTAATTGCTGAATTCCACTGAAACAGCATTTTGACATTTTTAAAACGGAAATTTAAATTAGGGTGTTCACACATACTCTGTTACACTTGTACACCCCTATTTCTTCAAACACTGGGAAAGGAGAGCTTTAAAATAGATCAAAATTAGATATAGATATTAGATATGTTGAAAAGGCATATGCATTACTTATTTGGAAAAGTAACTGATATTTTGGTGTAAGGTTAAATAGTGTTCAATTAAATGGTATTCTGCTATTTTACTAATTGCTTAAAAAGTACATTAATCTGTTTACCTAATGCATGTTACAAGTCCCAGCACTGCTGGTTAAGATAGTTAAAGATGTAGTTCACCCAAAAATGAAGTGTGTTCTTTCTTCTGCTGAACATAAAAGAAGATATTCTGAGTTTTTATTTATTTATTTATTTGGTCCATACAATGGAAGTTAATGGAAACCAAAACTGTTTGGTTACCAACTTTCTTCAAAATATCTTCTTTTGCGTTCAAGAAAAGAAAAGAAGTCATTGGAACGACATGAGGATGAGTAAACGAAGACAGAATTTGAATTTCGGGTGAACTGTAGCTTTAAGAATCTAGCGTCCAAAGCTCAACATACAGTCCAGTGGTGAGCAGATGTGCTGAGAAATACTCGTTTGTCATCATGTCTAACAATCTGCTGAAGTGAAAGTTTTTCAGTGGTGTTTTGCTTGCATTATGAGTGCGATCTTTGGTTTTGGCTTGTGAATAAGACCGTTTAAGTATTGAAAAGATGAGTAATTAATGCTGATTTTGCAGGGTGAGCTAGGGATGCCTGGAATGCCTGGGAAACAAGGAGTGAAGGTAGTTCACTTCTACTGCAGCCTCTATCCACCCCCATTTATTTATAATGAACGATCATTTTTTCCCAGAACCCTGCATGCTGTTCCAGAAGCATTCCGCTGCTAAAACTCTCAGTCTTATCTGTTACAATTGTATGTAAAGCTGCTTTCACACCAGAACGTGATTAATTGCTCATTATACAGGCACCTCACATATAAGCGTCTCACCTTCTGACACTGTAAAGTGGCGTCTGAGACTTGCGGAATGAGATGGCAGGAAAAAGACGGATGGTGCCACTAGCAGTCAGACCCCCAGCCGCCCTCGACCTCGATGGGTCGAGTGTCCGCATGCAGCCGCAGCTGTGTCTGTAGATCACTGCCTTCATGTCTGCTCATTAGTCTGAGATAACAGACATGAATTAAATAGCTGTCATGTGCTCTTTACTATTAATAACAATCCAACTGTGGGCTGGCTCATTGGGGCACTGCTAGTGATCAGCTATTTGCGTGCCTGGAGAGCAAAAACTTCGACATACCAATCTAAATATTGATACCAGCGCATGCTGTCTAATCGCTTCAATAGAAATTATGACATCTGAAAGACCCTTGGGGGTTTACGATCGACTAAATGATTACTGAGAATAATCTTCAATTGAAATTACAAATGACTTTTTCAGCCCAAATATATGATGCTGATTCCTTTGTTGATTTTCAAAGGACGTGTTTAGGTCTATTCTCACTGTTTTTTTTTTTTGCTCTCTTTTTGTTTTCCTAATGTTGATGCCTCGCAACCTTCAGGGAGAGCCTGGTTTCCCAGGTGTCCCTGGACGAAAGGTAAAGGCCTGGTTTGGTGTGGTTGTGTCTTTAACACATTTTGCTGATCATTCTTAAAGTAATGAATATTTTTCTGTCGCTATGAAGGGTCAGGCAGGTGTTTCTGGTATCCCTGGAAAACGGGGCTACAAGGTACACCCAAATGTGTGCTGTGGCTATTTCTCGCATAAGTGCTTGTTCTGCTACTGGGCTTAAACCCTCAGGAAATTTTTTTAGATGTGATGTTTAATACTGAGGTAGAATTTTACTCACCCTTTTGCAATTTCAAACATGGCTTTCTTCCGTGCAACACAGTGATTAATTTTTGAAGAATTATTGGCAATTCTTTGAAATTTAATGATATTTTCAAGCTTCAAATTGAGAAAATAAAGCGCCAAAGTGGTCCATACAAATCATGCACCTTATTTAACCAACTGAAGTGTTATTTTAGTATTATTTATGTAATATTATATTATTTATTGATATCATATTTTACTGTAAATTTAAATGTAAGTTTTAGTAAGTGTGCTTTTGTTGTTTTTATTAATATTTAAATATATTGCAATGTAGTCTGAATGTATTCTTATTTTTTAGTTTTAGTAATTTTAATATTTCAGCTGTTTTTTTTTTTTGTTTGTTTTTTTGTTTGGTTTGGTTTGGTTTTTTGTTTTCCTAAGGCAACGTTTCTAATTTAAGTTTTGAGGTTTTTTTTTTTTAATCACCTTTAGTGTTCCACAGAAAAAGGAAAGGGGTTAGAATAAAAAGAGGCTGAATAAAAATAACCATATTTGAATTTTTCAGTGAATTGCATTGATTTGACTTTAATTACACATGCATGTCTAAAAGACTTCTATGAAGTGGTGACCTGACTGTCTGCACTCAATTCTGTTTGTTTTGGGTGTCAAAATGTATCTGTTTCATGCCATTTTCAGATATTATTTTGTCTGTACTGAAGCTTTTATTATTACGTTGCAGTTTCACTAGACTTTGTGTTCCATTTATTTTCATATGCACATGTAAGCGAGCATTAAATCTGCATGGTTTGCAGTGCTGCAGGCAATGGAAGAAGACAGTCTGTTAAACATTTTTAATGTGTTAATTGTTATGATTTAATTAGTGTTTCTGCAAAACAGAAGCCCTAGAAGGTGACCTCATATTCTGCGGCCCATTTTTGTTGTATTTCAGTGACCACACCTTTATTCTCACTCCCTGTGTTTAAGTACAGCAGCTGTGGTGAATTAAAGACGTCAACTGTAATGCTTCAAAAGGAAATGGGAACAAGATGCACACACTAGAATGTTTTATACGCCTTCGTTATATAGAGATGCATCTTGAATCTTTGAATGTTAACTCCTATGTTGTTATTTATTGCTAGGGAGAGAAAGGCGAGCTTAGTGCTGCAGGAGCTGGAATCAAAGGAGAACCAGGACATCCCGGACAAGCTGGACCCAAGGTACCTACCCCTCATTTTCCACCTTATATCCACTGCTGTATTTCTTTCTTGATGTGGTGTGACGTGCGCAGTCTAACAAAATAAGCTCATGGTTTATTCAGAATTTAATTTTGCATGTCTTTTCATAGGGTGAGAAAGGTGATCAAGGCATAAAGGTGAGCAATTGAATTTTTTTATTTACAAAAATGAGTGCTGATTCATTGCAACTCTACCTGACCTTGTATGATTGTTATATTTTAAATATGTCCTTTAAGAAAATATTTTTGTCTTGTAGGGTGACCTTGGCCAGGAAGGCCCATCTGGACCAAGGGTGAGTAGATGCCATGTGTCACCGACAGAGAAAATAATGCAGACAAGTCACCAGATTTGTTTAACAGTGTGATGTGAATGGCTGATATCAGAAATAATGATATATATTAATTGATTGTTTCCCCATTACTCAACAGGGTCCACCAGGTCCAACCGGGGAGCCAGGAAAATCTTTAATCAACAACAATGAAAATGTATGTCTTTATTTCTGATGTATATAAATTTCTTCAATTTGATTATGATTTAGTTATAGTGCATATTCACTTCTCTGCCTCATATAACAGATTTAACAGATTAATTTGTATTATGTGAAGGCACTAATTTTATTTTATTTTTCAGGATATACGCAATGTGCATTTAATGGTAAGTGTCATTCTTTGTTGTGAAAAAGTATTTATTGGGAAAATGGGTAACTTGATATTGTTTGCGTATTTGAGCACATAAAAAGATGAATAGACTAAACTACTTTCAGATGTTTAAGTATATTTTGTTTTTATTTTAGGGCCCTCCTGGACTGCCTGGACCTCCAGGGCTTCCTGGGACCCCTGGTTTGAAGGTAGCTAGCCAACTTCTCTCATTCTTACCCTTTCTATCCTTAGTGTATAAATTTAGGAAAATTTTAGATTATATTCATATACAATTCTGGTGAGATCTGAGGAAGTTTTTTTGCAGGATGCATACCATGGTTTAAGACATGTCACTGTTGGCTACCTTGTTCTTTTGTATTAAACATTTTTTTTTTTTCTCAGGGTGATGTTGGACTTCCAGGTCCCCCTGGTCTTGATGGGGAAAAGGTAAATAATAATTAACATTTTCTATAAATGAAACACATTTTAGCCACTAATCTGCCATTAGTCCACTGGTGGATGCATTTACATAACTCTCAATCCTTCATAATGCTGAGTGATTGTACCTGTTTGCTTCTTAGGGTCCAAGAGGAAAGCCAGGAGAACAGGGACCCATCGGCCCTCCTGGACCTGAGGGACTACGGGGAGAAGGAGGAGTCATAGGCTTGCCTGGGCCAAAAGGAGACAAGGGAGACATGGGCCCCTCAGGATCACCTGTGAGTGACTATACTCTGCATTCCCATCATATATGTGACCCTGGCCCACAAAACCAGTCTTAAAGGTGCAGTAGGAGATCTCGGAAAATGCTAACTTTAGCCTGATAGCACTGAAAGTGAATGTCCCACCCTCCCTGCAATCGCCGTCCAAAGCCACACCCCCTGAACGCACATACGCTCAAAGAGCAGCCAGAGACAACATAAATTACTACAATAGGCTACATCAACGGTTTCCAATTACAGTCCTCTCGCCCTCCCTGCTCTGCACATTTCATATGTGTATCTTATCACGTCCGACGGTTGTTCTGTTCAACCGTAAGTCATAAGTGCCCTGCGAAGTGGACATCACCAGATATTCCGCCATGATTCCAGTTCAAAGCGAGCATTTATGTTCCATACAAAGGGCATTAAAGTGTGCCAGACCTGAATTTAAATGGTATTTATTTACAGAGGTATATTATGTCACACTTCACACTTCTCTTTCGTCTGTGTGTGAGGAGCAGCGCAAATCCGTGAGTGAATGTTCTGAAGTGAAATAAACGGATTTCCCCTGCTCAGGGAGTAGAGAGCAATGAACATTGTGTAGGGAGCATGTCAATCAGAACAGTTCATGCACGGAGCTCTCTTTTAACGAGCTGGTTATCTGAACCGAGTGTGTTAACTAAGCGAGACATGCAAAATATGCAGAGCGGGGAGTGCGAGGACTGGAATTGGGAACCACTGGGCTACATCATGTGTCATTCACCGCTGAGAAAACGTTACAGCACAGTTAGTAAAAGTACTACAATACCAGGAAGGAAGATCGGGTTGTTGATGTTTGCCTGCCATTCTCGCTCTGTCTGCGTGAACGCGCTGATGACGTATCCTGTCTGCGCGAAACAGGGTACGCAGAGGTATGCAAATACATACGTTGACAGGCAAGTAGGAAAGACAATTAAAACGCTCGGTACGAGCGTTTTAATTGGACAAACATTTCTTGGTCCTACACCTTCCACAGAATATATAAATACAGATAAATACATTTAGACCACTTAACTTAATGATTGCTATCAGGATGTGAAGAGACTTTCAACCAGAATAACAAAAAATGTTTCTGAAGACAATCACCTATGACACCTTTAAGTCGCTGGGGTATATTTGTAGCAATAGCCAAAAATACATTGTATGGGTCAAAAGTATAGATTTTTCTTTTATGCCAAAAATCATTAGGATATTAAGTAAAGATCATGTTCCTTGAGGATATTTTGTAAATTTCCTACCATAAAGTTTTGATTAGTAATGTGTATTGCTAAGAACTTCATTTGGACAACTTTAAAGGTAATTTTCTCAGTATTTTGATTTTTGGCACCCTCAGATTGCAGATATTCAAATAGTTGTATCTCAGCCAAATATTGTCCTATCCAAACAAATAATACATCAATGGAAAGCTTATTTATTCAGCTTTCAGATATTGTCAAAACCCTTATTTGACCCTTATGACTGGTTTTGTGGTCCAGGGTCACATATAGTCTGTCTGACTACACCTGAATTGTTAAATAACCACAAAGGGTCTTGTGACCTGTACCACTTGCATGAGAGAATATTCTAATATCAAAATATCATAATATTCAAATTATGTACACATCATGTAAATACATTAACCCAACTGCCAAGTTAACCAAATTAAGCCAATATTTCAGTTTCTAGAAATTAATAATATAATTGGTATATGGTATAAAGAAAAGTTGTGATAATTTGGTTAAAATAACATATTGTAATAACTGTGGAACATGTAAACATCTTTTTCAGATTAAATGCTTAACCAGAATAATATAGACCTTAATCAGAAAATGAGTTGCATGTAAATGTGGTCATTGTTATTTGAGCAAGTGGGATCGTGCTTAGTGCTTTGATGAATTTTGAAAGCGTTTGTCATGGGTGGGCAGCATTGCGTCTTGAAAGCCTACAGTTTACTAATCATTAATCCTACATGTTGGATGCTATGAATTCAAAGGCCTCTTGGTTGTGGGCCTTGTTTACAAGGCTGTCAAGTCATGTTCATCAACCCAGCCCCCCCCAATTGACTTTTCTGCCAATTTTAATGTCTATTTCCTTATTCTTTCCTCATTCTGTAGGGTTTAGATGGCCCTACTGGAGAAAAAGGGGTTTCAGGGCCCCCTGGCCATATTGGATTGCCAGGCCTAATGGTACGCAATGGTGCCCCTCAAGCAAACAGATTGTTGTCATGACTTTGGGATACAGTGTATTTCGTCATGTCAGTTTGATTTCTGTTGAATGAATGGTAGAATTAAGTATTCCTATCCTTTTACTTTTTCATAATGTCTTCAGGGTCAGAAAGGCGAACCTGGGGAAAAAGGAGATAAAGCAGAGCTGGTATGTTCCACACTTTTTAGCTGCTGATTGCACATCTTAGAGGGTTTTATGGGGTTTCATTAGATAACAGAGCCTATGTGTTTCCTAAGTTGGGAAATATATTGAGTGAAATGTTTTAATTGTGACTCCCCTATCTGTTCTCTCTCAGGTCTATGGGCCTGCTGGACCTCCAGGACCTGCAGGGCCAGTTGGGCCATTGGTGAGGACAATGTCTACTCCATAAAAGCTTATGATAACAGCAAACATATTACAGGCATATCTGTGCACCCAAGTAGCATCAGTGCATTTTTTGTCGTCATTTGATGGTGCAGTTATGAAGAGAAACTCATTTTAAACAACTCAAAATGGTCCTGATTTCTAATATTTATTATGTTTTGCTTATCAGGGACCTCCAGGTTTGTCAGGACCAAAGGTAAGTATTCCAACCTAATGTAAAAAGATTGTTTCTGCCATATGCTAAACAAGGCATTAAATCTCATATGTTCTTTTTAGGGAGAACCAGGAATAGGTCTGAGAGGAGAGAAGGGATCACCTGGACAGAAAGGAGATAAAGGAGACAGGGGCCATCTTGGACTCCCTGTAAGTACATTTCTGATTCTTATAATCCAGTTTTTGATACTTGATAAATATGCATTGCATTTATATTCAGTACAATGTAAGATAAAAAGCTGTCCAGTCTATCAAATCACTCATTATGAAAAATGAATTGAGTACTTCATACCTGTGATACCAGTGCATTTAATTAATTTGATAGTTTTCATACAATCTTATCAACTGAATCAAGATGTTTTTGTCTTTCCTGAGTGCAGCGTTAGTGGAAAAGCATGTTTTGTGTAAGGTTTGTGCTTTAGCCCCCCCCTTAATGCAAATATCAGTGTGCTGCAATTTCATGTGTCTTTGTAACTAGGCGTCATGGTTCATGGCTAAGTGTTGTCACATTGCATGAATCAGTGAATATTCACATTTGGCAATCATATATACAAGTGTTATCATCCTGTCACATTGTTTTATACACCTTTTAATAGATTACAAACAAGTTCCTGATAGTTTTAGATTACTGTAACTGACTGACGTTCATGTTATTATTACAAAATACTGTATGCGGTTGTTTATTTAATGTTTTCTCTCTGCTCTGTAAATAGCATGCTATAGGTTTTGTTACTATGAATTTCAGGAGTCTTTTCTTGACTTCCTGACTAGTGTATATCTATGGTGTCAAAGTCATTGATTAACTTATTATAGTCACATCATCAATGGCGCAGTAACTCCTTTACTTTTGTTTTGAATCTGAGATATAGAAATTGAGATATCAAGAAAGTTTTCACAATCAGCATTTTTGTCTTGCTTTTTTTCAGTATAGAAAAGTGAATGAAAACGTTTTTCTTATTTTAAACATAAACCTCACAACATTGTGTTACATATGCTTAAAGCAAAAACAGTTTGGCAAAACAAGATTTATTCAAAACAAGATTAAAATGCTGCTTAAGAAAATGCAGCATGGATGGGTAATGTTACTTGTTCCATAACCTAGTGAGCTGCCATAATTTTAAAGCATCGTATGTTCATTTCTAGCACAAAGGCTGCTTGTTTTGTTAGCTTTGCAACATGCTATCATCAAATTTAACTTAGCTACATGCTAAATCAAGTCTCCTGTGCGCTTCTCGTGAGGAGCAGTAGCCTATTTGTGTGGCACGCAAAGTCGCTTCCTATGTATAGTGTTCCAGTTCAGTCACTTATGAGGTTGAGTTTCAGTTAGCATGCTGCCTTAGAAGGCAGCAGACGGCAATGTAGCTCACTAGATTTTGGAACCGAACAACTATTTACAAGTATTATTTTTAGTTTTTGCATCTCTTCTGGAATTTATATGCCACCTGTTGTTATTTTATCACCATATACAATTGAATGGACCACTTTAGGTCCTGTTCACTAGCAGTCACACTAAGACGATAAGATGCTAAAGTCACGTTATAAGGAGTTACTGCTCGCCTCTCACATCATGTCATCTTCAACACGTCACCCCTCCATCAAAACTAGTGTTGTTTTTATGTGGCACACGAGTCACTGCTTTACTCACCTCCCCCCACACTTCTCCCTTCCTCCCTTCCTCTCCTCCACCTCCATCTCTCCTCTCGCTCTGTAACTCTTTACACACTGTCCAGGGGGCTCATGGTTTAGACGGCAGGCCTGGTCCAGTGGTGAGTGGCGCAAGACCCGTTCCCATCATCCACCCCTCTATTTCCATCCATCCCTCTCTCGTTTCCCTCTCCGCCTGCTTCTCTCTTTCTGTTTGTCTGCCTCTGCTTGAGCTGTTGCTTGCTTGCTTCTGTGTTTTGTGTCTTTTCTGTGTTGTCTAATGGTCAAGGCCTTGTTTAGATCTCTATTGAGATTGCATCGGCATGAGTATGACTTTGATTTGACTTTGTCCCTAAGCCTGTTTGGCTGTTGCCTCTTGCTGTTTCCAGAGGTACCACACTCGGTTGATTTTTCAACCTGTCAACACGCGAGTGGCTGAAGAAGAGCATGGCCAAACACTTCTCTCTCTCTCTCTCTCTCTCTCTCTCTCTCTCTCTCTCTGAAACGCAATTTCTCCTTCTTTGAAAAGTATGCACATCGTGCTCTACAAAAGTGAATAATCCTTTCGCATTTCATGCCGTCGCAGCCCTCTATACCTTTGTAAAAAAAAATTCAGACATGCTTGACCTCTGTTGACCTTTCAAAGCCTTAATTCCCTCCAAGCTTCAGAGCTTTATTTCATTCCATGACAAGCTTTGATCTTGTACTGTCATACAAGGAGAGAGCATGATGGGATGCGGCTGCATGAACAATGTTTTCATGGCATACAACAGTACAAATGGCTGAGAAGCAAGACTCCTGAAAAAGCAAGATGTCTAACAGCCCTTCTGTTGAATCCTCTCCAAGTCATGGGAGGAAAATGGAAGATGGATTCGCTGTTATATTTACTTGTGTGTCTGTTTATTTCCACTTAGATCAACAAACTTTGGAGTTTTGTGGAATTCCTCTGCAGATTGGTCTTCGGATAGCTCTGTTTAAACATATATAAGGAGTTTAAATTGCTCTTATTCGGCTCAGAAAAGTTTGTTGATCTATTGGTGCTCAACACTGATTAGTTTCTCTCCCTCTCTAAACTCTTAACCCACCACCGTGTCCTCTGTTGAAACTCATGCATGTCGTTTTCTTTGTTCAAAGGGTCTGATAGGACCAGCTGGAGTGTCTGGGCCTGCAGGACCAAAAGGAGAAATGGTTAGTGCTCTAAAAACAATTCAGAAACAAATGCATGAGGCTCCAAAAATGGGTGTTTCTAGTAATATTTTGTATTATGCAAAATTATAAAAACGTTGATGATGCTATATGCATGACAACTGACCAAATGAAGTGTAGTTTGAATCACAATTAATTATATTTAGTGTTGGGGCAAGTTACTTTTAAAAGTAACGCATTACAACTCATGTTACTTGTAATGCGTTACACCAACACTGATTACAATATTGCTTAGCTAATAAATAACTTGATCAATCATTGAATTATTAGATGTTTAATGCACATGCAGGATAGTAATGCAACTAGTTGCTCTGTGAGTGTTGTCAATATTTCAATGGCCTGTTATCAACCAGTTAAAATAAAGTATTCACTGATTGTGTGAGGAGTAAAGTCCAATGTAATACAGTTCAGTATAATGCCAGTATAATGTCTTTTTTACTTTACAGGGGGAAAAGGGTGATATGGGAGTAGCTGGACCAATTGGGCCTCAAGGCATCCCTGTAAGTGCTGAACCAGAGCACACTTTAACATTTCAAATACTGTAATTTTTCCAAACCACATATAAGTGCATTAAAATAAAAAATGGACCATCAGTAACTTTTCTCCCCTATTCATTCAGGGTTTAGTAGGACCACCGGGATTAAAAGGAAACCGGGTAAGATTATAAATGTGTTCTCGATCGTAGTTTGTTTGTAGAATATGTTATTGTGACTTTAAGGGACAATAACATGAGTCCACTTTCTTAAAATAAAGGGATGGACGATATTTCTAAACCAGCATGAATCTGCCAAACTTTTAAGCATTAGCTACTGTCCATTATTTAAAAAAAACCCTGTGGTTATTTAATTTGTTAAATTAAAAATTATGCAATATTAGTTGTAATTGTTATGATTTTTTTTTTTTTTTTTTTTAATTAATGAGACAAGCAGAAGCATGCTGGGTATAAGAAATTAGAATGGCTACTGCTTACTGCTAGAAAACGTGTGTACATATACAGTGAGGTCTAAAAGTCTGAAAATAAGAAATTTAAAATCTAAAATGCTTAAACCTGAAAAACACAAATGTTATGCCATAAATATTGAGTAAAATTATAATTTTTGTACTATTTAATTATCATTAGATAGACATTAATTAAATAATAAAATTTGTGTGATCATGTGACTTTTTGTACAGATTGAAGCATGCCCTTTCATTCTCAAATCATGATGAATGAAGCATCAGGATGTACACATACACAAATGAAATTCAAGTTAAATTTTTTAAATTGTTCATTGAAAGTATTAATTTTTTTTTTTAAATGCCACTGTATATGTTCATTGATCATGATTTAAACATATTCTTATTTCAGAACAGTATATTTGTTAATCCTTGTATACATATATTTATTTGCAATTATTCTCTTTGTTTTTGCAGTTCTTATTTTGTTAGTACACTGAACAAAATTATAAATGCAACACTTTTGTTTTTGCCCCATTTTTCATGAGCTGAACTCAAAGATCTAAGACTTTTTCTATGTACACAAAAGGCCTATTTCTCTCAAATATTGTTCACAAATCTGTCTAAAGCCCTATTCGGACGGGATTAGTTTTACATGGAGAGGTGGGGTAAAGTAATTTTTACCAGAGCTTCTCAGTGATTTTAGTCCCGTCCGAATGTGCCATCTCAGTAATCATTACGGACGATGTCAGTAAAGATTACGGCGACTTTTACCTTCTGTGAAAAGGTCCGGAAGAATTACCTCAGGTAATACTAATCCCGTGCGAATAGACCAGCTGTAAATATGAACGTAAAAATTCTGTAATTTCCTATTTAAAAGTAGATTTCCGCATTTTTTCCACGCTTGAAGAAACAATCAGTCGCGTTCTAGGCGGTGGGACAAGTCTGCGGCAAACCTCGAATGTTTTCTGAATATGACAATGCATACCATTCAGATCAAAAAGAGGGTCGAATCTAACGACTCGAAAGCACTTGTTAGAGGCATGAAACTTCTGTTAGCTTTAGCTAAGTGTCTATTGCAAACAGAATCCAATCATAATTTAATTAATTTAATTAATAAATCGATGGATGTAGCACGCACATGACGACAGGAAGGTGACGGCGGTGCGTAAATCGAGTTACTCCTCCCACTTCTGGTAGTTTTACTGAGATTTCTTATCCCGTGCGAATTGACCATTAATATTACAGACGTCCTGTGGTAAATTAACATTACTCCATCTACCCGTGTAAAACAAATCCAGCCGAATAGGGCTTAAATCTGTGTTAGTGAGCACTTCTCCTTTGCCGAGATACTCCATCCACCTCACAGGTGTGGCATATCAAGATGCTGATTAGACAGCATGATTATTGCACAGGTGTTTTATCACACAGCACAATGCCACAGAAGTCGCAAGTTTTGAGGGAGCGTGCAATTGGCATGCTGACTGCAGGAATGTCCACCAGAGCTGCTGCCCGTGAATTGAATGTTCATTTCTCTACCGTAAGCCGTCTCCAAAGGCGTTTCAGAGAATTTGGCAGTACATCCAACCGGCCTCACAACCGCAGATCACGTGTAACCACACCAGCCCAGGACCTCCACATCCAGCATCTTCACCTCCAAGATCGTCTGAGACCAGCCACCCGGACAGCTGCTGCAACAATCGGTTTGCATAAGCAAAATAATTTCTGCACAAACTGTCAGAAACAGTCTCAGGGAAGCTCATCTGCATGCTCGTCCTCCTCATCAGGGTCTCGACCTGACTGCAGTTCGTCGTCGTAACCGACTTGAGTGGGCAAATGCTCACATTCAATGGCGTCTGGCACTTTGGGGAAGTGTTCTCTTCACGGATGAATCCCGGTTTTCACTGTACAGGGCAGATGGCAGACAGCGTGTATGGCGTCGTGTGGCTGAGCGGTTTGCTGATGTCAACGTTGTGGATCAAGTGGCCCATGATGGTGGTGGGGTTATGGTATGGGCAGGCGTATGTTATGGACAACGAACACAGGTGCATTTTATTGATGGCATTTTGAATGCACAGAGATACCGTGATGAGATCCTGAGGCCCATTGTTGTGCCATTCATCCACGACCATCACCTCATGTTGCAGCATGATAATGCACGGCCCTGTACAAGGATCTGTACACAATTCCTGGAAGCTGAAAACATCCCAGTTCTTGCATGGTTAGCATACTCACCGGACATGTCACCCATTGAGCATGTTTGGGATGCTCTGGGTCGGCGTATACGACAGTGTGTTCCAGTTCCTGCCAATATCCAGCAACTTCGCACAGCCATTGAAGAGGAGTGGACCAACATTCCACAGGCTACAATCAACAACCTGATCAACTCTATGCGAAGGAGATGTGTTGCACTGCGTGAGGAAAATGGTGGTCACACCAGATACTGACTGGTTTTCGGGCCCCCCCAGACCCCCCCAATACAGTAAAACTGTACATTTTAGAGTGGCCTTTTATTGTAGCCAGCCTAAGGCACACCTGTGCAATAATCATGCTGTCTAATCAGCATCCTGATATGCCACACCTGTGAGGTGGATGGAGTATCTCGGCAAAGGAGAAGTGCTCACTAACAGATTTAGACAGATTTGTGAACAATATTTGAGAGAAATAGGCCTTTTGTGTACATAGAAAAAGTCTTAGATCTTTGAGTTCAGCTCATGAAAAATGGGGGCAAAAACAAAAGTGTTGTGTTTATAATTTTGTTCAGTGTATATAGACCCATATAAAGAGACAAAAAAAAAATATATATATATATATATTTTTGCATGATTAACACAAAAACTGACGTATGATATAAATGGCTAAAGTTAAAATGTTCAGCAAAAGAGCTATTATTATAAAAAGCTTATGAATAGACCATTGCTTTTCCTATGCTTTCATCCTCCTAGACTGTATGCCTCGATCCTATTAACACTCATTTCCTCAGTTAATGACTGAATGTCTCCCACCTTGGAATGTCAGGACATGTCAGTGCTCCTCCCAGCATCCTCCACTGGCGATGTAGTAATAAACAGGATCAAAAAACTCAATTAAGTCTTGGATAATTGTGCTCAGTGGAAGGTGCTGTGGAGGACCCTTGGACACGGTGCTGTTTTTACTCTTGTCCTTTCCTTGTCTTCCTCTCTTTTTTTCCACAGGTCTTCCTATCCCCTTTTCCTCCCCCCGTACCCTGGCCTGTGTCCGTGGCTCTTTTTGCTGAGTCGGGCCTGGTCGTCCTCTCTGTCCCCTTCTCATTCCCTGGCCTCCTCCTGCTCCTCCTGCATCCTAATGTTGTAGCCTGGGTTAATACTCCTCCTCTTCCTCACCTCCTACTTTTGTTCATATCCTTCACTGACCTCCCTACCAACCTGCATTCATTTTCTCCCAATTATTCTAATGCACAGAGTTCTTATTGTTCCACGAAAGCTTCATCTGGATCTATTTTGAAAAGGCACATAACCAAGAAATGTGGGAAAAGGCATTATGTCAGTGCGGAGCTCATTTTGACATCCTGATGAGAGTATTTAGAAAAAAAACACTACAGTCGGGAGCCAAAAGTTCAGAAACCGTCTTATAGAATCAGTATTTGTCAAACAGGATTAGAAAATGAGCTCCACGTTGATTCATAATGTAATTCCACTTTGATTTTTTTCTTCTTCCTCTGTTAAGTGTTAGAATAACAGTCATGATGAGGGCTGTGCGGAATGTTAGAACTCTGTATCCTAGCTTGGATAGATCCCACTTTGGAAGACTTATAAAGCTTAAATATAATCGTTTCCTCCAAAGAACCCTTCAACTTCGCGTGCAGATTTGAGGATAAATCATGAAACACTCTAAAAGCAGGTCTGGTTTTAATTAGTAATAAAGCATAGGGATGTTGATTAAACTGTTTTAGTGCCTCTTCAGCTTTTGTAAATTAGCCTTTGCAATGATATTTCATTGACTCAAGAGTTCTACATGGAATCAATCACAGATTGTCTATTTTTTGGAGCCAACATTTGATGGCAGGATCAGGGAGTAAAAATATAGTGTTCATTCAGAAGTGATCACCCAATAATACAATATTTACTCCAAAGGTTTAGATATAGGTCTAAAAAAAATAATAATAATAATTAATCTTTTTAGGCACTTCTAGTTGGAATGACCCTACAATGTGGGTGCCATTGAAACATTTATCTGTTTAAAAGTTTCATTTTTTTTTTTTTTAAAGAAATGAATACTTTTATTCAGCAAGGACACATTAAAAAAACATGTATATATATATATATATATGTAGTATAGTAACATTTATAATGTTACAAAATATTAATATTTTTTATTAATATTTAATTCTGTTTAATATTAACTTTCTATTCATCAAAGCATCCTGAAAAAAAAATCATAAATCATTAAGAAATCATTTTGATTGATCGATTTCTGAAGGATCGTGTAACACTGAAGAATAATTCTGAAAATTCAGCTTTGCATCACAGGAACAAATTACATTTTAAAATATATAAAAACAGAAACAGTTATTTTAAATAGTAATAATAGTTCATAATTTTGTTGTTTCACTGTGTTTTAATCAAATTAATCAAGCCTTGACACAAAACAGACTTCTTTCAAGAACCTTTTTTTAAAAATCTTACCAGCCAAAACTGTAGTGTATATGTAATTGAGGCAAATTAATAAATAAATAGACAGACTCCCAAGGACATGACCTTTACACAAGACAATCAACTTTAATCTTATTAATTCATTTTTGAACATTCATTACATGTTTAATAAATGTGCTTTTAGTATTTTCCCTCATTTATATTAAAGCGATATTAAATAATTATAATAATAATAATAATAATAATAATTGTAATGTATAAATTAGGGCTGCCCCCTAATAGTTGACTAACCGTTAGTTGACCAGAAGAAGCTTGGTCGAGCAAAATTTTATTAGTCGCTTAGTCGCAGAAAAAAATAAAATAAAATAAAAATCCACATTGACGAAGTCACGCAGATCTTTAACGGCTGGTCTATGTAGTAGGCTAATACAGTACATCGGGCTGGACATCCAAACAATCTCCTATCATTCATCTACTTCAAGTGTGACTTATCATCTGAAATATACAAATAGCAGCAACTTTACATGGCTGCTCAATCTAATGTTAACCTAGAGAAATGTGCGCTATTCAAGTGTCTGTGCGGAGTGTGTAAGCTAAACAGTAACAGCCGGTGCGCTCACTTGCTCTTTAAATACTCATATTTGGTCATACAGATAAGAGTAATACACCTTTCGAATCTGTAAAGACTCTGTTTATTTGTGTGCACTTACAATAACAACAAAACACTTTTGTAAAACAATGAAAGCAAACCGGATGCGCTTTCTTCCGTCTCGGTCTCTGTGAACATGAGCACGAAACTACAAAACTCAGTGTATGCTTGCCTCACAGACATAAAAAATATATATATCTATAGAGAGTGAAATGTCTACTTTCAAATAAACCAATTCAAATGGAAAACAAATATTCTCAAATTATGTAATTCGTATGAAACATGCATATAGGCGCATCCACTACTGCGGAGATGACGAGTCAGTGTCGCCGAGTTCATCTCTTAAACCGAAAACAAAAAAGCACTAGTTTATCAATTAATTATTAAAATGTTAATGCAGCCTCTATACTATTTTCCCTGACACATTCATAATCATTACTTCTGCCGGTGTGCCGTGGTAAGTTTTGTGCTTGCGCTTGAGCACTTATAAGGCAATGTAGGCAATTAAAGGTGCATTATTATTGTTTATTTGTTAATAAACGTGCGATTAGTCGACTAATGCTTCAAATGAACGACTACTAGTTGACCAGAAAAATCTTTAGTCGAGGGCAGCCCTAGCATAAATATTATATTTATTGTGAATAGTGCTATACAAATAAATGTGCATTAAATGAATTAAGCAAATGAAAGTCTGCACACTAACCACACTGGCTGATCTCCTTCTCCTTAACCCCTCCACTTACCCTCCTTAAATGATCCCACTACTCATCATAGCTCCATTCAGAAACACAGCTACTCTCAGAATGTCTTGTAGAGCATCTAAAGACTCTTACAGTTATTCATAGTGATAGTGCTTTTCTTACTAGTACTGCTATAGTAGACTAGGAGGACTAAAGTCTGACTTTTTTGAATGCACTGTCGTTTGCAGGGGGAGAGGGGCAAGAAAGGCAACAGGGGGGCCAAAGGGGATAAGGGAGACCAAGGAGCCCCGGGATTAGATGCCCCGTGTCCGTTGGTATGTCTTTCGTTCAATGTGCAGCACGAAGGCAAAAGGAGACTTCTCGAAAGCCACGTCTCCTTATGTCTTTGTGTAATAAACACTAACAGATGCCCAGAAGAGTTCTGGTCGAAGTCTGTGAATTACAGCGTATATACAATATAGAGACTCATATGTAACGTTTGTTATATTAGAACTATTATAGATGGGGATTTGAATTAAAAATGACTAGGCACCAGAACTCTCAATGGGATGTTTGCTTTTCAGGAGTAAGACTGACAGGAATATGGTTCTGCTGAACACAGTAGGATGGAGCCACTAGTTCAGTAACTAAATGATGTGAGTTTCCAGCCCTGTGGATGCAGCAGGTCTCTTCCTGTCAGTCTCGGGTCCAGAGTGCTCTGGGCCAATCAGAAGCTGGAACAGAGCGGCCAGTGTAGCTGGACAACAGGATGCTTATATGATTGATTTCATGAACAGGGTTTCCGAGGCTTTAAAGGAGAGAAAGGTGAACCGGGGCTGCCAGGCCTGGACGGGCTAGATGCCCCGTGTCCCGTGGTATGCTGCTGTCTATCCCTTTCCTTTTTCCGCATGCTTCCTGCCTTCCTGAACCAGTAATGCTTTCTAACTGCATAATGCTTCAGCATAGCCCATTTAAGGAATGGAGAGAGAAAAGTTGCAGAATAGGACGGAAAATTCTTGCATGCATCAGTATTAATATCTATAATTAACTCTATCTATATATTTTAAAGGAATAGTTCACCTAAATATTTAAATTTACTCCTACTTCAACCAAGGTTATCCAAGATAGTGGTCCAAGTTTGTTTTTTCAAGGGAACAGATTTGGAGAAATTTAGCATTACATCACTTGCTTAGCAATGGATCCTCTGCAGTGAATGGGTGCCGTCAGAATGAGCGTCAGAACAGCTGATAAAAACATCACAATAATCCACAAGTAATCCACACGGCTCCAGTCCATCAATTAATGTCTTGTGAAGTGAAAAGCTGTGTTTTTTTGTTGTTGTTTATTTGTTTGTTTGTTTTTTTACCTTAAACCATCGCTTCGGGTTAAAATACTATAATACTATAAGTCTATAATCTATAATAATACTTCCTCCAGTGTTGTCCTCTCACATCAAAATCCACCAACATATTTGTTTAGAACTGTTTTGTAATGTTTTTTCCTTGTAAACGATGCTTGATCTGTGCATATTTCTCTCCTGATTCAGACAAGACATCTTTTTCACTGGCGAAAGCAATATTATGGATAGACGACTCATATTATAGTTAAAAAATTCTTAATGATGGATTTGTTTCTTACAAACACACAGATTTCACTTCACAAGACATTAATAAATGGACTAGAGCGGTGAGGATTATTGTGATGTTATTGTGATGATCAGCTGTTTGGACTCTCATTCTGACGGCACCCATTCACTGCAGAGGATCCATTGAGCAAGTGATGTAATGCTAAACTTCTGCAAATCTGTTTTGATGAGGAAACAAACTCTACATTTGGGATGGCCTGAGGGTGAGTGAATTTCCATTTTTGGGGCGAACTGTTCCCTTAATTTTTAGCCATTTTAAAAATGTTTCAAACCAATTAATTGATTTCTATAATAAAATAATTTTCACTAATACATAAGGTTTAACTTTCTAGATTTTTGCTGAATATGGATAAAATATTTAGACTTCTTGTAAAATGGGATTGTTGCTGCTAAACTAGTTAACTTTTTTTGTGTTTAACATGACTGCATGCGTTCCATTTTCATTTAACTTATCTTTGTATTCAATATTCTTACACTAACCCACATTTTGTCTAAATAACCCTCCACTACATTTCAGCACATCTGTTTCAGTCCAGTAAATTGGAGCACCCTGGGTCACCACAAATATCTGCATGAGAGAAAGTGTTTACTGGAAATAAATTGTTGCAAAAAGCAGGCATCTTGACTGGTCATTGTTTTCATGGATACCATTTTACCCGATTGAAGTTATAATTTCAGTTGCCACTATGTAAGTGTTTATGTTTGTGTGCACGGACAGTCATTATTGATTGATTGATGGACTGATTGACTGCAGAGGGGAAATGGAAATGTATGTTTCAAAAGTGACGTTTGAAAGGATTATATATACTCTATGTGCACGGATACAGTTATGTCCCCCTTCTCAAGAAAATGACTAATTCTTACCGTTCTTCACCACTCCTCTTTGTTTTAGGGCGATGATGGTTTGCCAGTACCAGGGTGTTGGAATAAAGTGAGTTCTATTGACTGATCATATTAATAATAATTGTGCCTATACCATCCTTACTATGATAACTCATGCACTGAAATTGTGATATGGAGGTATAGATTTAAAGTGAATATATTAACAGTCATCTATAATAAGTTTAGAATATGTAATACAAATTGGTTTAGAAATTATTTTGAGCATTACTCAATATAAAACAAAAAAATTCAGTCTGCTATATGAAACTTTTATGATCAGTTGTTTAGAATATGATTTGAGATTTATTGTCGATTCAACATCTCAGGAATAACTCTATACCTCCATTTGCTCGGAAGGTGTGTGCTTGAAAATAACACAGTGTTTTTGCCTCTTGTTTTGCAGTGACGTTAATTCCTGAGTGCCATGTGTGATTGTAAATAGAATATTTATTTTTGTACTTTTTTTTGCCATTGATCTGTTATATTGATGGAAAATACAGCAAACCATAAAAATACTGGCAGGACTTTTGTACAGATGTTTATTTTTATTACTGGTAATGTTGTTTATGTAATGGACTTTATACTGTACCTATGCATTATGTCAAAATGTTTTTTTGATGGAGGAAGAAATATACTGTGGCAGCATATGCATGATATTTGTGCATTATGTTAACTGATAAGTGCCTATTAACTTATTGTATCATGGTGTTTTAATGTGTTGTGTCGGACCACGCTGCACTGATTAGTGGGGCTGGAGTTACAAATTGGCCTTGTGTGTAAGAGGAAACCCTTTGCTCTGAGATAAACATGTTCACACCACACCTAATGAGCTTACACTGTAACTGCATATGTTTACTGGACATTAAAATGACTTATTTCAAAGTCCATACTAGATGCAGTAGAATTATCAAGTCAGATGTTTTATGCTAGTTTCAGTGCATAAATTATGAACATTTGCACTGCATGGCTTGTTTAGTGAGTTTTCTCCATATTCACCTGCCATTTTTTGCCAAATATATTATTGCAAAAACTGAATTAGTGAATGGCTTTATGTAAAGAAAAGAATGACTTAAGTCCACACACAGTGCTTTGCCTTGATGGGCTTCATGTAAATATGCCTAAACCTTACCCTTAGAGCAGCTATTTTTTCCCCCATCTTTATTCTTATTTCTGGCAATTTAATAGCATAGTTGATAAATGTAATTTACATTCTTGGGCAATGAATTTAGTCTTAATTTATCTCGTACATATTGCTGCTCACTGTCAAGCACATTTTTGTGTTTGTTAATAAGCATCAACACAGCCTTTCAAGAGTTTGGGGTCAGTCATTTTTTTTTTTTAAGATAATAGTACTTTTATTAAGAAAGGATGTATTAAACTGATCAAAAGTGTCACTTTTTGAGCAGCAAATAAGCAAATTAGAATGATTTCTGGAGGATCATGTGACCATGAAGACTGGAGTAATGATGCTGAAAATACAGCTTTGATCACAGGAATAAATTACATGCTTATACAGTTATTTTAAATTGCAAAAATATTTCACAATATTACTGTTTTTATTGTATTTTGACTAAATAAATGCAGCCTTGGTGAACATAAGAGACTCCTTTCAAAAATCTTACAGACTCCAAACATTCGAATGGTAGTGTATGTCCCATTTTACCTCATCCTTAAGTAAAAATGAAGTATCACACCAACTAGTTAGTAATATAAACATGCCATTTACATCATATGTTTATTCCCCCCCCAAAAAAAAAAAAAATGATCAGGGTCATAAAAAGGCCCTTAGCTAAAATTGTTTTATTTGTTTTATGTTCATTCAGTGTTGAAGTGGATTGTGTAGGATTGCTGCTGCTTACATTGACAAGCTATTCGGGTTCCATTTTGCCACTTAATATCAAGTTAAGCATGGTTTGTAATCACGTGTCTATAAACATTTTATCTGTCTGTAATACCTCATACTAACATGTGCCTTAATGCTTTTACTCTGCCAAAGTAGTTTTGAGACATATCAACAATAATGTAAAAGAAGCTATGCTGTCAACATGAGATAATAAATGGCTGTAAAAAGCCGAAACATTTCCAAACACGTCTTATTTATTCATATGTTCTCTCTTTGATTTGATATCCTAAGCTTTTTTTATCTGTTTGTATGCATAGCTATGACATGACGTTTACACAGACACTAAGAAAAATTAACACCCTCTGGATGTTTACATGCTGAAGTTGTGCTTGTTATTGTGATATGCATCTGACGAAAGTGTGAAAACTGCATCAGTGGGTTTCAGGATTGTGTTATGTTGTGTGAGACCTTCTCAGTATGTCATTGTTGCAGACGTCCACGACAAATATGTATGTTTCTTTTATTAAAAGGGCCAGAATCCGTTCCAGCTTGCCAAGAAGTAATCCTGCAGTGAGATCCACTAGGTTCTGGTTCGATTTCCTTCATAAGCAACACAAAAACTTGAAGAGATTTTGGGAGATCTTTGAGTTTGGCCTGCTCTTTGGTGGCTGTTTGAATGGTTTTGTTTCCTGTATAACCATCCTGTAGTACTGAAAGGCTCCAGAGGGCGACAGATGTGAACAGACAGACACTGACTGGACTACAGAAAAGACTATAATGCAAGAAGTAGCTTCCAAGTTTTACACCTTTTTCTTTCTCTTTTATATTGTTCACTATGTGAAAGAAACATTTTAGCACATTTCGTTCCTTGTTGATGACTATGTTAAATAACGTTTGTGATCAGAGGATCCAGCGCAGCTCGTTGAACATGCAGATGTGGTCTGAGTGTTCTTGTGTTTCCAGACAAACCAAAGAAAGACAAAATCTTTGATGATTCCTGATTCAAACTATCACTGCCTTCTGTCGAGAGTTGCAGGTAGAATGTAACCTCACACTCATACTCGCATTTAATATTAGTATTTAACATGGATGTGCATAACCGTCCTGCTTTGCATTTTGCATACATGTATTACAGTACATTCATACAACATAATGTTGTGCTTGTACATAGCATAATGCTACAGCCTAACTTTAAGAAGTGAAAATAGAATAATTGTTCAGCTAAAAACAAAGACTATCTCTGTAACTAATTTGAAACGCTCAATGTACCAACTAAATGTTACTTCACAAAAACAGTTTTCTAAAGTTGGGCATTTTACGGTGTTGCATCATGCATGCAACATTTCACTGCTGTAAACATAGATGCCAGTGCTGACTCCATCTGTATATTTTGCCAACTCTTTGAAATGCAAATAACTGCAGTTTGTTTGAGAAAATGTACTTGTGCAGAACGGATGTACTTTTCAGATTGTATTGGGGCAGCTAAAGCAACAAATTTAAACCAGCAGTGACAATTTATCATTGGTTCAGCACATGTTTGAACTTCAGATAAACTATTTGTTCATATGAAGTTTTTATGCCTACAACTGAGTAGAGTAAACCTCTTTTTTGACATGAAAGCTAATTTTGGTTATTATTACCAGAATCACAGAATATACAGTACTGCTATGGGATGACAACACCACATCAACCATAACAGGGTTTGTGAGGGAAAATAATCTTTAATTTCTTTTAAAATTGCAACCTTGGATTTAAAAAAAGAAAGAAAGAAAATTTGATGTGGTGTTATATGTACCAGCAGCTATGTTTTCTTTTTTTAACCTAATGCAAGCATTCCTTATATTATACTTTGACTGTTTCAGACTAAGATTGGTTGTATATAAACCCACTGTAAATCTAGAGTTTAATTAAATCTTCCATTATGTCAGTTTTAACAGATTAAGGTGTTATCCTGATAACATGATAGTTGTTATTTAAATTAAATGAGTTTGCATTCAACTCATTAAAGCCTCCTATTTTCTCATCGGTATAGGTTATTGTTTTCATGGTAATCTGAATTAAATACAAAAAAATGTTAAAATGTGTTTATTTGAAACTTTGATTATTGGATTATACATTACTGAGAATCTACTTTTATTTGTTTTGAAGACATTAAATTGAATGATATACAGTATGTGTAAAAAATGAGCATTTCGTAGTGATACACTTAAAAATAAAGGTTCTTCAGCGGGTTATTGGGGCACAATTTCACTGTTAAAAGGTCTTGACTATATGGTGTTCTGGAGATTTAGAAAGCTCTTGATTGATTTCTAGGATCTTTAAATCACAAATCATCAGTGCATAAATAGTTTTTTAAAGAACTGGCATTAGGCTGTAAATCATACTGATTTATGGCGTCAAGCTGTAAAGCCCTTCTAACTGTTACCTTTATTTTTAAGTGTGTTGACATCTGTACATTTACAGACATGTATTATTTAATGCCAGTAGGTACAGAATAATTAATATTTGCAACAAATTTCAGATTATAATAACTGCAAAAAGACGAGAAATACTTTTTTAGTTGTTATATTCTCAAATATAATGGTTGCAAGTATCACTCATTCTGGACCCACTCACATAATGCTAAATTTACAATGCTCAAAAAACAGGATGAATCTGATCTTATGCATTCTGTATTATATTAACATTGGGTGATTTTTTGACTTTAGGGCATGTTGTAAAGTGTTTTTCGTTTTATTGTACACAAGGCATCATTTCTTTTTTCTCAGTATAATTTTGCACATTGAAGTGTGTGTGACTTTTTCCATGTTTTGAACAAGAATATAATATTTGTACTGTACATCATGCGTTTTCTACACATTTCCCTTTTGATGAACATTGTGATCTTGTATTGTCCTTTGTACAGTGTACTCTTCAAATAATGTGTCACTCCAGTATAAATATCCTGACTTGATTCAAATCTGCGACACAGCATTTAAAGGAATACAGTAGTTCAACCAAAAATGAAAGTTTCCAAGATGTAGACGAGTTTGTTACTTCATCATAACAGATTTGGAGAAATGTAGCATTACATCACTTGTTCATCAATGGATCCTCTGCAGTGAATGGGTGCCGTCAGAATGAGAGTCCAAACAGCTGATCAAAACATCACAATAGTCCACAAGTAATCCACATGACTCCAGTCCATCAATTAACATCCTGTAATTTCTCCAAATCTGTTCTGATGAAGAAACAAACTCATCTACATCTTGGATGGCCTAAGGGTGAGTAAATGTTTGGGTGAACTACTCCTTTAAATAGTCACCTCTCCAGATAATCTTTTGATCCAGCTTTTTTTCTTTTGTAAGATATTTATGTAATGTATATATATATATTTGTTTGAATAGTCAGTTATTTCCCATATTATAAATTGACCTTTAATGAGGAGTACACTTTCAAAACAGCTGTCAAGTTCAGCTAGGAAAATTAACCAAACTTGTCAGTTGTAGTTTTTGATGCCAGTTTATTCTTGGATCATTCTGATTTCTGCATCACACACTGTCTACGTGAGCACTGCTGTCTTTTCGAAGAAGTTCAGACTTTGTTCACCTGCTGCTCACAAACACATTTTTCTTTACATTTTTCATCAAGTGTGTTTCATACCAAGAACAAATATGTTATCAAACATTTTGTGTGATATCTTCGGTACTGTTGTTGTTGTACGTAATTGAAAATTGATACGAGGGCATTTATTTCTGTGCTTGTACAGAAAGTGCAAATGCAAGATAAATTGCAACCACTTGCATGGTTATTATGCACCTACTTGTGTACATTTACATTTAAAGTGGCAGTTTGACTAACATGTTACGGTCTGTTTGACTAAAGGTTGACTTTAGGGTTATGTTTATCTTTTCCTTCCATTTTCCTTCTTTAAAATGTTCAAAATAAAGCATTGAATAAATATGTAAAAGTTCATTGTTGTTGATTCAATATATGCTTCTGGAGAAACCAACATTATTATTTAAAGTTTTGTTAAGGTCTTTTTTTTTCATAATGGAACAGACTTTTTATTTATTTAGTTTATTTATTTTTTAGCTTTTGTTTGTTTTTCAAAAAAGACATCAAAACTGTAATAGCCAGTGAAATAAAGGAAATGGAATAATGAAAATGCACAGACTGAGCTATTCTGTTTGACAATAAAATTGTGATTTTAAATAAATGACGATTCAGAATTTAGGCAGATGACCAAAAATCCAGAGACATAAATAAAAAATAATAATAATAACAAAAGTTGCTTGTGATGTATTCATAAAACAAAATATGTATCATCAATTGTGAGAGGGTGTTTATCTCTTATGACGGGTTTGTTGACAGCTAAGATTGACGTTTCCCTTTCAGTCGGTCACTCCGAGTCAGGTGACGACGAATTGGGATCTCGCCAGAGAGACCAATCCACTTCGAGTGTAACTAAACAAGCCAATGGACATTGGCATGCGGTATTTCGCATCTGGCTGCCACACCCCACAGCGCAGGTATAAGAGGTAGCAGGTGCACCACATTAATTCATCCTTTCGCTTCGGAGCCGAGCGGTGGTGTATCACTACTGCTCTCCTGTTCCTCGAGTGATTGCTGAAAGAGTGCGGGCGTTACGGTGCAGCAGCGGTGGTTGCGGTCGCACGGGAAAAAAGAACGTCTTCGTGCAGACATCCACACCAGGAGTGTGCGGTGGCTAGCTCCCCTGTGTGCTTCAGCGCAATTTCTCTAAAAGAGCAACACGGGTGATCACGTCTTTTTTAAAGATGTCTTATCACCTGTGCGTTTCTGGGTGTGGTCGTTTCCTGGCCTCAGGACGGTCACGATCACTGCCTCACGTGTCTGGGCATTCAGCATGCTGAGGAAACTTTCGTGAATGGTTCATGTTCTTCTTGACATGACCATCTCGGAGTTGCATAAAAGCCTCTGCCGCGATCCAGCGTTTGTCCCAGCACCAGGGGCGGCGCTGCGTCCGGTGGAGTCAGAGGTGATTTGAGGATCACGGTGAGGGCTTCCCCAAGTGGAGTTCCTTACCCCTCAAGCACTCCGCAGCCGGTGGAGCTGGTTCTCAGCGCCCCGCTCTGGTGCCACTCTTCCCTGAGGTGCTTGAGGAGCTCACTAGATCGTGGAAGGCACCTTTTACTGCCCGAAACAAATCTTGTGGCTCCTCCGCCCTCACCACCCTTGATGGTGGGGCCGCTTTGGGGTACACGGGCGTCCCCTCGGTGGAGCGGTCTGTGGCCATGCAACTATGTCCAACAGCCGCTACCACTCTGCAGGGTGACCCGTGTCTCCCCTCACGGGCCTGTAAGTATTCGTCAGGTCTAACTGGCAGTGCTTACAGAGCCTGTGGTGAGGCGGCTTCTACCCTCCATGCCATGGTGTTACTGCAGGTCCACCAGGCCAAAGACCTGAACGAGGGTGGGCACTACCTGGCGGTTCTACACAAACTGCGTGCTGCGACGGACCTCGTGCTTCAAACGATGAAGGTGACCGCACAGTCTCTGGGTCGTGCAATGTCCAGGAGCACCATCTCTGGCTGACATGAAGGAGAATGAGAAGGTACAGTTCCTGAATGCTCCCGTGTGACAGACGGCCTCTTCAGCGACACGGTCAAGAGCTTTGCCCAGCAGTTCTCGGAGAGAAAACCTGCTGCTTCCACCCGGCTGCAGCCCCTCAGCCTGCTCGTCGCCGTGGGTGCCGCCCCCGTTGAAACGGGTGACCCAGAGATAGAGGAGACTGCTCATCGGGAGACCGCACCACTCGGAGGAGGGCCGGGTGGAGAATCTTGTTTCGTCTTGTTTTTGTTCCGCCACTGGCCCAGAAGCCAGCGGTACCCAAAACTTCAATAAAAGAGCGGTTTCCTCAGTCTCTGGGTCTCAAGAGGAGGAGAGTTGGGAGCTGTGCATCACAGGATCACTTCCCTCCTCCTTTCTCGCCAGTGGGCAGTAGTGGGTTGCCGAAGAGCACCCCTCCTGCTCATTCGTGGAACCAGGTAAGGGCTGTAACACTCGAGTCCCCACTTCAGGTCGTCACACGCCGGGCTGTCACAAGCCTCGAGCCGGGTTCCTGCGTTTCCTCCTGCACGAGTAGGAATCAGGTGAGTGTTACACTTCACACCCAGACCCCGCCCCCTGCCGTGACAGGCCAGGCCGTCACAGGCCCCGGGCTGGGTCCCTGTGTTCCACCACACTGCCCCACCGCGGGTACGTCGGTGGCCCCGTTGGTTCCGCTGGCACGGTCTCTCAGGGGCCTGGCTAGCGCTCCCCAGTCCGTCCTGGTGGCTCCTGCGGACCATCAGACTCGGCTACGCAATTCAGTTCGCCCGGTGTCCCCCCAAGTTCAGGGGCATCCGGTTCACTTCAGTCAAGGCCATCGATGCCCCTGTCTTGCATGCGGAAATCGCAGTCCTGCTGGTGAAGGACGTGATAGAGCCGGTCCCTCCAGCCGATATAAGGTCAGGGTTTTACAGCCCTTACTTCATTGTGCCCAAGAGAAGCGGTGGGTTACGACTGATCTTGGATCTGCGAGTTTTGAACCGTGCGCTTCACAAGCTGCGGTTCAAGATGTTGACGCAGAAATGTATTTTTGGGTGCATCCATCCCTAAGACTGGTTTGCAGCGATCGACCTGAAGGACGCATACTTTCATGTTTCGACCCTCCCGCGACACAGGCCATTCCTGCGATTCGCGTTCGAGGGTCAGGGATATCAGTACAAGGTCCTGCCCTTCGGGCTGCTCCTGCCGCCTCGTGTCTTCACCAAAGTAGTAGAGGAAGCCTTTGTTCCCTTGAGAGAACCGGAGAACGCATCCTCAACTATCTCAATGACTGGCTCATACTCGCACAGTCTCGCGATCAGTTGTGCGCACACAGGGACCTGGTGCTCAGACACCTCAGCCAGTTGGACCTTCGGGTCAACTGGGAAAAGAGTAAACTCGTGCCAACGCAGAGGATCTCTTTTCTCGGCATGGAGTTGGATTTGGTCAGCCAGACTGCACGCCCAGGAACGTGCTCGGTGCTGAACTGCCTCAAGACTTTATTAGGCAGGACGGCGGTCTCACTGAAATTTTTTCAGAGGCTCCTGGGGCATATGGCGGCAGCTGTGGCGGTAGTTCCGCTCGGTCTGCTCCATATGAGAATGCTTCAGCACCTAACCCTAACCCACACAGCACTTTGATTACCAAAATAATCATTAGTTACAGCCTTAGATTAAAAGTAATTAAAAGACAACTATTTTGTCATTGAAAATGTCTTTAAAATCATATTAAAATATTGTCTCGTTCCAGTGAACCAAGTATCTGTATTTTGTCTCATCTCGTGAGCTAAGTGTATTGTCACACCCCTAGTGTCGATAAGCGGTGATATAGCTCATAATTTTAATTTTAAAGTATATAATATAGCTTTCATTCTTCAGGTCAACCATATATTCACGGGAAAAAAATCCGTTTGAATAAGGAAAGCAATAACTTTACAATAGTATCCTTTCAAATGTTAAAGTTGCCACAGTCATTGCATGTGCTGCCCCCCTTAACATTTACACCTTAACATTTGTCTCACATTTCAGTAAGCTATTACTCTGACATGAAGTCGATTTGAGAACTGTTCGACCTACAAGTAAAGCATACCGTTTAATGTACAGTAATATTAGTATCACTCAGCTCAGGTGGAGGCAGTGCTAAGCCTGCCTGTAACAGCCTGTTTCAATACGGAGAAACACCTTGTGATTAGCCCGTCAGCTGCTTCAAAAATTAGAGTGCTGAAATGAATATTTACAGTGGTTTATTTGCCCTGACTAAGTTCATGTAACATCTTAACAACAATCCTTGTTGATTGTAGACCATAGTTGTCACTCAAATATCTTTTAATCATATAAAGGTGTTTATCCTTGAATGATGCACTGCAAAAAATGCTTTCCTACTTAGAGTTTTTGTCTTGTTTCTAGTTCAAATATCTAAAAATTCTTAAATCAAGAAGCATTTTCTAGACAAGTAAAAATTATTGTCTTGTTTTCAGAAAAAAAAAATTCAAAATTAAGTGAGTTTTTCCTTAAAACAAGCAAAATAAGCTGCCAATGAGGTAAGCAAAGGTGGTTGTCACCTTTGTTTGGTTTGTCACCTTTTTCACCCCTGACGAGTTTGCACCCTGGGTGTGAGGCTAGTGCCCATATGAGTGACCCTGTTGGGATCCCATATGCGAATTCCACGGTACACTTACTAGGGCCGTGTTTTCCCTGGCAGACCGCATTCTGCCATCTCTAAATGATGCAGCCTGAGACATCTCAGAGACTTCCATGTGCAATAGGGCCCTACGGGGTTACTTCACATGAGTAATGTAACTTAACCCCCTCTGGGAGGAGGTGACTCCGCAGTGTGCCTCTTCCAGGTGGAAGGGCACGCTTTCCCAGTGTTATCCAAGTCCTACTGTCATCTGCCTTATAGGAAGGTCCAGGGGGCCTACACAGGGCACTGGAGGGGGCAGCTCCTGTGGCGCTTTGGTAGGGATCCCAATTTGTCGGTAACCGACGTGACTCTGAGTGACCGACATAAAGGGAATGTCTCGGTTACGTATGTAACTCTCGTTCCCTGAAGGAGGGAACGGAGATGTCACGTCCCGTCGCCACAGTCGCTGTATCATAGCTGAGCTGCTGGGTCACCGGCTCGGCTCCTCAGCGAAAACATGAATTAATGCGGTGCACCTGCTGCCTCTTATACCCGTGCTGCGGGGTGTGGCAGCCAGATGCGAAATACCGCATTGGCATGTTACACTCGAAGTGGACTGGTCTCTCTGGCGAGGTCCCAATTCGCCGGTCACCGACGTGACGTCTCTGTTCCCTCCTTCAGGGAACGAGGGTTACATACTTAACCGAGACGTTATCCTGTGTAATGCTGCTCTGTCGCCGCTAGATGTCAGTAGAATGGATGGTGAGTGTGAGCGCTCAAGATCTCGTCCTGCTGTCATTGCTCCTCTCAGACCGGTCGACGCTCATATGTGCAGCAGCGGCGCTTCTGAGTGAGCTACAAATAAACAGCAGTGGAAACTGCATTACACACTGACAGGTGGTAAGTAGCCTGCAAATCAACATTTTGCATGTCTGCTGCGTTTAATTTCGTTTAATATCAAATATGCAGATAATTTACGCCATTGTATGCAATTTAAGAAGCTACAGAGTTCACAATCTTAAATGACAATCTAGTTGTTAATCAAATGTTGATGCTCGAAGTCTCGGTGAATTAGATTTTGAATGGGAATATTTCAATTACTCTGGTCAAATAATTATTTATCTGCTATTCATGTTGCTATGTTGCTGGTCTTTTTTCATTAATATCACATTTTTATTGTCAGATGTGTTTTAAATGTTACAATTTATTAATTATAACATTAATTAAACTATCTTTACTAAAAACTGTAGCTATAACCTACTTTCCCTGGACAATAATAGTGTAAACAGATTGCATTATTATTGTTATTGTTATTAATAATAATAACACAATAATTCCACAAAATTCAGTAGTCTGAATGGTCTTATGTGATTAGGTCTTAAAATGTGTTTATTGGCCGTGTGTGTGTGTATTCAGAAATTACTCAGATATCATTTTGATATATATATATATATATATATATATATATATATATATATATACATACACGCCAGATATAATTTTTAAAAAAATTAAATTAAATTCACTAGTGGGTGCAGGACACTATAGTTTGTTTATGTAAGTGAGGATAGCAAACTAAAATAAACTGTGACATATTATACCCCAAAATTCTTCATACAGTAGAATGGATAAAAATTTACTATAAAATTATTCACTTTGACCTGACCATGTTTTGCTTAAGTGTTTTTTTATTTATTTATTTATTTTATTTTTTTAATTGTTAATGCAACCTTTTTACACCAAAGACTGAACAAAATTAATTAAGCATTGCTTGGTAATTGGTTGACCTACAGTAAATTGGTCTAATTGTATACTTCATTTAACAGCTGACCGCTATTTAACCTAATTAATTACATACTTTTTCTATCAAAGTTATCTGACATTATCAAGATGAATTTGTTAGTTCTTGTCATATTTTATTACCATTTTCTAAACTATAGAAAATAAACTGTGATAATGTGAGAAATGTTGAAGGTGTCTAAATACATTTTGGTTTAACTGTGTGTATATATATATATATATATATATATATATATATATATTCACTTCTAAATAATATTTTTAAAGGAAATGTATTTATAATTTTCTTTATGATTTTAAATGTTATTTAGTAGTGTTTCTTTTTACATTTGATATACATTTTATACAATTTTAATTAGAAGCATGATTAAAACAATTTTTGAAAATAACATATCTATCATTCATAATGAGACTGAATGGACATTCCCTGTCTAGATATTTCATCTTCTGATTGCAGTGGCCAACCAGTGAACACATTTAAAAGCCTAAAGGCCTCTCTATGGTTCCTAGTCACTCTCTGATCATGGGGAACGGTTCGATCAAAGCCCCTCGGCTAGAGGAGACCTGCCTGGCCTCCGGTTTTAAAAAAGAGGCCCCTGTATGGGAGTCTGTGGAGCCCCTTAAGATGAGGATCGCCCATCTGGAGGAGGAGCTGGCACGGAGGGACCAGGAGCTCCGTGCGCAGGAGAAGCGCTTACAGAGCCTTCAAAGGGAACTAGAGGCAAAAGTGTCCCAGATCGATAAAGCTTCAGGATGCCATAGGGTATAACAGTCTGGGGCGCTCGCCGCCGGCATCGCTGAGGCACAGCTGCAGACTGCTGAGTGTCATCAACCAGGGCTCCACGCGCTTCCACAGAGTGGCTGTGGAGGTGCATCGACGCCTTAAGGCCAAGGAGGGCGTTTCAGCCGAACCCACATCAAGGCACTTCTGTCATGACCACAGCGCCCATCACATCTCCACAGAGAGACAACGCATCCGCAAAGACTCCGGGTGAGTGCGCTGACACTGATTGCACCACTGGATTGTTTGTTTCATTATGGAGTCACTGGAGTACTGACTCTCCTGGAAGGTGGAGACAGGAGTAAGGTTTAGCCAAGCCTTTGTAGTGTCTCCAACCCCAGAGTGGGCATGAAAGCCTGGATTACCATAACACACTCCGGAGAGGATGGAGTGGCTCAAGAGAACACAAAGGGTGGGCCATTTGTATGCATGGACAGGAATCATTACTGTTTTAATTAAACACGCTCTTGATGGCAGTCTACAAATCTCCAGCACATAATTCATTCATAAGATCCATTTTAGGTCAGTGACAAGATTGTCCTGTTTCAGATGTGATAATGAGAATCAGCTGTAGTATACTGAAGACAAAAAATAGTCTGAAACGGACATGCAAAATGTCGCCAGTGAGGATTTTTATAACTCCAAAAGAAAGAACGAAAAATTCATTATGTTTTGTTATGCCATAGGAAGTAAGGATTAAAATTCGCAAAATGAAGTCATTACACATGTTTGTACATTTATACATTATACATATCATTTCAACCTCGTGGAACCTTGTGAAAAATGTACATGCTATTCTTTTTCAGTTCATTGTGATTACTCAAAAAAACACAAGTAATATTGTAAAAGTAGCCAATTTGAATTGTGTGCTTTATTCCAAGTCATAAAATAACTTTATATGAGGAATAGGGTAAAATCTGATAAGAATTAATAAAGTGAAGAAATCATTAATATAATAATCCATAAAATTTTCTTTTGATTGTCTTTTGAAATTCAAATATGTTGCCGTGCAATCTTTAGACATTCGTGCACCAGGTCTGAATTATTTTATTTAAACTGATTACATTTCAAGTGTTCTGAAGTTCTGTGTGAGGAACAGACTGAAATTGAGCATCAATTGAACTATTTTACGTAGATTTTTTTTTTTTTTGTCACTTTTAGAGCTTGACAGCTCTGGTTACCATTAACTGTGATTATATAAAAAGAGTAACATGTACATTCTTCAAAGATTTCTACTTTTGTGTTACATAGGGAAAATAACAGCTTGATTAAGTTGTTTTTGAACGAACCATTTATTTAACTTGGTATATCAACTTTTATTGCGATTTACAATGCCTGCTTTGAAGGGTGTACCATAAAGATGATTTGGTATCTTTAATTCAGCAGTGTATTAAAGGCAGTCTGAAGTGTTGTGACAGGAGAATCATTCATTATTCACCACCTCCACTTCACTCAGCACTGATGAACCATGCCTTGAAGAAAGCCTCGTCTAATTAAACTGTGTCTTTGTGTCTTATAAAAGGAGATTTTAAGAGTAAACTCAGTTGCGCAAACACTTATGACCTTATTCCAACAAAATGTTTATATAAATAGCAACCAAACAAGCATTTCCATATATATTTCTAAAATATTTACATAAAATCTTTGAAACTAGATTTCAAGAAAGCCACATGTGCTTGAGTTGTTTTAAAGTGTTGGGGTTTTTTCCTCCTCTTCCTGTAGCACTAAGAAACTGATCAATGAAGCCATCATGAACAATGATTTTCTGAAGAAGCTGGAGCCTCAGCACACTCGAGAGATGGTGGACTGCATGTATGAGAAAATCTACGCCGCTGAGAAGCTGGTTATTCAGGAGGGAGAGCCAGGAAATTACCTCTACGTGCTTGCTGGTAAACTCCAGATGTTATTGTTACCTGCTCATCAAACTTTCATGTTTTTACAAATCTACACTGTAAAAAGTGATAAGTTGACTTAACTTAATGAGGAAACCCGTTGCCTTAAAATTATTAAGTACATAATAATTTTTTTTTTAAAGTTAAGTGAACTTGACAATTCAATTAACTTTTTTTTTTTTTATTATCATTTACTTAAAAATTTTAAGGCAACGGGTTTCCTCAATTTTTTTAAGTTAAGTCAACTTATCACTTTTTACAGTGTAAATATTTCAATGATAACATTGAAATAATGTTCTTGGCTCTGCTGTTTTATTTTTACTGTTCTGCCCATTGGTGCTCATTTGATTCTCTGTGTCCAGAGGGTTTATTAGAGGTCATCCAAAATGGAAAGCTCCTGGGTCAGATGCGTCCTGGGACGGCTTTTGGAGAGCTGGCCATTCTCTATAACTGTAAAAGAACAGCCACAGTCAAAGGTGTGTGTGTGTGTGTTACGCCATAAAAAAAGGAACTAATTGTGTTACTTAGTTTTTATGGAAAGTACTGCATTATGTTACTTTTGCGTTACTTTTTGTTAACTGAGCTGGGCTTGCTTAGTTATTTTCAATAACAAAAAACAAAAAAGTTTTTTTTTTTTTTGGCAGCTGTAAAGGCTTTTTCACAGCAAAAGTGAAATTAGTACGCCTCAGGCTGAAGGAAGTGCCTCTAGCTCTGCACTTACTCCCAATTTTTCTCAACATGGCAAAAGGTGTCAGTGAATAAATGGGAAAACAATAAAAAATTGAAAAAGTAACTCAGATTGTAAATTTAAAAGTAATGCATTACTAGTTACTTTGAAAAGTAATCTGATTACATAAATGGCGTTACTTGTAATGTGTTACCCCCAACACTACCTGTGCTGGTGTATTTTGGTATTTTTTAAACAAAATGAAGTTAAATAAAATAAATTCTGTCATCTTTTACTCACCTTCATGTCATTCCAAACCTATCTGATTCTTTTTTTAATTTAACATACAGTGATAGTCAGTGGGATCCAGTGTTCTTTAGGTCCCCATTTTCTTTCACTGTATGAACAAAGACATTTGAAATGTCTTCAGAATATCTTATTTTGTGATTTTAATGATCATTTTGGTAAAAGTTTGCTTTGAAAACCCAATTGATCTAAATATGAAAGAAGTGTAGCTTATAATATTTAAAACATCATATAGATGTGCCATGTTGACTGTTTGTGTCACAATGCTGCTGTGATAGTGATGCTGATAAACTGCAATGTGATTGGAACATGGTGACTTCAGGTAAATTTGGACATTTTTTGCCATTTAGATGACAGGGAAACAAATGGCCCCATTATGCTGGATGAACCATAATTCAATCTGCATTTATTACTTTACAGTGAGCTGATTTTGCTTCTGTTAAATAAAAACTGTTGGGTGCATTTTTAAAAATAGTGTTCTCCTATTTACTTTATATAAGCACTGCAAGTCCAAAGCATTACATTTGGATGCAGTCTGCAACATATTGGGTTATAGCCAACATGACCTTTTTCTCTATTATTGTTGACCCACTTTTATTGTAGATATTGGATTAGTGTCATAGTCATAGATTTGTGAAGTGGAACTGATGGTAATTGTGTTTCATTAGCTGTGACTCAGTCCCACATCTGGGCTCTGGACCGGCAGACGTTCCAGACTATCATGATGAGATCCACTCAGGCCAGACATGAGGAGTACTTCAGCTTCCTGCGCAGGTACATTCATGTCACTAACATTTGTGCATGTTTATCAGTCATCAGCTTCACACACACACATGATTCAATCAAGAAGACACAAGTCTCTTCTTGGCTGTTTCAATGCACATTCCTTTCTGAAAGCATTTGGATTAGATTGATGTGGATTCAGCATCGTGTTTTTCAATGGGTTATTGTAGATCTATCACTAATGTCTATCAGTGCAGCATAAATTGATGTTGTGACTTAACTGTTAAAATAATATTGGTTGGTTCAAGGGTAGGATGTGTTGATTTGTGTACACCTGTCAACATAGTTTTTATGGATTTGATTGCATGCTCTTTTCCTTTAATGCTAATTAAACATTGTTACATTGTTCTTTAGTGTGTCATTATTGAAAGATTTGCCAGAGGAGAAACTTGCCAAAATCATTGACTGTCTTGAAATTGTAAGTTTGCAGCATTTTACTGTGTCTACAGTGCTGTCATTTGTTGGTAATGCAT
The DNA here is from genome assembly GCF_012432095.1 of Onychostoma macrolepis. Lineage (NCBI taxonomy): Eukaryota > Metazoa > Chordata > Actinopteri > Cypriniformes > Cyprinidae > Onychostoma > Onychostoma macrolepis. The sequence continues at coordinate 8,486,750 of NC_081167.1, read as the reverse complement.
GTTTATTTATAACATGAAATATAGCCAGATCATATTCATGTTTCAATCTTTTTATAGGAATATTTTGACAAAGGGGAGTACATTATTCGTGAGGGCGAGGAAGGAAACACTTTCTTCATCATAGCTAAAGGAGAGGTGTGTTTTACTGCATTAAGGGTACAACAGGGCTAAAGGCACATCTTATCAGAAGCTATCAATAGTATATATTCGTCATTCAAAAGGAGAAACGAAACAAGGATATACGAGATATATGCAGATATACGAAATGTAAACAAAGCAGCGCTTGCTTACCATTTTGAATATCAGTTATGTTGATAACGCTCTTCATTTTAAGCGACTTATGTTGTTATGAAAATATTCGCATATTGGAATGCTTGGGTAAGATTGGGTAAGAAAAAAGTATCATAAAAGTAGTTTGTTTAAAAATCGTAAATGTATGAGATGGCCACACTTGTAAAAGGCTCACCAAAGTGGCGCAAAAGGCACCCAGTATTGATTCAAATACTTTAATACTTTAAGTAATATGTTTTGCAAGTTAATACTATTTGCAAGTTAATACTATAATACAAAGTTTGTACTATATTCTGATTATTTTGACGAATAAGATAATTTATTTTTCTTTAATTGATTTAATTTTCTTGAAAGAAGCTGAAAATCATTTAAACAAGACATTTGGGTCAATTTTTTTTTTTAATTTGTAAATTTGTACATTTTAGTGTTTCTCATTTGCTACATAAATCTATAATATTTTTCAAAATGTTAGATATTATATCAAATTAGCGCAGAATCGACTTTGCGTTGTTTCCTGTGATTGCATGAAGTATCAGCCATCGTAAGTTTTTGTGCCATCTAGTGGTTTGGAGGAGCATAATATCAAATGCTTCACCTGGTGAGCCTTTAGCCCTGTTGTATCCTACATTTATATGTAATCCTTCAAATATTTTTGTACCATTTCAGACTATCTGTTCAGACTGCAGTCTGCTTTGCCTACATGAATATTTGTGTAGGAGTGAGCAGACACACAGCCCATTGAGACCCACTGAAATTGTGCGTCAGTGGTGGTCTGTGGCAGAAACCTGTACCATTGATTGTGATAGAGCCAAGACTGATGTTAATTGCATAAGAGACTTTAGACTTTAGACTTTATTTTGAGTCCCACTCAGATGACATGCTTCACTGGTAAACTGCTACTTGCATGGAAAATGCGTTTTTCATTAGACATTGAGGTACCAATCCATGCTTTTAGAACAGCCTGGCTTTTCTGATGATAGGGAGCATTCTGATGAGTGGGACAGTTACAGTTGTGATGATGGTGAAATTAGTCAGTCAATAAGGATGTACAGTAAGATTTTTTTGTGTGTTTTTTTCACAGGTGTTGGTGACACAGACTACAGAAGACTTTTCCGAACCACAGGAGATTAAGAGTCTTGGTGTGGGTGATTACTTTGGGGAAAAGGCTCTCATAAGGTTTGGAGATGGTTTTATTTTGAAGTGCTTTTAACAATAGCGAACACAATCAACAATGACTCCTTTGTGATTGTGGACTTCCTGTAGGCCAGGAAAAAGATTAATTGCATATTTGTAGGCGTGGATGTGGGAGGTGGAATGTCAGTCATCTGAAAAAATGTTCATTCTCATTGTAGCATTGTTGAAGAGCACACTCAGTACTGAAATAACCACAGAGACGCTCACAGACTTAGACACAGGAGAGCCACTTGTCATATTCGCTAATTTGTTATGATTTAGGTTCATTTAAAGCTCAGATGAAGTGCTCTCAATGAGGAAAGAGCAAATGAGGATGCTTTTCAGGATGTTTTCAGTCACTGTTATACAGTATATATATATATATATATATATATCTCCAAAGTGGCACAACATCATTACATATTTCTTATAATTCTATTTCAGTGAGGATGTCCGCTCAGCTAATATCATTGCAAAGGAAAATGACACCCAGTGCTTGGTGGTGGATAGAGAGTGAGTGTCATTTATTTTACACTAACATCTAGGTTTGTGACCATATGTGACCCTGGACCACAAAACCAGTCATAAGGGGAATTTTTTTTTAAATTTATATTTATACATCATCTGAAAGCTGAATAAATAAGCTTAGGATAGGATAGGACAATATTTGACTGAGATACAACTATTTGAAAATCTAGAATCCGAGGGAGCAAAAAATCTAAATATTGAGAAAATCGCTTTTAAAGTTGTCCAAATGAAGTCCTTAGCTATGCATATTACTAATCAAAAATTAAGTTTTGATATATTTATGGTAGGAAATTTGCTAAATATCTTCATGGAACATGATCTTTACTTAATATCCTAATGATTTTTGGCATAAAAGAAAAATCAATCATTTTGACCCATACAATGTATTGTTGGCTATTGCTACAAATATACCTATAACTGGTTTTGTGGTCCAGGGTCTCATATCATAATTTCAGCTGTCAATGTCAATTCTGATTCCACAGGGGGAAAAAAATGATTTGCTATTGACAATGCTGTGTATTTTAAAATGAAATATTATTAGAAATAAAGAAAATTAAAACAGTGGCATGAAGCCTTCAGGAATTTCTCAATTAAGTACATCTTGTTTCAGATTTTTTGAAATAATTATAAAGTAATATTTCAATAATAAAATAAAAACCAAATGGCAAGAAACTTTTTTTTTTAATTTATTTGAACATTTATTCATTTAGTTAGTTAGTTCATTTTACTTAAATTATTTATTTTTATTTTTTAAATATAGACTCCTGTTACATTTTACATATAATATACAACATACACTGAAAAAGTGGTGTAGGGTTTACTTTGAAACAATTTTCACCCAGGAATTGCTAGTAAATTTCACAAATAATTACAAAGAAATGGCAAGTAACTCAATAGCAAAATCCAATAATCTGTTTTTTGTTTTGTTTTTTTACTTAAAAAAAAAATCATTTTTACAGTTTACTAATATTCTACCCAAGACTAAAAAGGTTACATAATATCACTGTCTTCTGTTCTTCAACAGTAACTTTAATCAGATGGTGGGAACGTACGAGGAGCTGCAGGCGTATCTGAAGGAGTATGTGGAGCAGCTCTCTCTGAGTGACGAGAGGAGGAATGCAGTGTAAGAACACACAGCTAAACCAACACACAACTACTCCAGTCCTGTATGTGACAGTCACATAATCATTTCCCCTACAGACCTCAGTCGCCTCTTTACGAACGCTCTCCAGAGGCAGCAGAGCTCAGGAGGCTGAAGGAGAAGGCAGCTGGTTTGTCCAGTGACTCCTTCCTGAAAGAACTGCAAGTAGTGGTCACACTAGGCATGGGAGGCTTTGGACGAGTGGAGCTGGTTAGATTTCATTTTTCAGTTTACAAACTGCCTGCTGTTCCTTCACAAACCCCAGTTTTTTCATTCTCTTTGTATTTTTGTATCAATATAGTACAAGATTATTTTATTCAAATCAATGTTATAAACAAGTAAGATCAAAAGTAATCTAAAAGTAAACAAAAAGTAGTCAGATTATATTACCTAAAATGTGTAGTGTAGTGTAATGTAATAATTTTAATTCAGTAATAAATACAATGCTAGTGACCACTGTTTATTACATGCATTTTCTGTCTTAGGTCAAGCTTGAAAATTCAGAAGATACAGCGTTTGCTTTAAAGTGTATTAAGAAAAAGCACATTGTGGACACCAGGCAGCAGGAGCACATCTATTCAGAAAAGGACATCCTCCAACAGACCAATTCAAACTTTATTGTCAGGTCAGTCTAATGAGCATGTGTTTCCTGCCTCATATTGACATACATTAATAGGAGAATGCAAACACACAGGAATAATAATACAATTTAGATTAATCCTCTAGAGTGATAAAGGTATTTACTTAGATTGGGCTCGACAACAATCTCAAGATTTTCCCTGAAGGCCTCTAACTTCATTAATTTGTTAATCAATATAATGGACTGAATGCAAGGCAAGTAGACCACAGGGCTGATGGAAGAAACTATAGGTAAACAGACTGGTTCAAAATTTGCTGTTGGTTAATTAGGGTCTGATGAATGAACTTGTGCCATGATTAGACTTGTTTATTAGATAATGTTGTGTCAATTATGATAAGACTTTCCGGTGTTTTGGAAGCTGGGAACTTTGATATTTACTTTAGTCACTGTCACTATGACTACAGACACTATTTATGGCCATCATAACTGTACACAGAAAATGGGCTTGGCTTTGATAATTTGTTCATACAGGGGTCAATGACATGATGTTCATTTTTGTCTGGATTTATTCATTTATTCAAAAATACATAAAACATGCAGTTCATACATACAATGACATAAATATACACTCAGTGTTGGGGAGTAACTAGTTGCATGTAACGGAATTACATAATTTAATTTAATTTATTTTACAAAATAAATGTAATTGTAATCTGTTATTGTTACTGAGAAAAAAATATGTAATTAAATTAGTTACTTATGAAAATGTTAGTGATTACAAAGGGGGTTACATCTGAATATTTTCACACACATACAGGTTTGATTGATTTCTTTCCAAAATTGCATTGATTTTTATTTCCTATTTGAGTTTGTGTATAATCTCCATAATTTAAAAATTTCATAATTTATAAAATCTCCAAACCTTGGTCTTGAGCCACCACTGTAGGGGTCTCATGTACAGCAGGCCAAAAGGTATCACGTTGGACGCAGCTGCCATCAGACCCAGCAGTATCTGAAACTGCTTGACAGTAAGTGACCGGCCTTCTCTCACTCTCTTGACTGCCTTGAGTGGATCTCTTGACTTACCACGAAATTGGTAAGCTTTGCCCCCAAAAGCGAACCTCAGGAACATACCTCTTCGGTACGATGAAGTACCGGCTGTAGAACCCGAACTCCCTGTTGAGAGGAGGGACCACCTCGATGGCCTTCTTCCTCAAGAGAGTATCTACTTCCTGTTCCATAACCAGAGCCTGCTCAGATCCCACCAAAGTGGGAAAAACTCAGCTGAACCAAGGTGGATGATACTTGAACTGAATTCTGTAGCCTCTTTCTACAGTGCGCAGGACCCATTGAGATACATTTGGCAGAAGTTTCCACGCTGCCAGATAATCTACTAAGGAAATCAGTCTCTCGAGACTGAGCTCTGGTGTTCTTAGAACGACTAGTTCGGTGCCTTGAAGCAGAGGGCCGGCAGGGAACGACCGATCTAGTTTCTCTAGAGACCTCCTCAGAGGTAGCGAGCCTCCCAGAACCGCTACGTTTCCGGGCGGAAGCTGAGAGAAGTGCTCGCTGGAGACCGCTATGCCCTGATGCACCGGAGGTGGCAGGGTTAACAGACCGATCTCCTGAGGGCACTGAGGAGAGACGGGCACCGTATAATGAGGTGTCTACCATTCTTCCCCAGAAGGGCCTGCCTTCCGAAGTCCTGAGCCATGTGCATCAGAACCTCTTAGCCGAGGCCCTCTTCGCCTGAAGAACGGTCCGCAGATACGGCTTCGGCTTAGAAGACCTCGACTTCGAGCGTCGCTGCTCTCTGTCCTGCTGCGGAGGTGCACAAGACGCGACACTCTGTTTTTGTTGTTCCTGGTGTGAGGATGAGGCTGCTCCCGCCAGGCAGCCCCAGAAGCTAGAGAGCGGTGAGGGAGGAACTGTTGGAACGCCGCTGCTTGTCTACGAGCCTCCTGAAAGCTGTCGACGACTGTATTGACGGCGTCGCCGATCAGGCCATATGGCACAAGCGGGGCGTCCATAAGCAAGACGCTGTCTTTCTCTCTCATCTCAGACAGGGTCAACCACAAATGCCTCTCCGCCGCACCCATTGCTGCCATAGACCGGCCGATGGCACACGCGGTGTCTTTGGTGGTTAGCCTAAGCTCAGATATATCATCTGCTTTGACTTCCTCGCCCTCATCCAGCTCCTTCAGTAGGTCAGCTTGGTATGCTTGCAACACAGCCATAGTATGCAAGCATGCACCAGCCTGACCCGCTGCTGTGTACCCTTTGCCAACCAACGCTGAAGTTGTAAGCAGCGGTTTGAAGGGCAATCCCGGGGCTTTCAGAGATGATGCCGGGCTGGGAGACAGATAGCTTGTGAGCATCTGTTCCACCCGAGGCATCGCTCTGTAACTGTGATAATCCAATCCCACCACGTTAGAATAGTGACTGGCTGTGGGACTGAACATGTGGGCCGAGTATGGCTTAGCCCACGATCTCGACACCTCCGGCGTGGAGAGAAAACAACCGAGTGCGCAAAAAGCATTCATCTAGTTTGCTCTTCGGTGGCTCGGCCTGTTTCTCAGCGGGCCAATCGATGTGCATCGATTAATTACCTCCACTAACTCCTCATACTGAGGAGACTGGGGTGGTGAATTCGCAGTCTCATCGACGCCCTCCACATCGACCTCCTCGGAAGACGATAGGCGAAGCGCCGATCCCTCTGCCTGAGTGGAAGAACCTGCAGTGCATGCTCCCGATCCCTGGGAGGGTGCGCTGGATCTGGACAGTGAGGAAGGAGAAAGGGACTGACCCGTCTCCATTCCCTCCACCAGATCCAATTGCGATTTCCCCCACGACCGCAACCACCACTCTGCCTCAGCAGAAGCGGGACCAGAGCCACGAGGAATGTTGGTGAGAGCTCCCTCCTCAAAGAGAGCTCTCCAGGAGTGGAGCGTCTGCATTGAGATGCGCTCACAATGTGGACAATCAGCACAGACTGTGTGTATCCCCATTCCCCACCTGTGATGTAACGAGGGCAGGGAGGAACACACAGCCTGAAACGCTGTTTGTCACCACTCTTAATATCTTTTGCCATGATAAATGCACCAGCAAGACAGACAACAATAAATAGGCCTGACACAGACAGAGAGTGCTTACTGAATGACAGAAGTTGTCTCCGTTGGGCTGTTTTCACACGTGATTCAGAGCGTGGTCACGCTGAAGGCGTTCCCAAAGCGTTTCGACGCAGCTCGAGGTCTGGAAGGGGAACCTTATTTAGTAGTTTGGCATAAAACTTCAAGGCAAGTGTAGTTCAGATTGTAAAATGTTGTAGAATTTTGGTACAACCATCCAAAAAGGTAATGATATTTCTGAATTAATTATTCATGATATTTGCCAACATTACACCATACGACCATTTTAGAACCATTAAAATAAACTTTTGCTGAAAATGGTATATGGTAAATGGTAGACCTAATTTCTAATAACTTGGCACATGTTTAAAACTGGATTTTTAAACGATTTGTGTTTTTCTTTATCTTGGACACTTTTGTCACCGTATTGGAGCTACTGCGTGTGCTTAATGCATTAAATCTGCATTTAATCTGACTGTTGAAATGTCCACATTGAAACTGAAATTGGTTCTTTAGCAGACACTTTTATTCAGAGCGACTGGAGGCCACAGTGGTGTTCGAACTCAGCAGCATTATACTGTAGTTTCTGCTCCATTCCTACAGACTTTAATAACTTCAGCATCACGGTGTGGTGGAGCAGACAGAGTCATACAAGAAATCCATGAAGGACTGCATTTCCAGAGCCTATGACACACTAGACATTTGGCTTACATCTGTCACAGTGGTCCAGTGCCATTGTGCTTTTCATCTGTATCAGAGAAGGGGCTTCTGCTTTGCATGTTGCTAGGAAACTCCCCGGGGAATTTCAATCCATGCTTATATTCCTGTCTGAGTGTGTGCTCTGGCTCATTTTATTGCCTCTCTGGCATTTGTGGACGAAAAGGTAGCACAGCTTTACATGCGAGTCTAGTTCTCTATGAAAGCAAGTAGTGAGAAATGCTAAGGAGACACTCTGTTTCACAGAATGCAAATAATGGAGTGTGTCAGGCTATGGCAAGCCGTTTTAACATTTAATCGATAAACTGCACTAGTATCTAATTTAACGTTACTAGTACTTATTTTTTAGATACTAGTACTTATTCATTAGATACTAGTACTTATTTATTAGGCACTAGTACTTATTCATTAGATACTAGTACTTATTCATTAGATACTAGTACTTATTCATTAGATACTAGTACTTATTTATTAGGCACTAGTATTTATTCATTAGATCCTAGTACTTATTCATTAGATACTAGTACTTATTCTTTAGATACTAGTACTTATTTATTAGATACTAGTACTTATTTATTAGGCACTAGTATTTATTCATTAGATACTAGTACTTATTGATCAAATACTAGTACTTCTTTATTAGATACCAGTATTTATTCATTAGATACTAGTACTTATTTCAATAGTGACTAGTAACTATTATATTGTAAATTTTTGCCATTGACTTCTATGTGGATCCGTCATTGAGATATCATCTATTCAGTTTTGACTAGTATGTATTCCACTAGTGACTAGTACTTAATTTTTATGTACTGGTAGTTATTCATTAGGTACTAGTACATATTTTTTAGATACTAGTACTCATTCATTACATACTAGTATCTATTAAATATACACTAGTACTCATTCATTAGATACTAGTACCTATTAAATAGATACTAGTACTTTATTCAATAGAAACTAGTACACATTTATTAGATACTAGTACTTATTAGAAATGTTACTAGTAAGATTTTTTATTTTACTAGTACATTTTTTAATTGAACTCTACTGTAGCCATTTGGACTAGTCATGACATAAGCAGTAAAAAAGCAGATCTGACTAGTAAGATAAGAATTGTTACTAGTAGTAATTACAAAAGATACTAGTTTAAATAGGTACTAGTATCTAATAAATAAGTACCAGCATCTACAAAATAAGTACTAATATCTAATGACTGCTTACTAGTTATATTTAAATAGATACTAGTCACTATTGCAATAATTACTAGTCAGAAATGAAAAGATGATATCAAAAACAGAATAACTACCACTCCCTGTTCATTTGGAGATATCTTCAACCTCATAAAGAACTAGTGAGAATGTATTTGGAGATATCTTCATTTAAACAGATCATTACATAAACATGAGTACCTCTCAACTGTCCAATCAGAGTCCACATGGTAATACAATACATTAATATGCTGAATTAATTTGATTAAGTAGGGCTAACTGGCTTTGTATGTTAGCCTATCTTGCTAATTGGTTATCATGAAAACACAAGGAAAGATTACAAACCTGTTGTCCAACAAAAGTATAATGATAGGTTTTAGTCAAAATTCACTTCACAACATCAGTCGAGTCTTTGAAATATCTTATTTTTGTGATCTGACATGGTTTCATTAAACATAATGAGGGAGAAATCATGCCACTTTATATTATATTATACAGTGATAAAGGCTATGTCGATTAGCATTGCATTTTAAATATACTTTATTCTTATAAAAATACCCGAGATGGCTTGAAGAACACAGATAAAACCATATATTGTCGCAATCATTGTTTATTGTCTTCATGTTTCATCAGTAAAATGTCTAGTATCTGCATGTTATTCAGCTACTAAGCTACATAAACAGTGAAAGCTGAATGTCTTTCCTCGAACATCATCAGTGAGTCTCACTTGTTTCTGCGCGAGGGCTCAATCTAGCGACGAGTATGAACGAAAAAGAAATTACATAATTGAGTACTCATTATTGCTCACAAAACCCCAATTTGGGTAAAAATAGCAAAAATAATTAAGAACTTTGAGGTAAACATTTGCAAATCCTTACATTTTTCTCCAGTGTAGAGAAGTGTACATTTTTTGTTCTTTTTCTTGCAGCTATATTTATTCTTAAATACTCAATTTTGTATATTATAGTGTAATAGTGTTATTACAAAAGTAGTATTCCTTATTTTGTTTAATGTTTTTATTTAGAAATAATAACCATAATCAATATTAGTTATATTGATATATAAAAACATTTTGTGCAGCCCTACAAGTACAGCAAACCTGTTTTGTTTTTGTTTGTTTGTTTGTTTGTTTTTTTATTAATATTTTTGGCCTTTTTTCCAAATAAAGAAAATGTTTGTCTGAAAACTATAAGATTTGGATTGTGTGTATTAATTTGAATATTAATGTAAAGCATTCAATGTCTGTAACACCAGTGCTATATGCAAAAAAGTTAATGTACAGCCCTGATGTGATATTTATTGTTTTTACTGGAGGAATAAGAGGAAAATAATAGATAATATAATTGGTGTCTTATCTTCATCCTGCCACTAGATGTCACTCGATGACCAACAAACACATTAGGCTACTATGTTTACGAAATTAGTGTTTACAAAACTGACAAAAATAAGTTTTCTATGTGCTTGTGTACAAATGATTGTTTCTTTATGTGGTTTCCTGAAAAAAAGTACATCCATTTCCTGTCTAATCTCTCTCATATATGTTGCTGGTTCATTAATATTCAACATACGATTAGCACACTGGGCAGAAATGCAAATTTAAAAAGTACTAGTATCTATTAAGTTCAGGATATCTCTGGTCTAACAAGTTACTAGTAACTAAAAAAATAAGAACTAGTTCTATTTTTTTCTTAACAAGAAGAGTATACTTAAATACTAGTCACTATTGGAATAAGTACTAGTAACTAATAAATAAGAACTAAAGAGTAAACTAAAACTAAAGAACTAAAACCTAAAGAATAAACACTAGTACCTAAAGAATAAGCACTAATAGCTAAAGAATAAGTACTAGTACTTAATGGAAAAGATACTAGTAGCCTGTCTAAAAAATAAGTACTAGTAGCATGAAAATAGATACTAGTATGGCTTACAGATTAAATGTTAAAACAGCTTTCCATAGTCAGGCTGTCCTTGTGTGTTTCAGGTTGTTCCGCACATTCCGGGATGATAAGTATGTTTACATGCTGCTTGAGGTTTGCCTGGGAGGAGAGCTGTGGAGCGTGTTGAGGGACATGTGAGTGTAGGTTGTTTTGACACATACTACAGCTCACTGTCTTTGATAATCATGTAGCGTTATTACTGGTTATGGCTGAATGATTCATAGCGTCTCAACTGCTAATAAAGGTAGAATACCTTAGGATGTTGTGATGTTTTGGTTTCATTTAGGAGTTGTTTTGATGAGCCCACTGCCCGCTTCTGTACTGGATGTGTGCTGGAAGCTTTTGATTACCTGCATTGCAAAGGCATCGTGTACCGAGACCTGAAGCCGGAGAATCTTCTTCTGGATGGGGAAGGCTATGTCAAAATGGTCATTTTACTGTACATGTACCGCTAAATACCATGGTAAAAGGTCCAAACGTCTGAGGCCCAATTAAAAAATCTTGGAATTTTCTTTGGATTGCATTTTAATGTGGAAAGAAATGTTAGTGCAAAACAGTTATGATGGATAAGAACATGAATAAGAGTTATTTCAGATTTTGCATTTCTAGGCCTCTAAGCCAGTGGTTTTCAACCGTTTTGACTCTAAGCCCCTTTGTCTTAGATAATATTTAAAGAAATTGTTTACCAAAAATGAAAATTTGCTGAAAATGTACTGATCCTCAGGACATCCAAGATGTAGATTTGGCATTACATCACTTGCTCACCAATGGATCCTCTGCAGTGAATGGGTGCCGTCAGAATGAGAGTCCAAACAGCTGATAAAAACATCACAATGTTACATAATTTTGGAATAAACAAATCCATCATTAATATGTTTTAACTTTAGCAAATTTTCATTTTTGAGTGATTTATTCCTTGAAAGTACCTCTGGTACTTCTGTTGTAATAAATTCAATATGATGTCAGTTTAATGTTGTACAACATTATGTTTGAGTTTTTTTATTATTATTATTTTAACTAATATTATGTTAATATTACTACATTTAAATCATTTTAAAACTTACTGGGGCCCCCGATTAAGAATCTATGATCTAAGCTAATTTGAAAATGATCATGTGACTCTTTGCACAGATGGTCAAATGTTTTCACTTCTGTTGAAGGACAAGATGCTCACTGGATCATTCTCAAGTCATGCTAGAAAACATGATCATCAAACTTTTTAAATAAACTTCTCATGCAGATGCGATCATTTGTTATTAATCTTTTTATTGAATACAAAATAGAAGAATTTTTAACAGGGGTCTGAGACTTTTGGACCTCACTAAATATATGCTTGGATTCTGAGATAACAGTCACTTTTAGTCTTACACTGAGCATCCTTATTATTTGTTTTATTTATTTATTTTTTAAATTATTTTTATTTATTTTTTTCAGACTGATTTTGGCTTTGCCAAAAAGATCGGACTAGGTAAGAAGACTTGGACGTTCTGTGGCACTCCTGAATATGTGGCTCCTGAGGTCATCATGAATAAGGGTCATGACTTTGGAGCTGACTGCTGGTCCTTGGGCATTCTCATCTTTGAGCTCCTGATTGGCAGGTAAACATTTGTATTTCAACGCATGTGTTTCATGCTTCCACAGGTCTGCATTTGTAGGTCAAATTCCCAAACAATGGAAACACTGGCCCTGTGGTGATTTTCAAGCAATTTCTGTTTCAACTAACGCTGTGAGTTTGGGACAGACTTACCATTTACACAAGCAATGGCAAGTGTTTGGAAGCAAGTTTTGCAGTTCCTTTTGGTGCCACTAGTGGTGCAGAAATTACACACTTCACCTTTAAAGAGCATAGATTTCCCAGACATGAATTGGCATGGCCTTCCCTGTGCTTCTGCCAACATCCGTTTTGTAAAGGGCAGGGCTCTCTTGACCAGAGCAAATGGTCCTCTAGTGTGAGATTAGCGGTCATGGCTCTCGCAGCGAACTCCATTGCCTCAAGCTTCAGACAGCATCACCATAGCAACATAGTGTTGAGGATGGGACTACGCAATAACAAGCTGGACAAAATCATCATGATGTAGTGCCAGAGGACGTTTACATCTCTTCAGTTTTACTGATGCACTGTTTGCTGTGCTCATTTACTGCATAAATTACCATTCTTTTTTTTTTTTTGTGATCAACTTTTTACTTACTTTAAATCAACAAAACAACATCCATTCAAACAAACAACAGGGAGGGGGGAGCAACAGATACACCATCAACAATTTCACAATCTGAAAGAAAAAAGGAAAGAAAACATAAAACCCCCCCAAAAAACTTTATATGGTCATTCCTTTATATAGTCCAAAATGTTGGAAGAAAAACATTGCCATGCATCAATGGTACTAGGTTTAGCTTTGTTAATTCATGCTGTTGTACATTCAGAAGTCACTATTTTAAGGAGGCTGTGAATCCAAAATGTTTTTGCACATATGTGCGGAGTAAACCAGTTTTGTATTATTGCCTTCTTTGCAGCTGTAAAACCAGCAAACAACATTCTCTTCTTTAATGAACTTATACATAAGTTAGAATCGTCATTGAAAAGACATAAACCTGGATTAGACACGTAATCAATCTGTAGTAAAAAGGACAAAACAGAATTCACATGAGTCCATAGGCTGACAACAATTGGACATTCCCAAAACATGTGGAGAAAAGTACCTGCTGATACATTGTTACAGATATGACAGTTATAGGTCGATTTCAGTTTCATTTTAAACCTCTTGTAAGGAGTTATGTATGCTCTGTGGATGACTTTGAAATGGATAAGACGATGAGCCAAGTTTTTAGAAGTTAAGATTAGATTAGACCACACCCTCTCCCAGTTGACCGATAAATCAAAATCTGTTAATTCACGATTCCAGATAGATTTGATAGAAAGAGACTTCTGCAGTGTGATCATTAAGTTTACTATATTAAAGAAACAGATGGCCGACCAGAGGGTGGTGCGATCCAATCCCACATAGGATGAGAGGAAATAGGGGATGCCCAGGGAACTCCATAGGCCTTGAGAGCAGAACGTAACTGAAAAAAGACAAAATATGATGATGCTGGTAAACAAAACGTAGTTCTTAGTTCTTGAAGTGAGCAGAGTCCCTGGTTATCATATAAGTCACTGCATGTGTTTATGCCCAGTGTAGACCAAGAGGGCTGGACAAAAGGCCGATTTCCATATAAAAAATTAAAGTTGTGCCATAAGGGTGTATTGTTACAAAATTTGAAAGGTCCTCCCATCAGACGTTCCACCCTTTTCCAGATCCTAATAGAATTGGCCACAACCAGGCCAAATTTATATTTATCATTTTTATTTCCTATGCCAGCAAATAAAATATCTTGGAGCCTATGTGGTTTGACCTTTCAGCTTCGATTACTCTCCATGAAACTTTAGATTGAGGATCAACCCAAATATGAAGAGCCTTAAGTTGAAACGACCAATAATATGATTAAAAATTTGGCACAGCCAATCCTCCTGAAAGTATAGGACGCTGCAATGTGACAAGTTTTAGGGTGAATCCCATTTCTCTGTCTTACCCCTTTCCCTACGTCTTACCCCTAGCCCTTGTCCCTCGAAACCGAGTGGTAAGCGCTAGGGGTGAAAACATACCACTATGAAATGAGACACCACTTGGTTACGGTTACGTAGACTGTAGACATGCATGGAGTCCATTCAAGGCTAGTCTGCGGGACTGTTGTGCAAATCAGCAATGTAACGTTAGCGTCGCAAACTAGCGATTTTTTTAAAAACGTTTCAATTAAGAACATGGTTGCAAATATATAAGTACAGGACTGTTTAGAGCACAAAACAAGACTGTCGTAATTTTTAAATAAATTATTTAAGCCGAAAATACTTGATTGTTGCCGGTTGCACAGTGTGTTCTGGGTACCCCTTGGTTTCAAGTAAGCTCGCGAAAATGCTTGGTTTTAAGGGGTATCTACCCCTTCCCCTTAGCCCTACCCCTCAATCAAAACGAGAATTGGGATAGCCCTTACTCTCACGTGAACGCGCAAAACTAAGGGGAAGGGGTAAGGGGAAGGGGTAAGACAGAGAAATGGGATTCACCCTTATTCTGGGTCGTTTACCAATCCAGATAAACTGGGAAAGTATGGAATTGATCTCATTAAAGTAACCTGGAGGAGGGGAAAGCGGCAGCATAGAAAAAAGAAAATTAAGCCGAGTTAACAAATTCATTTTGACGGTGGAGATTTTGCCTTGAAGAGAGACTTGAAGATTATTCCATCTTTGAGTATCACTTTTGATCTTGACTAAAATGTTATTAAAATTGTTTCTGGCTATTTTATGAATGTCTTTATATATGGTAATACCCAAATAGATGAAAGAATCTTTAATAGGAATGAATGAGGGGATAGGAGAGTTAACTTTAACATTGTTGATTGGCATTAAAGCAGATTTGGTCCAGTTTATCTTCTACCCTGATAAACTACTAAAGTGATCAAATTCCTTAATTATACTGGTCATTGATGTATCAAAATGATCTAAATATAAGATAATGTCATCAGCGTACAGCAAAATAATATGATTATGGTCATGAATCTTAATCGGTGGAACATCAGAGTTCCTAATGGCTTGTGCTAGTGGTTCAAGGGATAAACAAAACAATAAAGAGGAAAGTGGACACACCCTGCCTCGTTCCACGTTGTAAAGGGAACGGGGGGGGGATAATATTACCAGTTAAGACTGATGCCTCAGGTGAGTGGTAAAGTGTCTTGTAGTATCAGGGTGAGACTTATCCAGTGCAGGATTTAAAACAGCATTAAAATCACCACCCATCACTAAAGGACAATCAATCTGCTCAAGTAGTATATTGGAAATATTTGTGAAAAATGCCTCATTCGGGCAGTAAATGGAGACCAATGCTAACCTGTCATTATGTATTTTACAGCGTATAAAAACAAATCTACCTTCATCATCATCCCCGGTATGTTCAATAGTTAAATGTAACTTCCTAACGACTAAGATAAGCACCCTCTTAGTTTTATTAGGAGCACAAGAGAAGGCTGCCAGTTTGGAATACTTGTTTTGAAAACATGCCACATCACATTGTTTTAAATGAGACTCTTGTATCAGGGCACAGGAAATCGATTTACGGTGCAAATATTCTACTATATGGGTACGCTTAATAGGAGAATTTAGGCCATTCACATTCAATGATAAAATATTCAGAGCATGCATTGTGTGCTCGCAATGCCAAGATTCTGTCTAAGTGAAGAGAAACAAAAGCAATGCCATAGTGACATGTAAACATTAGTATGTATCCTAGATACCAATCCACCTAGATGCATAGTCCTTTTAAAAGAAAAGAAGAATAAATAAAAGTATTGATGTCTGTTGAAGGGCATAGAAGAAAAACAAGAAAAAGGAACGACAAACAACTATGTATAAAAACCAAAGCAGACTGCACATTACCAAGAGTGTAGGTCTGCATAAACAACAGAAACAAATGTTGATGCGTGACCAGTCCACTTCAACACAAGACATTTCCCCAAAAGGCCCACTGAGCCAAAAGCGTAGTGATTGAACCTGCTCTCCATCAGCCCGAAGAATAATAATAATAATAAAGAAAAATAAAGAAAATAAATCATTATTATTTACCAGTCAGCGGATGACCGTACAGGACAGGGTCAAGATTCCAAAAAGAAATTAACAAGTGTCCATGGCCACCTTGTTATTGTCCTCTTCAGGGCAGTTAGGATCACCACAGACCTCCTCGTTAATTTTCTCTCGTTGAACTGAGAGGATGGAGACGGTAGCCGACTGCTTTTCCCGCTGCTTTGTAGAGCTGCAGAATATCCCGCTTCCCGCTGCTTTGTAGAGCTACAGAATATGTCTTCAGTGACAGTGAAGTAACAAAATCCTCCGCCTTTTGAGGAGAGTCGCACATCATCTGCTCACCTTTGTGCCGTAGTTTAATTACCGCCAGATAGGTGAGGAAGGGCTAGAGACCAAGTGCTGTCATCTTCTTCAAGACTGGATTAAAGCTCTTTCTCTTGGTAGTTGTGGCTGGACTAAAGTCGGGAAAAAATAGTAGGGTGACATTGTCCTGCGTATATTTCACCGGATATGCCTGCCGAGCACCCTTCAGGATCGCCAATCTGTCATGCCATCTTAGTACACGGAAGATGAGAGTATGCGGCCGATCTGAGTTTTTCCTTCCGTCATACACGCGATGGGCCCGGTCAATCTCGGTGTCACGGCCTTTCAGGGAAGTGATCCACTTGGAAAGATTAGCTCTGAGGAACCCAGCTGCATTGGAGCCTTCCGTCTCCTCCGGCAACGGAGAATTGGTGAATTGCTCCAGCTGATTTCTTAAGTTTGTGACTGTCCTCCTATCCTCACATGCAGCAGTTTGAACGGAATCGACTCGGTCGCATGTCTGTTTCTCCGTGATGGCTAGCTTTTCAACTTCTGCTTTTAGCTTTTTTACAGAATTGTTGGAATTGTTGGTCGTTTGTATATCCAAATGTAGATCACAGAGTGCTGGGGTCAGCACAGAGTCTATCGCTTCTCTTACAGTCGAGAGGAAACCCGTTGCCTTAAAATTATTAAGTAAATAATAATATTAAAAAAATAAGTTGTCAAGTTATTTAAATTAATATTTAAATTATTTACTTAATAATTTTAAGGCAACAGGTTTCCTCAATTTTTTTAAGTTAAGTCAACTTATCACTTTTTACAGTGTACTGAATCGAGAGTACTTCGTTGCTCTTTAAGCGCTAGCTTGAGACCGTTAGCTATAGCAGCATCGAGATCCTCTCTGTAGATGGTGGAATCTTTGAATTTTTTCTTTATTGGCGATTGTCCACTCTCTCTTTTCCGGCTGTCCTTGATTGCTGGGACACTCATAGTGAGCTAAATAAAGAGTGGTTCAAGATTTACTAAAAGGATATATACAATTTCTGACAAAGTGAACAGAGCGAAGGACTATGCGTGCATTGCTGCCGAAGGGTCACGTCATCCTCTCCATAAATTACCATTTTTATGCATGGTTGTGTTATGTATTCCTGTGACATTATTAATGTATGTTTTAGTAACTCCACTTCAAATTCACCATGTGAATATACATTTTTAAGTATTGTCTGTCATTTTCAAATCAATTGATGGTGTCTGAAATATAACATGTCCCACACGACTGTCAGCCCTCCATTCACAGGCTCTGATCCAATCAGGATCTACACCATGGTTCTTCACGGGATAGAGAAGGTGGACTTTCCCAAGAGGATCAGCAAACGTCCAGAGGATCTCATACGGAGACTTTGCAAGTAGGTTTCTCATATTCTGAGACCTATTTTTTTAAACTCATCACAAATATACAGCAGGTAAATAATAACAATAAAACAATAATAAAAAATAAAAAAAATACAAAGTTAAGCATAAAAATGATCATAAAAACATAACACAAATAATGCGTAAAAAACAGTCCATTTTTAATTCATTTGAACTTTTTTCAATATTTAAGGTAATATTTAAGATAAGTATGTACTTTTTTTTTACTTGTTGCGGAAACAGTATATTTTTAAAGAATATACTTGAATGTGAACTGAATGTAATTTTTTTTTCTGAAACACTTAACTTGCATGTTATTTAATTAAATGAAAATGTAGTATAATTTTAACTTAAGAAGGACTTAAGTGTATTTTTATGTGTCATTTCATAAATCTTTAAAATATGCTTAAAGCATGCTGCTGAATGCAACAATAAACTACTTCACATGCGCTGTTGTGTGTTAGTCACTAGTGTACTTTAAAGCTTGACAAAATATTATAAAGACATTTTTATGAAGTAAATTTTTTAAAAGTATACTTAAATGTGTTAAGAAAGTCATGAACGTGTCTCTTTAATTACATTTAACAGGCCTTTTATTGAATTAATATAATATTATCTGCAAATACAGTTTTTTATCTTACTATTAAGATTTACTTAAAAGTTTCCTCAATTTTTTTAAGTTAAGTCAACTTATCACTTTTTACAGTGTACACTACAAGTGCACTTTCAATGTAATTGAGCACACTTCGTTTTCACAAAGGTTTTTATAATACACATCACAGTTTGTCCTTTAAATTGAATAAATTCTTTCTTTTGTTTGTCACATTGTATTATAGGATTGTCTGCTTAAAGGACACATATGATGCTGTCTTAGAATTTTGGCAAAAGATGATGTATTCTAAAAAGTATTACAGTATTCACTAGACTTCATTTCTCTGGTCAAGTCAAGTCAAGTCACCTTTATTTATATAGCGCTTTTAACAATACAGATTGTGTCAAAGCACTTAACAGTATCAAATTGGAGGATAGAGTGTCAGTAATGTATAATGATAAGATTAAACACTCAATTTTCAGTTAAAGGCATTTCATTATTGAATTCAGAGATGTCATTGTCTAGCTCAGTTTAGTTTAAATAGTATCTGTGCAATCAAATCGGCTATAATCGCTAGAAATTAAGTGTCTCCAACTGAGCAAGCCAGAGGCGACAGCGGCAAGGAACCAAAACTCCCTCTGTGACAGAATGGAGAAAAAAAAAAAAACTTTTGAGAAACCAGGCTCAGTCGGGGGGCCAGTTCTCCTCTGCAGTTCAAAAGTTTATATTTCTATTTTAATTTTGTTGCAATTTCTAGTAGTATTAGTAATAATACTAGTAGTAATAGTAGTATTATGTAGTTAGGTATTTTATTATATTTTTAGTTTTTATTGTATTTTAATCTAGGTTTTCACTGGGGATATGTCTCTGGGGGTCATCTGGGTGTCCTGGTCTCCGCTGATGATCAGGGCTGTAGACATCATCTCTTGGTGCTGATCCACCATCTGATCGGATACGGACTGAGAAACAGAATAGGAAAGAAACAGACAAATATTAGCATAGATGCCATTCTACTTACGATGTAACGAGTACATCGTGTGTTATGGGGAGTGTTCCCGGTTCCGGTTGATCTAATTAATGCAGCCTAACAATCCTTTAACGGATTTGAATAATAGAAGCATATTAGTGTGTTATGTGTACGCCAGGTTAAAGAGATGGGTCTTTAATCTAGATTTAAACTGACAGAGTGTGTCTGCCTCCCGAACAGTTAGGTAGATTGTTCCAGAGTTTGGGTGCTAAATAGGAATAGGTTCTGCCGCCCGCAGTCGATTTTGATATTCTAGGTATTATCAAACGGCCAGAGTTTTGAGAACGCAGCGGACGTGGAGGACTATAATGTGATAAGAACTCGCTCAAGTACAGAGGAGCTAAACCATTCAGGGCTTTATAAGTAATTAACAAGATTTCTGGTGAACTAACACGCTGTGGACACTGATGACTTGCCTGAGGTAAATGAAATGCTACGTGACATTTTGTTTACAAGCCGTTTTAATGACATCTTTCTGCGGTTGAAACGCTAATTGATACGAATATGAATACGTATACTGTTACACCCCTACTGTTTATGCATTTATTGATGTGACTTTTTCACTTGCTTGGCCTGTATAAGAACAGTCAGATACTCACTCATCTCCCTCAATGTGTCCAGGCTCAATCCAGCAGAACGGCTTGGGAATAAAAAGAATGGCGTCATTGACATCAAGAAACACAAGTAGGTCAACAAATATTAATTGCTCAAAAATCATTTATTCACCCTATTCATCATTTATTTGTTCTTGACATGACCCTTGTAAAGTACACTTTTAAAAAGAGTACTTCTTAAATGAAAGAGTACATCTCTCTCTCTTAATTGCATGTTAATGGCAAATGTGTATTGTAGTTTATATAAAATGCAGTTAGCTGATCCTTAGAGTGCTTTTTTGACTCACTTAGTAAGACTTAAGTACACCTTTATATGTAATTTCATAATTACTTCTGTTGTCGTTGAAATAAAAAGTGTACTGCTACAGTAAATGTACTGACAAGTATTTATGATAAGCTAAAATATACTTTAAAGGATTAGTTCACTTCCAGAATAAAAATGTCCTGATAATTTACTCACCCCCATGTCCAAGATGTTCATGTCTTTCTTTCTTCAGTCGCAAAGAAATTATTTTTTTGAGGAAACATTCCAGGATTTTTCTACATATAGTGACTTCAATGGGAGGCGTCGAGTCGAAGGTCCAAATTGCAGTTTAAATGCAGCTTCAAATGGCTCTACATGATTCCAGCTGAGGAATAAGGGTCTTATCTAGCGAAGCTATCATTTTCTTGTCATTTTCTTTAAAAAAATAAAAATGTGTATACTTTTTAACCACAAATGCTCTTCTTGCTCTTGCTCTAGCTCTGCGATGCGTGTTTTCACGTATTGCGTAATCATGTTGGAAAGGTCACGCGCAGTTAGCTCTTTGCCCGACTCACTTACTGCATGCATCAGGGATATCAAGCATTGGATGTCCTTGAATTTCCTTAAACTAAATAATAACAAAACTGAAATATTGATGATCGGCTCTGCTACCTCAGTCAAAAGGATGGACCTGTCCTTTGAAATTGACGGGGTTCATGTTAAGCCTTCTTCATCTGTTCGTAATGTTGGTGTCTTATTTGACTCATCTCTATCTTTTGCCTCACATTTGTTTTGTTGTTAAAACCTCTTTTTTCCATCTTCGTAATATTGCACGTCTTCAATCTTCTCTAACTCTAGCTGATGCTGAAATCTTAATTCATGCATTAATCACATCACGTCTGGATTATTGCAATGGTCTATTTCTTGGTCTGCCTAAAAAACTTATCGCAAGGTTACAGTATGTTCAAAATTCAGCAGCAAAAGTTCTCACCTCCGCCAGGCGTTCTGCTCACATTACTCCTATGCATGACCTTCACTGGCTACCTGTGGCATCACGTATTCACTTTAAGATATTACTTCTAACATTTAAGGCATTAAATGGTCTTGCACCTCCAGATCTGAGCTTGGTCTTTTGTCCATTCCTCTTTATTGGCTGTCCACTGTAGATGGTAGGTCATTTGGTGTTAATGCTCCTAAATTATGGAATTCGCTACCCCTTACACTTTGTAATATATCATCTTTGTCTACCTTCAAGACCCACCTAAAAACGTATCTTTTTCATTTGCATTTTGGATAATGTGGCTATATTTGGCCTTATGTGTTTGTATTGTCTATGTTGGAGTGCAAATGTTTTGTATAGCACTATGTACAGTGACCTTGAGCAATGGAAAGGTGCTGTATAAATAAAACTTCTTCTTCTTCTTTGTCTGTGTACTTCGATTCAGAAATGTAGGGTAAGGTGAAAAACATCGTTGTTTTACCTATTTTTGTAAAGGGTGTTTGAATTTCTTTGCACGTTCGCTTTGTAAACACTGGGTTGATACTTCCGCCTATGTCATGCGTGACCTTTCCAACGTGACTACTTAATGCATGAGGTCGAGCTAGTGCGTTTATAATGAGCAATTGTGGTTAAAAAGTATACACATTTTATTTATTTATTTTTATTTTTATTTTTTTTGAGAAAATAACAGATCATTTCGCTAGATAAGATAATTATTCCTCAGTTGGAATTGTGTAGAGCCCTTTGAAGCTGCATTGAAACTGCAATTTGGACCTTCAACTCATTGGCCACCATTGAAGCCCACTATATGGAGAAAAATCCTGGAATGTTTTCCTCAAAAATCTTAATTTCTTTGCGACTGAAGAAAGAAAGACATGCACATCTTGGATGTCATGGGGGTGAGTAAAATATCATGAAAATTTTATTCTGGAAGTGAACTAATCCTTTAATGTAATTTCTACTGAAACATGTACAGTATGTTATGTATTTAAATATATTTGTAATTACACATTTGTAATGATGACGCAATTTGGTACATTTAAAAATACTGCCTTTAAAAGGAATAACACGCTAGTTAAAATTATAATCAAGTACACTACATGTGCTTTAATATATTAGTCAGTACATCAAAAGAAGTGTTCTTCTTTAAAGCACAGCAATGTATTAAAATGTATTTTAAAGCAAAACTTTTAATTTGAGATTATTACAAAGTGCACTTTTTAAAAGTCTACTTAAGTGTGTTAAGAAACAGCTATGAAGTCTGTCTTCATGTACAATTAAGTGGTCTTTTAGTTCATTAATATTATATATTTTTTGAGTAAATAATGATATTTATATATATATATAAGTTTGGGATCAGTAAGATTTTTAATGTTTTTTAAGGGAGTCTCTTCTGCTCATTCATCAAGGCTGTATTTCGATCAAAACTACAGAAAAAAAAAACAGTAATATTGTGAAATCTTATTGCAATTTCTAATATTGGTTTCCTATTTTAATATACTTTAAAATATAATTTATTTCTATGACGCAGCGCTGAATTTTCCTCCTGAATCATTACTCCAGTCTTCAGTGTCACATGATCCTTCAGAAATCACTCTCTAATATGCTGATTTATTATGAGTGTTGAAACTGTTGTGTTGCTTAATATTGTTTTTTGGAACCTGTGTTACTTTTTTCTTTGATTCTTTGATGAATACAAAGTTAAAAAGAACAGCATTTGTTCAAAATAGAAATATTTTCTAACAATATAAGTCTTTACTATGACATTTATTCTTTTAACACATCCCTCCTGAATAAAAGTATTAATTTCTTAAAAAAAATAAAAATAAAATTACTGACCCCAAACTTTTGAATAACATTGTATATTGTAACAAAACGTTTCTTTTTTAAATAAATGCTGTTCTTTTTACTTTTTATTAATCAAAGATTCCTAAAAAATCCCCAAAAATATGAAGCAGCACAACGGTTTCCAACATTGATTATAAATCAGCATATTAGAATGATTTCTGAAGGATCATGTGACACTGAAGACTGAGTAATTATGCTGAAAATTCAGCTTTGATCACAGGAATAAATTTTATTTTAAAGTATATTAAAATAGAAAACTGTTATTTTAAATTGCAATAATATTTCACAAAAATTTTTTGATCAAATAGATACAGCCTTGATGAGCAGAAGAAACTTCTTTAAAAAACATTCAATATCTTACTGATCCCAAACTTTTGAGAGGCAGTGTATAAATACACACACACACACACATTATTTCTTAAACATTTCAAAATATTGATGACATCAGGTTTAGTGTCATAGTAGCTCCTTAGCAAATGCTATGAATCCAGCAATCCTGCCCATAAATCTTGTCAATATATTTCTTTTATTTGTCTCACTGTACACTGCAGACCATACGCTGTCATATTCTCATGTAAGTGTTTCATTTATGTGCATTAATGAACATTAGACCCACCTGGGAGTAAACTGAAGCGCTGATCCATGTGTCTGATCACGGGTAGTGTATTGTTGAGTCTGTTTTGCTGCAGGCCTGTCTGTCCCCTCTTTTGTATGTCACAGCACAATGGGTAGCTGAGCCAGCCTGCCAAATTAGCCTCACTGCATTCACAGGGGGAGCAATTAGTGGCCAAAATGAGAGCCACAGCTGTTGCCATCTTCCACAGAACAGTGAAGCCGCAGACAGCAAGGTGAAGCGCTGGGCCCATCCTTTAACAGTGATAGAGCCTAAAATGCATGTGCACGGATGATGCCCACTGTTCAAATTACAATCAACTGGGAGTTATCACACTTATTATTTTACTAGCGTTCTGTGTGTTTGCACTGTTGTTTTATGCTTGTTTTATGCATTATGCTTGAGTATTCTTATCACGCAGTGTAAGTGATTCAGGTAACATACACACAAAGCGCACAAGAGCTCAACATCATTTGTATTATGTCACTAAATTATGTTCAGAGCATTATGCAAATGAAGGCGCATGCTCTTGATACAGGCATGAATATGCATGGTCAGGTAACTGTGTCGTCAGATGAGTGAGATCGGAGATGTATACTATCGTAAGTTTGGGGTCAGAATTTTTTTTAATATTAATACTTTTAGTCATCAAGGTTGCATGAAATTAATCAAAAGTGACAGTAGACATAATATTAGAAAAGATCAAAAAGATTTAAATATAGAGATTACTAAAATGAAAAGTACTTAAAAAATATATCATGATTTCCTCAAAAACATTACGCAGCACAGCTGTTTTCAATATTGGTAATAATATTTCTTGTGCAGCAAATCAGCATATTCGAATGATTTCTGAAGGATCATGTGACACTGAAGACTGGAGTAATTATTTATTATTAATAACAGTTATTTTAAATTGAAATAATATTTCACATTACTTAATGATTCCAAATGTTTAAATGGTTGAGTATCTTCAGAATTGAATGGTCATAATATGAGCAAGGAAATATTCTTAATTTTTAAGCTAAAATAATTCTGTCCATGAAAACAAAGTACCTTAGAACTCAAACTTCCTCCCCAGTTCAAAAAGTCCATTAAACTGCAACAACTTCTCAGTTTGTACTTTTGTTATTAACCATAAAGACTAGTTGAAAACTGAGTAAAACTGCAAAACCTTTAGCTTGTAAATAAGTACTCATCTCATTTCACACGTAAAGAGAGCGCTTACATATATGAGCAGTTGCAAAAAAAGTGTCACGTTCAGTTCTAAAGGTCAGAGAGATGGTGGAAATGCTATATAATTTTTGGTGCTATAAAGCACTTCCTAACAATAAAAGTGGACAATGTGCAACATGTCCCCTTGAAACATTTTCTCACTGGAAGGAAAGTGATGGATGAGGCTGGAGACGTGAGTGGATGCTGAGTCACTGTGCTGTGGAGGTTTACTTTGTTCCTTTGTTTTCTTGCAGGTGGTTTCAAGGCTTTAACTGGGAAGGACTGAGACGGCGGAAGCTGACGTCTCCTCTGAGGAGAGAGGTGAAGCATAGATTCAACAGATTTTACAATGTTTTTATATACGTCACATTGTGTAAGAAGATTAAGCCTGTTCTCCTACAGTTCTGGTATTCTCCTCTGTTCATTTTTGCAGCTCAAAGGACCTCTGGATCACAGTCATTTCGACATGTTTCCCCCTGAGCTTGAAGAACCCCCAGATGAATTCTCTGGCTGGGATAAAGATTTCTGAAAATGAGCTGTTTCTAAGAAGCTGTTTTCTCAAAGAAGATCTGATATAAAGTGATGGAGGACAGTGTCTGGAGGAGAAGTCTCAGTATTACCTCAGTGTGCTTTCTGAAGCATTGTGCAACTGACTGACTGACTTATTCAGATGGACAGGAATCAGGTTTAAAAGCCATGGTTTTAAGTTAAAGAAGACAAAGCAAAAGGTTATTTCAGTGATATTTCATTATAAGTGGATCAATAAATCACTGATGCCTTAAATCTGTCTATTAAGTCTTAAATATTAAAGTCTTAAGTCTCTGACATATCACATTCATTTTGTACTCTTTCAGGTGTTCCAGCACACACTTTTTTTTTTAAGCTGCTCTTTGGCTATGCTGTAACACAGTGGTTCTCAACCAGGGGAGCGGCGCGGACACTCTCCCGGGGGGGCGCGAGTAGGCTACAGGATGGGAGGAAAAAAAACCTGAAAAAAAAAAATTGCAAATTTTTTTTATCACTAAACTACTGTCCTAAAAAGTTATAGTTTTGTATATACATAACTCCTGAATAAAAATTAAAATGTGTTTGGACTGATTTAAAAAAAAGAGTTTTGAACAAATTTGATTGGTTTGTCGATAGTGAGCGCAAATGCAGGTGATAAGCGGTTTTATCAAGCGAGTCATTGAGTCGTTCATTCAAACGATTCGTTCAAACGGCCGATTCATCAAGAATGAGACAGATGTTTGTGCATGGGTCATTGAATCTTTGACTCAACCGATTCGTTCAAAACATTGAATCATTCAAAACACGATTGAGTGATGCTGTGAGATGCGCTATGATGTGATCTTTGTTTGGATTCATCGGATCTATTTTCGCTGCTAAAATAGACAAAAACAGTCATTATTTCGTCTAAAATGTAAGTGACTTAATATTATTAACTTGTTTGTTGAACTGTCATATGAAATCAGTGTCACATTTTCAATCGTGAGGTGATGGTAAATTTAGTGATGGTCAATTTTCGAAATTTCGTTTCGTTTTTTTATTAAGTTAATTTAGAAAAACGTTTGGAGCATTTTTTGTTCGTTAGATAAGTTTATTCTTTTTTAAAGTAACGACCAAGCAGCCAGCGGCAGACCGGCAGGCTGATCATAGCCATGTTTGATCAGTTTAGCCTTCTCAAATCATCATGACTTGCCTAAAATATGATCTATATATACTAAAACAGTTCAAGCATATTGAAATGTTTAAACGTTAAACCTAGATAAATGTGCGCTGTATCCAGTAGTTTGTGCGGAGAGTGGAAGTTAAAGCGCAGGACATGGAGGCGCCAGCGCAATCAATTGCATTTTTTTCAATGAAAACAACTTACGCCGTAATTTTTGCTCATAAAGGTAAGAGTAATACATCATTCGGAATTGTAAAGGGTCTACTTTTATTTGTGTGCACTCACAATATTAAAAAAAACTTTATAAAATAAATAGAACAATGATGCGCAGTCTCGCCTTGAACAGGAGCGCTTCACAAAAATGAACCGAAAGTCAGCGAATACATGCCTCACAGACATGATAAATATATCTATAGAAATCTTTAAATTACCACTTAACGAAATAAATCAAATCGATAACAAAAACTCTTTCATTATAATCAGTGAAGATGCACTTCTCTCTAAAGGCGCGTCTAATGAGGAGATGGCGAGTCAGGATCATCATCTTCATCTTTGCGACACTGAAACAGAAAACACTAGTTTATTAGTAAATAATTCAAATATCTCCTTACTATTTCCCCCTGACACATTCATGGTAATTACGTTTGCTGGGGCTTTGCCGCAAGCTTCAGCGTATTGCGTGTATTTGAAGCAGAACTCTTCATCTGCGCTGACGGCGCGCGCGCTGCTGCTGCGGGACTCTAAACACCGTCGAGCCGCTCTTCACAGTCACGGCACGGTCTCGTGTTGTTTCCACCAGCGGCAATTTTTTCATCACTAATTGATGGATGTCTAAAATATAAAAATAAAGAGAAGCCTAAAACAGGCCCGGCCCGCATCTGAACTATGCCGTGAAAATTGGCCCAATCGAAGCCCAGGGAATGCAGGGCTCTAGCGTTCCTCTCGGTAGAAATCACGTTTCCCCCTGACATCGCATCAAATTAACTATTTTGGACCAACTGCCTCACGGGCGGATGAAATCTCCGGCGGGCCGGAAGTGTAGTTTGCCCACCTCTGCTTTAGCTCCTGCCCTCTTCGTCATTATGGGCAGCATTGATGCAGGAATATCCTGAACTCTGTGACATCTTGAAGATTCTCCTTCCTTTCGCGTCGACATATTTATGTGAGGCAGGATTCTCAAAAATGACTGCACTCAAAACGAAATACCGCAATCGTGCACAAATCGAGGATGATTTGAGGCTATGTTTATCAAACATTGAGCCAAGAATTGAGGATCTTTGCAAGGCAAAGCAGGCTCAGGTCTCACATTAACATCACCTACCTGCAAGCTTCTGTAAAAAATGCAGATGATGCCTACTATTAGGCCTAGTAATAATAACAATAATAAAGCATAAATTAATATCAGAGGTCTGGTGCCAATTCCCAATTATAGCAATAGCCTAGTAATGATAATAGGCCTATACTGATGATAATAATAATAATAATAACAACAACAGCAACAATAAAGCATGTAACCTCATATAATTATATAGCAATAGCCTAGTAATGATGATAGGCCTACTACTACTCATAATAATAATAATAATAATGTCTGCAAGCTCACATTAGAAGTCTGGTGCTACTGCCAATTATAACAATAGCCTAGTAATGATAATAGGCCTACCTACCTCTACTGATGATAATAATAATAATAATGTGGGCCTAAAAATAATAGCCTAGGGCTATCTATCTATCTATCTATCTATCTATCTATCTATCTATCTATCTATCTATCTATCTATCTATCTATCTATGCAAGGTGGTGTGGGTGGTGTGTGTGTGTGTGGGGGGGGGGCAACTGCAATGAACCAGCTTTGGGGGGGCCCAGCTTGGAAAAGGTTGAGAACCCCTGCTGTAACATAACTCAACACTGACTACCATCCCTATCATTATATAATCAGCCTGAGTTGACTTCTGTCTTTTTCATCTGGTTAAGAGTTGGATATAGCTTAAAATATGATTTCAAGAGAGAAAGTACGAAATCACGGAGGCCATTTATTTTGCTAAAGTTGCTAATGTTCTTAATCTCTGTTTATGCTGGTGTCAAGCACAGCCACAATGACAATATGGAGAAAATAAAAATTAAAAATCAGACAGTAAACAAAGCTGATGGGAAATGTGTGTTTATAAAGCTAATTTAATAACAACATTTAATGAACGTATGTATATAATTTATTTTTCTGTTGTAGCCTACTTGTTATAGTCAATTTATTCAGGATTTTGAATCGGATTCTAGATATTCCTGAGATTCACTAATGAATGAAACAACAAGGTCCTCTACTGGGGAAAATCTGCAATCGCAAGCACAAAATACAAGTTTCTAAGTAGCTTGCAAAATAATTAGTGTTAATAAAGATCGCGCAGATGAATGACTTTGAGTATTTGTTTATGAGCACTTTATGCTTGTTCTCCACAAGCAAACACGTTCTGTAGCGTGAACTTTTAAAGGGAGCTTCATCTACTGACTTTTCCACAGATGGTAGCGTTCATCTCAAACATAGGGCCTAACTGGGACAGGAAAACAAGAAAACATAATTGTTGTCTCAACTTAAAATATTTGTTCATTCTGTTAAGGTCACAAAAAAGTGATGATCAAATATCATCCAAAAATCATCCCTAAAAATGCAATTGCAATGCATCCAAGTAATGTTTTATCCTTTTTTTGCAATTTGAAAATCAAGAATGAAAAGGAAAGCCCTACGCTTGCTAAAAACTTCTTTAATGACCATGTGGTTAACGTTTCAGCGAGTTGTAATGAAGACTTGCTGTACTGTAAAATTATTTTTGGAGCATATAAAACAAAACTTTGCTTTGTTTGTGAAAAATTCAAACTCACATGACACGTGATAATATGCCAGGTATTAGAAGCACCACAGGGTGGCGACACAGAGCAGGAGGACATAAACATTCATGCTGACTGACTCATATAGAATAAGATAGTGTCTTTAGAGATATTATGTGTGATATATTTGTATGGTTTTCTTTCTAAACTGGAACACAAAAGAAAAAGAAATTGAGGAGTGTGCAGTTCGCTTTCTTCTATTATACTGAAATCAATTCAAATCAAATCAACACTTTTGTGTGAGAAACGGACCGAAATTTAAGTGGTTATTCACTTAAAATCACTTAAATCGGTTTGACTAACCTTGCAATGACAATATATCTGACTATGTAAATTGCACTGAATTGCATAATATTTATTTTCTTAATAAATACAGTTTATGCAGATAAATAAACATATCATATAATTGACCCATTACATATTGAGGATTTTACTCTTGAGTCAAACTCGTTCCTTATATGCTAGAGAAAAACCTTAACTGCTCCTTCTATGAAATGCCAAAGCACCCTGCCTCTGGTTCTCAGCCAGTGTGTGTGTGTGTGTGTGTTTCAGGACAGTGATGGCCTGAAGTGGGAGATGCTTGTGACATTTGAGGAGAACTCATCCAACTGGCCAGCCATCCTTGAGGAAATGCCAAGAGGCAGGGGTGAGCTGTTGTCATAGCGATGCATGAAGTATGTCCTCTTTCTACCATTCTGCCAATCAGTAGTGTATTAATCACAGTATGACTTAGTCCTGCTCAATGAGCGAATCACAATCTCCTGCACAGGAGGAAATGATTCTCAGGACAGATATGAAAAATAAGCCTGCTGAACTCTGCCGTATGCCCTGGATGGGCAAACATCCACCTCTTTCAACACACTAAAAGGAGATGGTAAATCTGACTGCCGTGTTGTTTTGAATGCAATTTTATTAACTGAACATTTCTAAATCTAAATCTGATCTAAATCTGGAAATTATGTTGTTATAAAGTACATTATGGCATTTGACATTTAGAAAGAATGTGTCTGTGAAGTTTCAGCTCAAAATAACCCACACTTCATTTATTAAATCATTTTGAAAATGCCTATTTTGAGTGGAAGCATAAACGCTGTTGCCATGCATATGTCTTTAAATGCAAATGAGCTGCTGCTCCCTGCCCCCTTTTCCAGAATTGTTTTTAATTAGCATGTCTATTGCGCTGAAATCGTGCTTCTTAAACCATATTTCGTTCAAACTTCTGATATATGGTTTCCTGAGCACACACATCTGAAGCACGTGCACAGAAAGCGGCTGTCACGCGGCATGTGAGTACTATACTAAGTTCTCTTTCATGTCTTATTGTGCTTACAGGTGACCTATTTTGCCCCTTTTTACAAGATATAAAATAAGTCTCTGATATCCCCAGAGTGTGTATATGAAATTTTAGCTCAAAATACCCTACAGACAATTTTTTATAGCTTGTTAAAATTGCCACTTTTAGGGTATGAGCCAAAATGTGCCATTTTTGTGTTTATCCCTTTCCAGAAGAGGGCAGAGCTTCAAAAGCTAGAAAAAAACAAAACTGGACAATCTTACGCACTAAAAATTTCAGAAACTCTCAGTAGCTTGTTCAGCCTTATATGTTCAAACCGAAATCGGCTTATAAGTCAGTCATCTGATTGTACTGTGCATATGCGCATTTATGAATTACACAAACAGGGAGAACGGCGAGATAAAAATAACGACAGCTGGTCTCATGGTGACATGATCACGTGCTGTCACAAACTTTATAAGTCCCACATGTGATTATGAGCTTGACAAATTCAAGTGGTCAACTTCACATTGCTTTCATGTGCAATTTTGAACTACCACATTCCTATTTACGATCATTCTGGTAGCACGTGAAGGCAGCATCAGTGAAAACAGGCATAGCTTTAGTAACATTAGCCTTATAGAGTGACAAGAAGCTCTTTCAGAAAGGCAATTTGGAAAACAAACGTGTGATACTTATTTTGTCTCCTATGTTCATTGGTGCATCCCAAAACACAACACTTATAATGCCTGTTTGGCACTGACATTGTATCTCCATCAGCTACAGCAAGAAAACAGTAATGGCGGACTGCTGCTTCTCACTCAGGCCTGTTTCAATGTTAATAGGGCAGAGAGCGTTACAAATGGGCAGGCCATTTTTCCTTAAGATGACATGTAAGTAGGGAGAAATCTGCAATCGCTTGTTCTGAGAGACTGTTTATTGGGATTATGAAAAAAATGAGTGTGTGGATTTTTACCATTATAGGCTGGTTGTTTTCACACGCTGCGGCCACACAACTGTTCAAACACCTTATAAAAGTGATTTTTGCATAATAGGTCCCCTTTAAACTGTCAAAAACACACATGAGATACAAAAACAGTCGGTTATGACAGATTTTTATGATATGTAACCTTTAAGATAACTGCATAGTGCTTTGTGTAATGTAAATAGTTACAAATACAAAACTTTGCATAATACACATGCATAAAAGAGAAGTGCGCCTGATTGTATGTGCACTTATAGTGTACTTCAAATCTTAAAAGTATAAATATAAAACTAGTTTTAATATAATATTAAAGGAATAGCAAAGCATTACATTACAAAGCATTACATCACTTGTTCACGAATGGATCTCTCTGCAGTGAATGGGTGCTGTCAGAATAAGAGTCCAAACAGATGATAAAAACATCACAATAATCCACAAGTAATCCATTCCAGTCCATCAATGAACGCCTCGTGAATCAAAAAGCTGCATGTTTGTAAGAAACAAGTTCGTCATTAAGGAATTTTAACGATAAACCATCAATTCTTGCCATGAAAAGTCCATCCCCTGTAGTTGTCTCACATCAAATTCCACAAACATGTTTGAACTGTTTTGGACTTACTTTTGGAGTACTTAAAGTACACTTTCATATGTTTCTTAACGCACTGAAGTACACTTTGTCAATTTAAAGGGTTTACGTTTATGTTCACTTTAAATCATGTTTTTATCATGCTTTTTTTGTCAACTTCGGTCATATTTAAAAAAAGTACATGTATTTTGACGTGTTATTTAATGTTACATTTGAAGTGAACATACACTCACACACACACACACACACACACACACACAAATGAACAAATACTACGCTGGTGTTGCCTCACGGGAACTCAAGTATGTGTTCCTGTAAATCATCCTTCATTGGCACACATCCCACTATATATTTCACAGCGTCATTGGTCTGTTTCTGGCTTGTGGTCTCTGTAGGTGCAGAGGGTGGGCCTGTATGACATATTTTATGACTCCATTGTGTTGGAGTTGCTGGAATGTGTGTAGCTACACCGGCCCTCCTTAACCTCTGAGGGTATAACACGAGTTCATATTTCTCCAGTGTTCAAGAGTTCAATTTTATGAGACCTCCAGCCACTCAACTCTCATAAAATACTCTATCCCAGAACATCAGTTGACTCATTTTGCTGTACTTCTGTCGATAATTCAATTAATTGTTCTATCATACTATTGTTATTGCAATTTGTTCTATTCCTGGTTGGAAATTAAAGGGATAGTTCACCCAAAAATTAATTACTCATCATTGTCGTTCCAAACCAGCAAGACCTTCATTCATCTTTGGAACACAAATGAAGATATTTTTGACAAAATCTGAGAGTTTTCTGACTCTTTATATTTAGACAGCAATGCAACTATCATGTTCACAACCCAGAAAGGTAGTAAGGACATTGTTGAAATAGTCCATGTGATATAATTTTCATTTTTGGGTGAACTATCCCTTTAAGAACTATGGGTTATGAAAGCATGTGGCATTAGTAAAATGTCCTTGCTCATTCATTACAGTTGTCTGCCAGAGGAGGCACTAATATCAACTAATGCTCAGCTTTGTCATGCAGAAAAACAGCTTGACTCTGAAGCATTTAGCTTTTATAACACATTTTATGAGTTTGGTGCACACTTATAGAGTCTAGTCCCACATATGCTATAAATTTACATTTATTGTTTACTGTACATGCTTGGTTTACTGTCGCATTTAAGCCATTTATTTAAAGCTGTTCTGTTTGTGCAGCAACTTCTTGAACTCTGTGTTAAGTGAGAGAAACCTGAGATACTTCATGCTGAGAGTAATGCTTATATTTGCTGTCATTCTGTCAACTCCCAATAACCTCATGACCTGGATTCATGTTTTCTCACCTGATCCTTTAGTCACTGCTTATCCTACAGACTAAATATTAACTCTCATACACTGAAAGGTGTCCTTACATTATGCTGTAAGTCAAGCTTTATCATTTGTGAATTGTATCTTGACATGAATATAACAAAATATCACCTTTTTTATTTCAGAATCTGCAGTGCTCCTATAGGGAAGGAAAAATTCAATGCTTTTGATTTCTCTTTCATTCCAGAAACTTTAATTCATTTGCAAAACTTTTGTGATAAAAAAACGGTAACACTTTACAATAAGGTGTCATTTGTTAACATTAGTTCATGTATTAACTAACATGAACAAACAATGAACAATGCATTTATTACATTATTTATTAATCTTTGTTCATCTTAGTTAATGAAAATACAGTTGTTCATTGTTTGTTCATGTTAGCTCAGATTGCATTAACTAATGTTAACAAACACAACTTGTGATTTTAATAATGCATTAGTAAATGCTAAAATTGACATGACCTGAGATTAATAAATGCTGTAGAAGTATTGTTCATAGTTCATGTTTACTAATGTTGTTAACTAATGAACCTTATTGTAAAGTGTTACCAAAAAAACTATGCAAGTGAGTGCAAATATTGTGTGAGAGAACGCAGTTTCTCTGGGGTTATCAGAGGAAGGAACTCAAAGGTTTTTGTAAGAGAATGTGAAAACTTTGAAATATTATTTTGCCCCAAATCATCCTCCCTTTAGAGTCTCTAACGGAAGGCTAAGGTTTCTCTTTAAGAGCTATTAAAACAATTCTATCCGTATATCATGAAAGACACATTTAAACTATCTGATGTTATTTAGAAATATCATATTTATTAAAAAATACATTTGAATAACAATGCAATATGCATATTGAATTATTCCGTCCATTTGGTACACTACAACACAAGAAAAGTACAAAATCTCTTGGTCTTGTCTTCTGTCCCTAATAGACAAAAAAAAACTGCCATACTTCAGCTCTCATTCATTTTTACATACAGTTTAACACCATTACTCAGTACAGTGACTATGAAACGAAGTCAAGTGTACATCAAAAGACATATGCTGGAAGCCGTGTTTAAATACACTTTCCTGGCCAGAACAATATCGTGTTACAGAAGTTTAATTAGAAAATTGATGTTCCATCTTTCACACGGAAGAGTGCAAGTGTTCTGCAAAACAGACTTTATCTAGACATCAGTAATTTAGTACCTCACTCACCCAGCTGTCAGCAAAGACAGTTAAACACTTGTATGCTCACTTTCTGAGCTTAACTTAATGCTGTCCAGGATATCTGACTGTTTTCACTGTGGATTAACTGTAGTGTTTTATCAGTTATAGCCTGAATTAAACACCTTATTAATTTTAAAGGGGTCAATTCATACGTTTTTTTTTTTATTTACATTTTCTCCCTGAGGTACACTTATAAGATTAGTAAAGTTTTA
This sequence comes from Onychostoma macrolepis, assembly GCF_012432095.1. Taxonomy (NCBI): domain Eukaryota; kingdom Metazoa; phylum Chordata; class Actinopteri; order Cypriniformes; family Cyprinidae; genus Onychostoma; species Onychostoma macrolepis. Next base: position 8,451,412 of record NC_081167.1, on the reverse strand, counting down.
TGACCATTTTATACTGCATTTTTTTCTGTGTTTATGTCTTTGGACTAATATTTGGCAGGCAACCCTTTTCAATTCATATTTATGGATGATATTTCAGGTTTGCACTCTGGGCTTGCTTATCTTTTAGATAGGCGAAAGATCAAACATTATATAACATCAGACAGGCGAGCTGCATACAGAACTGCCATTAGTCATTTACATGTTATCATAAGCCCCGTCATTACAGCGATAAATGTCTGTAGATAGAGGAATTCAGACGTGGGAGCACCTCTTATCCACTCTCATCTTCATATATGATCCATGCATCATGGATACATACATGCATATTTGTTATATCTGTATATACACACTTACACATGGCAGTTCTTATAATAGTGGTACAAAACGATCTATATAAAGATATAGCATGCATGTTCAACATTTGTTATCATGTGGATGTATTTCAAGTATTTTACAATTAGGACAGCATCTGGTAAATTGTCCTGGCAGAAATTTGCATTAGACTATACATAAGGATTTACTGTAATTCCTTTTGTTCACATTCTGTAAATCATTTCTCCACATTTATATCATCTTTAATAGTACCTCATTAGCTGACAAATCTAATGAGTGCTTCATTTGAATTAATGACATTTACATAAATGTCATGTCACACAAACAAGCTTTATCAACAGGTCAACTTAACAATTTCATCAACATATAAGCATCTCTCTTAGTATTACGTATACACACGATACCAACTTTTTTCTATCATTACTCCAATCCCATTCATTGTTTTCTTGTGCATTTCTCTCCCATCTTGTTCCTCAGTCAACCATCTGCAAATGGCAAAAACGTCCACTTTGTCCTTTGCTTTTTGGAAAAGCTGCCCCATCGCAGACCATCTGCTCAATGTCTGATGAGAAAACAAAAGCTGAGAGTTAACATGCTGCTTATTCACTGTGTGCATGATATCAGTTGTACTGAAACAACACTGCGGAGAGATAGAGCCGTACTGTCCAAACAGGGCTAAAACAACAACTGACCTGGAACACAAACCCTGGACATCATTGGGGACCAAGCACTGAACGCTTTGTTGTTTCTGTTTTATATTGTTTCAGTTCTGACCTCTTTTTCTTCTTGCATGGGAGTCAATGGCAGCCAATATATAACCCTATGATAAGAAGTTATGAAATTTGGCTCACCAATTAAAGGTGTCTAAATAGCACTATGAGCAGCTTAGGGGGATCCAACTTGGACCACCTTGGATCTTTAAGTTCCTTTGGTAACTTTTAAACATTTGCACTGTCCAAACAGTGCTAAAACAACAACTGACCTGGAACACAATATATTGTTTCTGTTCTGGCCTCTTTTTCTTCTTGGGAGTCAGTGACAGCCCATATGTAACCCTATATGGTAAGAAGTTATAAGATTCGGCTCACCAATTAAAGGTGTCTAAATAGCACTATGAGCAGCTTAGGGGGTTACACTGCTTGATTTATAAAAAAATTCTTTTATAATATATTTTTGTTCTTTTTGATGCCTGGGCTGGATAAAAATTATTAGAGAAAATTAAAAATACCTTCATTTGTGATTAAAGATTGGTAGCCTTGTGGGTTTGGAATGCCATGAGGGTGGGAAATTAAAGTTTAAATCATAGTATTTTAAATAATTGGCATTAAAATCATACTTCTGCTGTTTTTTTAATGCAATGTACTTGATGTCACTGAGGTTCTTTGCTCTAAATTTGCTGCTGGTATTTATGCATCTTACATAAAGTGACTAAAGGATACATATTTGCTTATTTACTAAGTCAGCATTTGTTAACAGTGTTGGGCAAGTTACTCTTAAAAGTAATTAATCACTAGCTACTAATTATATCTTAAACAATGTAATTAGATTACTGTAAAATCTGACACTCAAACTAAATCTGCAAAATCATACGCTAATTCTCAGCCTTTGACTTTATGCAAGACACAACACACAATTCTCTATATAACACACAAAAATCCAAGGTGTTTGCAAACATGTTTTTAAGATGTGTTTTGAATGCAGTGCTTCATTTTGCAAGATATGTGAGGTATTTTGCATTTCGTATGTGCAATTCTTGGATTTGTGTGTAAAGTTTAAAAAAAAAAGAAGCAAAGTTTGAAAATGTGTGTAAGCAGTTGAAAAGAAACGGTAAATCCCATATCAACCTAAACCAGTTGAACAATACAAGCATAAATATGAAACGGTTATTTGAATTCTTTCAAATATATAATATAATAAACATATAACAAATAAATAAAAATTGAACTGACTGGAGTATTTAAAGCAGTGGTCTCAAACTCAGTTCCTGGATGGCCACAGCTCTACACAGTTTTGTTCCAACCCTAATCAAACACACCTAATCCAGCTAATCAAGCTCTTCAGGATTACTAGAAACTTCCAAGCAGATGTGAGTTGGATCTGGTTGGAGCTACATTATGCAGAGCTATGGGCCTCCAGAAATTGAGTTTGAGACCACTGATTTAAATGGGGAAGGTTAAAAATATACATTTTAACATTAGATGTTACATTTTGATGTTAGATCCACTATTGATTTATATAGAATTGTCATATACAATATGTAATGCAATTACATCAATAGGAACTGTACAGAAAAAATTAAGAGCAATCCCTTAAATTACAGTAATTAATTACATAGTAATGCATTACACCCAAGACGGATCATTAAAATAGAAGTCTTAGTGTCAGATTTTGACCTTCATTTCCATAGTTATTGCCGTAGGAAGTGGCAGAGGATGTATTTTTCAGCCTACCTGATTAATATTACTCTGGCCACAGATAGTCCAGTTTCTGATGGCCCAGAGCGATCATGGAGTTTCTGTTTGTCCTGGGCCGTTCTGCTGACATCACATCTGGGCTGTGAGGAAGACAGACACCATTTTAGCAATCTTAGTAGCAGTGAACAAATTCGTAGTGTAATTTGGGTGTGGATTTCAAGCATGCTTTCCATATCATGCTAAAGACTGGGACACTACTTTAAACATGTATTACATAACCTTTTTCAGATAGCACCAATGAGAATTTTTAATGCCCCATTAAGTTCGTCTGAACTAATGGAAGACAGTCTGACCTGATTTTTCAAATCGCACAGCACTTACTCAATGAGGAAAACAGAGACACGGAGAAAATACTGTCTCTTACAGTCAGCATATTGCATGAATCACCGGTCCGTGTGGATATATTCCTCAGAAAATATCTGCCCTCGGGAGGAGAGCGCATTCAGCATAGCTCCCATATCTCATCTAATGAGTGAAATACACGGGGAATTCGTTTACTCCCACCAGCATACCTCTGCAGCCCTGAACTATTCATCTGAGTCTGTGCCAACCTGTGTGTGGGATCGCAGCTCACTAGTGGAATAGGTCGAGGTTCAAGTTGTTGTTTTTTTATTGAGAGAAAAGACATTTTTCAAGGGTATGTCCCTAAAATGCTCTTCACAGATGAAGTATCTGTTATTGGTTCAGAAAGAATGTGGAGGCGATGTTACAATTCACTCATCAAAACTGGAACTGGTCTCTAGCCTTTTCAACCAATCAGAATAAAGAACTGAACAGTGTCACAGTATAAACTGATTCATTAACACAGTAAAAAGATGCGGTATAGATGTACTAACATCAAGTATTAGTGACATCCACAAAACCCGTGATACTGGGAGTTCAGTGACTGAATCAGGGTTGTTGTTAACATATTGGCCGTTTATTAGTACTTATAAAGCACATATTCTGCATGACCATATTCTACATCCCTAAACATACCCAATACCTAAACTTAACAACTACCTTACCAACTATTAATAAGCAGATAATTAGGAGTTTATTGAGGCAAAAGTCATAGTTAATGGTTTGTTAATAGCGAGAATTGGACCTTAAAATAAAGTGTTACCGTATTGTTTATTCTTAGTTCTTTTTAACTAATGTACAGTAGTTAACTAATGTTGGGGGGACTAATAAAATTTAAACAAAGAACACAACAAAATTACTAAAACTTAAACTACAATATAAAAGTATATCATATAAGATATTGCAAAATATTAATAAATACTCTAATAGTATATTTAAAAAAAATACTATTTAACAATACTAGACTGAATGAGATGCAGTACCTAATCAGTGTTCTGCTCTCCGCTCATTCATACAATGTGGTGCTAGTCACCGACTACCACATGAGCCCAGTGCTGAGGTATTTAAGAGGAGGCAGCGTACAGGCAAGATTAGGACGCCCAGCAGTTTAGCGTTACAGCATGCAGTTGTGATGAGAGCTTTATCTTGCATCACATGGACACAGTCATAACATCAAAAGAGCAGAGCCATTAGTAGTACTTGTGTTTGTGATACGGCTTCCCAGAAGTTACTGTATGTGCTCCCATTGGAACCACACAACTTCAGGGCGGAGTGCTAAAGCTTTAAAACATTTCCATTCTGATTGATTTTTAATATCAAAACCAATTGTCTGTGAAATAATAAATAAATATTCTGTTTAAAAAATAACATTCAATAAGCATTCAGAGGGAGATCAAATCTGAGTGTTGTTTTGAGTGCTAATGATCTGAAACTCCTGAATGATTATGAAAACATGGATGGAGTACCGGTAAAGCTGTGGACAGGATCTCTTCAGGGAGCCTGAAGATAGTCCCAGCCGGCTCTGGTTCCTCAGTTTGGTCTTCTTCACCAGTTCCTTCACTCTTCCCCATGTATAGTTCTCACTCAACTGCGATACACAAAGTTATACTGTAAAAATGATTGTAATTTTTAGCATGTAAGAATACTACAGTATATCTTATTGCATTTAATTTGACAGTAAATACTGTTAATTGTGCAGTTTTTCAAGTGAAAACGAATAAGTAATATTGTATTTTACACTGAAAAGTCATAAATTGACATTCTCTCAATTCCTTACATGACACTTTACATTTGATGCCTTTACATTTAAATAATTGTGTTTCTTGTTTATTTGTTAACAGTTATGCACGTTAGGGTTTTGTTACATATTATGCTGTTAAATGAATGTTAATTGCATTGTTTGTGTGCACCTTCTATATATTTGTATCTACCTCAGTTTGTGCAAAAGCTACTTTGATTCATCGCGTTGCTGTCTCTTACAACATTTTTTAAAATGGTTGTCAGTGTATTATGATGATTTACATCGTATTACAGATTGTAGTACTTTGGTTTATTAACATTATCTCAGCTATTGAAATATACGTTTTCTGCACTGTAATTTTAAGTTCAATCTGTAAATTTTAAATGTTGCTTCCATATTTTTACAGTAAAGTTCTGGCAACCACAGCTGCTGTTTTTACCATTAATTATTTGTGTATGATAGTGAGATACACATGAAAGCCATTCATAATACCAGTGGACTTTAGTCCATGCATTTTTATTACTTTATTAGGTGACACTTTAGTATAGGGACCAGCTCTCACTATTAACTCGTTGCTTATTAGCATGCCTATTATTAACATATTAGCTGTTTATTAGTGCACATATTCTGCATGACCATTTTCTACATTCCTAATACCTAAAGTTAACAATTACCTTACTAACTACTAATAAGCAGCAAATTAGGAATTTATTGAGGCAAAAGTTATAATGGTTTGTTAAAAGCGAGAATTGAACCTTAAAATAAAGTGTGACCCTATTATTATTGTTTATGCAAAGTGTGGAGTTTCTTTGTCGATTGGAATGTTTTTATCAGCAGTTTCAACAGGCTCTACTTCCATTCCTGACAGCTTCATTTTCATTTTCTTTTGAGTCAGCTCAGCTACTACCATCTAGAATAATGTGATGAGTAAATGGATGTGTGAGACAGAGAGGCTTGACCAAACATTGGCTATAATTCTGCTTCCTCTGAGTGTTAGTCAGTGGGTGTGGATATTTGATTGACTCACCCGTCTGTGAGAAGCGGAAAGGACTTCAGCACTGTCACTCAGGTACTTGGCCTCTCCCTCTGTGTAGCTCCTTCGATTCAGACCCCTCCTCCAAACAGGAAGAGCAGGTTGGTAACCCATGTCACCATCTGTCCAAAAATAAAAGATGCAGTTTTATTATCATCAAAACACACTGTGTTCATAAACTATTATGAACGATTATAAATGTGTAATCCATGACTAAACTCTAGACTCTCTGAAGGGTGTTGTTTGTACACACACTGAAATATACAATACATTAGCTCTGTTTTCCCGCCCACCAAAAATCCCTGGGATATGTTTCTTCTCACTATATGGAATTTCAGAAATTCCACCTATAGCTGAAGTATTCATTTCCCATTTCTCCAGAGACTAATGTTTGGTTGCCCACCCACCTGATGGAACATGAGATGGAAGAAAAGCAACCAGGAAAAACATGTCTACGTGCAACGTGGACAGCAAGGGGCTAATCTATCTATCTATCTATCTATCTATCTATCTATCTATTGATCGATGTGTCTGTCTATTTATATATTCTTATATAATCTTCAAACTTGAAAACATTTTTCAACTTTCAGGCATGGCTTTTTCAAACCAACAATCAAAGTATGTCTTGAACTTGAATTCATTTTCTAGTTTAATTATGTGCTTATATAATTCATTCCGTTATCAGATTACTATTAGGCATAGATAAGCCTGCTCCATGCCTTACAAACATTAGGCTTTTTCAATAGGGGCTCCAGCCAGTGTAAACACATTAATCCTAGCACTTAGTGTATGACTCCAGGTGTGTTTGCACACTGACCTCTCATGGCTGCCCTGAGGGGGATGCGCGTGACCTCAGGGATTGTGCTGAGGTCAGACAGTGTGCCGCTTGATGCCGTCAGGCTGTAGTGGTCACTGCGAAAGTGTCTCTTGAGCTCTTGGAAGGCCAAGCTGGCTGCTCCACAGCTACAGTGCTGCATGAAGAAGTCCTGAAAAAGAGAGTTGGATTTGAGAATCTGTCTCATAAAACTGAGGCAACTTGATTTATTCACTTTGTTAGTGATCTGTTTTATGAAGTTATGCACAGATAGGCCTACATTGTAAAATTACACATGGATTTAGGTAAAGCTTTATGTTTTGTATAGATTTAATTCTCCAAAAAGTGCTGTGGTCATTTGGGAAAGAAGAACGCTTAAAATAGTTCACTTTATGAAATCTAAATTCAATTTGTGGATGTTCACGCCCATGGGTCAAGGATGATAGCACATACTTGGCCCGTGGAATAGACATCTGGTTCAGATTTATTCAAGAGAAAAATGACTGAAGCCCTCAAACACGAGCATGCAGTGACATAAATAAAATTTATTTCACACTATTTTTTAGATTTTTGGGTAGCCTTGCTACTTGAAAAATATGGTAGATTTCTAATCCCACGATTTTATCTTTATTTTACATGGCATAATTAATCTAGCTGTGATATAGACCCATAGTATGAACATATCAATCATATTTCAGACTTTAAAATATCTAGCAAGAATAGCTTCATCACACATTCCATGGACAGAGCTAAAATTAATGCAGATAGCAGCTCTGATAATTTGGTATTAAAAAATGAGAAAGTTTGAGTTCATATTAAGAAGCAAGAGTCCTTGTTTGATCTCTATTTTATTCTGTTGTTCTCTAGGAGAAACAATTCAAATAATAAAGACATCTCACTAGTGATTTTTCATTCCTATGGGGAACATTTAACTCTCAACAGTTGCAATTATGAGACAAAATCAAAATGACCCTGAATTGCTTTTCCAGTGGGAAATGTTTTTATCTGGGTCACTATTTTAAGCATTTTCCTCATGTATCACACATCATCACTTGGACCACCTGAACAGCTAAAATCTGCTAGTGTCATTTCCACCAATTATTCTTATTGTTTACACTGTTTGCCTCCCAAACAAATGTAGAGTGTAGTAGATGTGACTTTTGAAAATGCAAAAGAGTCTTTGATCCATTTCTCTGAAAAGTTTTTAACCTCTGAAAATAACATGGCGGTGTTTCTTGTCAGTCAGAGTGATAAGACGCTTCCCAAATCTCTGTTCATCCAAGATTATCCTCTTAGTTCCATTACATTAGTATTTGCGTGGTAAACGCTGTCTGACTGATGGGGTGATGATGCCAAGGCGGATGCTGTTTGTTGAGGATTTTATGTTGTTGTTGCAACACAGATTCCTTTGAAAGCATCTCTGCAAGATTATTGATGTTTTCGAAATGAAAGAAGCTTCGACCTGATGTGATGGAGCGTATCTGTTCATTGTATGATATGGCTGATAACTAAGGAGAGCAGGGTGTAGAACTAACAAGAGAGACAGAAGACACTACAATGGGGGTAATTGCATATTGTCTGAGTTCTGAATGCTTTTTATGAGTACAGATGAAAGCGTGTTGTGAGGGTTTGGGGGCGGGTGGGTAAAACAGCCAGGGAGGAGACTGGCGAGACAGCTTGGTCCATTATAGTGGAGACATGGGGCACGTTTCAGGAGTTCCCCTGCCTTTTGATGTGTGTAACAGCATGCTGTTGCCTGTTGCTTTTTCTCCAAAGACACACACAGCCCAGAGAATCTAAAAGACCCAGGGAGTTCAAGAAGGGTGGTCCGCAGAATATTCCTGTGTGTCACAGTTTTTCAGTTTGGAATTATAAGGAATAAAGGATTCAACATTCTGGATCCACTGATCTTTTTTTTTCTTTGGCTCCTTAACGATTCCATAACAATTCTTTCAGTATTTTTGCGGAGTATAAGTCTTTTGACTGATTCTAAGAGATCATTCAGTTTAACCTGAAGAGATTTTATCAACCTGTTCTCATGAGAAAACAAAGCTATTTTAAAAGTGTGCAATTTTGTACAAAAAATACATGATTTGTATACAAACTTTGTATGAGGTAGAGATCAGATAGTACAAAAATTCATATGAATTTGCAACAAATCATAACGGTTATACACTGTCGTGAGACATCTTTTTAGTCTTTTTGACCATTTAAAAAATCTGGTTCATAAGAGTCATTCATTCATGAATGACTCTACACTTTGTTGTCTGGAACCTCTGGGGACAACGCAATATAAAGTTGTCTTGTCCATTTATTGTCTTTACTGCCATGCTTGCATAGAATCATTCACTTCCAGTATTTTAAATGAATGCAATCATTTCTTATTCAGAACCTAAACCTAAAGCAAACAATATGCATGTTTGGTTTCTGTAAAGAAGAACCTTTTTAAAATGTCCTCCTTTCTTTTGCCTGTCTTTCTCTCTTGCTTTCTTTGATGACTTTGAAGTGCAGGCTCCCACTGAGCTCACTCACTGTGACCGTGGAAGTCTTTTCCGGCCCCAGGGCCCGAACTGACAGAGCCAGTTTAGAGATGACTCTCTGAAAAACCATGAACAAAACTGCTCTCATTCAACAGCACAGAGTCCAGAGGCCAACAAGATGTCTACACAATATAATGCCATGGCATTAAGTCAGTAAGCAAAGGACTAGAGCAGTGGGAGAACTGGGGTAGAAGGCGGGCAAATGGACAGCTACATTACAGAAAATATATAGGTTCCAAAAATTATATTAAAAATAAAGGTTCCAAAAAGGAATTTTCGCAGCAGTGCAATCTAAGAACTATTCTGGGTGCCCCAAAGAACCTTTCAGTGAGCAGTTCTTAAAAGAAGTATTTTTTAAAATGACAATACATAACTTTAGCTAAATAACTGAATGTTACAAATAAATTTGAGGACGTTTTCAGTGAATTTCCACTTTAATGGAAATGAGGTATGCACTCATTTTTCTAACCTGTATCCGCTTTTAACAAAGATAAGTTCCCTTTAGCCTCAACATTTTGGAATTATGTTACTAATTCTGGAGCAGTTCAAATCCAAAGGGAAAAACAAAGGCCGACATGTTGGAAAAACACCCATGACTTCACAAAACATTGTAAAACATGTTGATATTTTTCCTGTGGTTTTGGGCTGATAACATTCAAGCCAGATGTACCGTCTTGTTCTAAGATGGGAAAACAAAGACGCAGTGCTGAGTTCAGATTTTTATGGGTTACACATTGTTAACTCAATTGAATCAACAACTTTGCGATTAACCAGAATTCCTTCTCATTTTTGCATTTTGCAGTAAACAAATGACATAATCCTTTCTGCTTACCAGCATTTTTAGTTTAGCATATTTTTGTGAAGTTTATATTAATGTCCATCTGCTTTTCAATCCCATGTTTAATCAAACTAAATATATTTCATGCCTGAGTGAGCTTCTCTCAATGACCCACAAAAGAAAGACACAGTAAAAGACTTTCGTCCTGAATAATGTCAACACAGGACACATAAAAACAAATGAAATCCATGTGAGGGGACATCACATCCTTTGAAACGAATACCCCATCTGCGTACGGGTCGAAAAGGGCTGAACCCAGCAGCTCTATTTGTTAAATACGCTTTTATCCGTCTTGACCAAAAACCCCTAAACCCCACTCAAACCAGCTGGATTTACACTGACACAGTATGAACCAATAATCCCTTGCCCTAGGCATCAATATAGGGTTTAACCCACAACAACTCATAAATCCAAGACGTCATCATTCATACTCAGACCTACAGCAGTGCCGTTAATCAATTTCAGATTCAGAATTATGGTGTGTTTCAAAATCTTCATCTACACAAGTATATGAACCAGGTAAGCCGGGGCTGTCCATACCTGCACCTGGAGGACCAATGTTCTGCAGAATTTAGCTACAACCTACTTGACTAAATATTTCTAGTACTCCTGAAGACCTTGTTTAGCTGATTCAGGTGTGTTTAAACAGTATTGGAGCTAAACTCTGCAGGATAGTAGCCCTCAGGATAGAATTGGACACCCTTGAGTTAAGCTCACAAAGACTAATGCTGGCAGATGATTGATACCTCTTTAGTCTTGATCACTCGGCCTTCCTTCTGCAGGCCACAGATCTGTTTCTGTAGTCGAAGGTTGTGTTCCTGTAGCTGTCCGATCTTCTCTATGAGCTGGCAGATGTGCTCTAGGTACCCCAGTCCAGAGCCTAGTGGGTTGGAGTGACTGGCTTGGTTCACCTGGTTGTCAAGACAAAACAAGAGACAAAATCATTTAAGTTTTCATAATAAAACCAAAAAAGGGGGCTGTAAACATTCACACTGGACACTAGGACTGCACCCTTGGGGAAAGAACCCCACCCCTCTCTGGACAATAGGTTGGTTCTAAATAAAGGGATTACTGGAGATGTTTATGTACACCATAGGGGGTTAAGCAACTTTTGTGGAACAAGCCAACAAGAACAGTGTGAACTGCATCCTATTGTTTGAAAGCCAATGGCTCATTTGACGTGCTAATGAGCACAGAGCAAAGCCAAGGCTCCTACAGTTCATTCCAGGAGCATGACGGCATGTGTTCAGGTGGACCTGAGGTTCACAAACTGATGACGGCAGCACCATGATCTCCACCCATTATTTAACACAACAAGTATTTTTACTATCTCTGTGGAATTCTTAATGGGATTTATTACAGCTCTTGAAACACATTTAGACAAACAATATGGTCTAAATAATGTTTGCCAACTACTCCGCTGCCTTTCAACTCTAAGGCATATTTTGGAATTTCGCCTGAATTTAACACACCCAAGTTTAAATATTCACCCTAGACACATACAGTGTAGGGAATTTAAAAAGCTAGTGTCATTGTACAGGAAACCCTTCAAATTTACTAAATCAGATTGCAAAACGTCATAAATAGCATTGTATGCTTTTAAAATATTACGATAAACATAAAAAAATAGGCCTTTTTGTTTATTTTATTTTTAGAATCCTGTCTTTGAAAATCTGTGATTCAGGTTCTGTTTGCTCTGGGGACCTGCTGATTATATTGTTTGACTACACTATGTGCCAGTATCCACCAGAAAAAAAGATTTTTTCTCTATCACATTCTGAACAAGAGTTATTCAAATATAACCGAAGGAGGCAAAGTGTCATTTTAGTGCATATATGTGTCCTTTGGATTTTTCTAATGCTCAAATGCAATTTTTTTTTTTTTTTTACTAATATTACCCCAAAAATCCTACTTTTAATACATACTAAAGCACTTTACTTAATTATCGATTGATTTTCTTCATTTACATTCAGGTTTAATCTTTGTATCTGAGAAACGCAAAATGGCATAAAGGAATGAGACCAAGTAACATTGTTGGTGTTTTGTGAATAAAAGCACAACAAATGTATTCTCCTTTCAGAATAAAAAACGAATCACTTAAAAACAGTCTTGTAGATTTTATGTGGTCTAAAACAGACCACTTGTACAAATTGAAACATAAATAAAAATGAGAAACTATAGAAATATGAAAGTAGCATATAAGTAACAATAAATATGCAAAACTGCAGATTGTGAAATACTATGCTACACGATCCAGCGTCACTTTCTCTTTCAAGCTCTTCTAATATTGCTTCGACGCAAGAGAACACCTTTTTAGCTGCTTTTCCCTCTCCAGATGCCATTTTTTAATCAAAACGCTCGAAAAATACAAATATATCTACAAATTTTCTGTCAGTCGTCTCAGTCACTCGCCTATCATCAACAACAAACCGGTCGTGATCCCGCCCACCTACTCCACTGATTCATTCATGGATTCATTGGCTGATTCGGCATGTGATTGGACTACTAGATAAATGATTGACATGTGATTGGAGAGCGGACAACCTCAGCTTTGAACACGTGCCTGATTATGTATATAATCGTCATGATTAGAGGACCCTTGCACGCTTTGATGATGATGTGTAGATCGCGTGTAGATCGCGTGTTTCTCCAGTCGAGCGCATTTTGTGTTCTGGACATCCGCGACATAACAGTGGATTATTTACCAAGAGGTGCTCACAGAAAAGTACAAATGGGCTCATTTGAAAGAAAACATCCTAGGGTAAAGATGATATAGTGTTTGTGGCTGATTTTAGCTTAGAGCACCTGTAATCGAAGCAGAAATGAGACGTTTGTCTTTGTTTTTTCACAGAAATCATATTTTACTGCCCGATTCTTATGGAGATAATGTGAATTATGATGTTAAAACAATAAAACAAACGACACAGTCACATTTCTGAGAATGAGAGCTTTCTTTTGATGTATGATTTTTCTGTTTTGTGAGGTACATAAAATATATATATATTCATATTTACATTTCTGCATCGCCATTTGGGAGGAGCTATTTTGTGACGATTGTTTTTTAAAGCTTTATATTCATTATTTGTGTTCCATATACACAAATATCATTATATTCTGTGTAAAGATGAGGTTTTAAGATTTTAAATGATACTATATATGGGGTGATAGTATCTCCAGAAACATAAAAAAAAATAGGTTTAAATATAATGACATAGCTCTTTTGCCCGCCCACGGGCAATCAGAGTGGAAGAGGTACAATCTGACACATTCCAGGAAACCAGATATAATTAGACCACTGTACATCATTCATTTCAACCAAGACTGACACTGTTATGTAATGAAATTGGTTTATGAAAACAAATCCCAAAATTCCAATGTAGCCTTGTATGTTTGCACCCCACTTTTTCAACTGAAAGCTTGAAAAACTGCATCAGAAATTGAAGGTTGGTAGTTTAAAGGTGTGAATGATTGGTGGGAAACGTGTTAGGTGCTATTGTTTATTTGTTGAATCATCCTTCCATCTTTGGTTGTAAAGCTGCAGATGCTCACGTTTTTTTTTTTAAATCAAAGGAAATTTTGAACAAATATTTATACAATTATCAACATTCCAAAAAGTGTCCCAACAAAAGCAGGATGTGAGTTCAGGTCTCAGGCTTTTTCCCTCCGAAAGCTTTTCCGTGCCACTTACGTCCAATCCAGTCCCAAAGCCCAGCATTAATGGAAACGCAGAAGCTAAACAATAGAGGACATGACGGAGAGATGAAATACTAGGAGCTGACATCACTCGCTTCCTCACACAGAGTGTGAGATCCTCGGCAGGTCACGCTTCTGCTCACTTGACCGTGAACTTTTCTCATGCTTTTCTAGTAACCTTGCACACTTCCATCAAACTTCCATTATTGCTTTAAATGGGTCATATAAGACGATTCTTTATTTTATTTTATTTTTTGAATTTTATTTTATCCTGATGTCCAACTTATAAATCATATACAACAAAAGATAAAAGGGCTTTGTTAAAAGTAAAGCCACTAGTGTCTAGCATTGGGATTCTTCATATATTGAGTGAGGAAAGTTATACACTATATAAAAAAAAATTAAAAAATCTGTACTGGATTTGACCAAAAATTGCATATGCTTTCTTTACTTCTGTCAATACAAATGTAGAAAAAAAAAAAAAAAATTACTGTGTATACTAGATGCTTGTCTGGCAAGAAACCCCTTTGAGGCTCTTTCAGGCTTAGACTTGTTTAGACCATGTGAATGAACTACAGTCTTTCTCTCATTTGTAGTATTGGAAGCCAGACAGGTGGCACATACCAGGTGTTCTCTCATAAATCGACAACCAGCTTGATGTGGGGTAACTAGAGGAAAGTAACTTTGCCAGGCCTTTATGAATGCAGAAACATGACAGATCTTATCTGCTTCCTCTGCCCAGTATCCCTAGTGACCCAGGAGAAGGGAAGACACAAACGTTTGGGAAAGCCCCACTCCCTTCCTCCCCCTCCTTCTCTTCTCAATGTGAAAGAATCTGCGTTTCTCACGTGCATTTCTGCACAGACACAGAAACAAAGTGGGGAATGTTGTCCTATACAAAAAAAGAAAACATGGAGATAATTTTCTATAAAGCTGTTAACACTTAAGCGTGGCATTGCAGTTATTGATAGTGTATTGATGGCGTGGGTGGATTTTAGCTCTCTGTGCTGTGAGGATGTGGTTTTTTAACCGCACACTGAAGATCAAAACAAACTGAGGAAAACAATTATGCATATGCCTCTGGGTTGAATTGCAGGAACAATATTTTTCTAATTACATAAGCTCTGTATTTCCAAATATGAGGGAAGATATTATAAAGCCATTCTGGCGTGTCTGAGAAAATAATCCTTTATTATTTGAAATATTTCACTTGGTCTGTTATAAAGCAATACTAAGCATGACTCAGTGGAGAGGAATGAGGAACCATATGTGGGCTGTAATCAAAGATATAGGAAAAGGTGTTTTATAGTTTTTTTTTTTTAATAGTCTTTAATGCTGAATAGAACAATAAAAAAATGGTGCCTTCAACATACGTTTTTAATGCATTTTTAATATATATGCATTTACACATTTATGTGCTTAACAAATGATGTATAATTCATCTGAAAACCTAATGAGAGATTTGTGAACTTTTTTTTTTTAACAATGAATCATTTGTGGTGACACAAATGATTCACTGAATAAATTTAGTGAATCAACATTTTGAATAATTGCTGATTCAATAATTCAACAATTAGATTTGTCCTAATGCTCTCATGGGACTAGTTTACTTTAGATTTTGAGGGAACAAGCCTGGGACACACTAGACGATTTTCAAATCTTAACCGATTTTAAAACCATGGCAGACCACAGACATGAAGACAGTATCGAACAGTTTTTGGCCTTATAATCCTCATAGACATGAATATTGTATATATCACTTAGCCCTACATGCCATCATTGCAGTGTTATTTTTGTATCGTTTATATATTTATGTAGAATTTATTAATATTGTGTATAGTATTTATTTTATTTTTAGTTAGTTTTATCTATTTTGTTGGTTTTTGTCGTTTTTATTAGTTATTTTAGTTTTTGTAATTTTAGTACTTAGAAATGCTGCTTTGACAAATACAATACGTTTAAAAATAAGTTACCTTTTTTATTATTTTTTTATATATATTTGAATTTATTAAAAAAAAAATATTGGATCACTGTAAAACAGTACAAAACACATACATTTCTAGTCGATTATTCCAAGTTCACCTTGTTTTTCTTTCTACGGTTTCATTTACAGCCCATTATCACCCCACACAGTGACCTCAGGTGATCCTGGGAGAGATACATAGAGCTTGTGTTCTTCTTGAAGTTAGCACTATATTTTCATTTATTGTACTGGCGGTTATGAGCCTAAAACAAAGCTGAGAACTAATATCGTTGGCTGATATGATGTCTCACAAAACAAGCTTTGTATATTTATCCAAAGACGTCCCGCTAGACCAAGAAGATGTGTTGATATTCTGTGTTTTTCTGTTTATCTGAAAACCATTGAAAATCGTTCAAGTGTCACGACCCGTTACATCACATTTCGGGGTGTCAGCCAAATGTTTGAGGCTGGATGTGGCGCACACAGCGCTGGTCTCCATGCCTCATCTATCACTAGATTAAAGCCTCACACTCACACTCTGGAAATGTTCTCTTTATGACTGTTTATATGTTACAGCTGAGGAATTCAACTCCTCAGCTGTAGCTGTCCTGGGGGTGGCTGAGGGGGGCAGTAAGGGCAACAGCAATTATGCAGTCTTCATTCCTCCCTGACACCATATTTTGCTCTGCTACGCATCCATCAACTCGGACTCAAAAATGCTTTTAATGTCCCATAGACCCACTTATAGAGAGACTCGCATATGAAGGCTAGCTGGCAACCAGCCGAACACATGCATTTGATTAACACTCTTTTAGGTTTTTTAATAATTCCCAAATCCATCTTTAAATATTGCGAATGAGCTTGTTATAGGCTACATTTCTACAGTCTGCCTATTCACTGGTCCATATCTGACTGCTCAGGCCCACACATAATCTGAGCTCACAGGATTTTGCTGAACTGGAAGTTGTACATCATTCGCCCCTTGTGTATTCATTTCTGAAATATTTTGGCTAATTTGATTAAGCTTTCATCTATCAATAATAAATTAAAAAGAGTTCTGAGAAATGGCTGTACAAAGGAGTTATGAACCGCAACCATGGCATGTTTCGGCATCTGCTCAAAATGTGTGGTGTGCTACCACTGCACTGGATTGTGAGGCGACTGGAAACATTAGCCTCTGTTATATTGTTCAGTCAGTTTACTTTGTCTGATGAAGAAAGAAAAATCTGGCTGAAAAAAAAATCCTGTTGGCGGAAAGCTTTTCATCCCTGCCTGTGTGAAAAAGATGTGTGCTTAATTGTGCTGAATGTAGTGTACATCAAATCTTAGAAGTATATTTAAAAAAACTGTACTTTCAGATAATGTTATTTTATGTATACTTAAAGGCTTGACTTTCATAATGGTTTTCTAACACACTTAAGTAGACTTTTAAAAAGTCCACTTCATTATAATGTCAAATTAAAAGTATTATTTTAAAGTAATAATCTTTTGTCATACTATAAAGTACATTTATTTTGATGTGTTGACTAGCATACCGAAGTACATGGAAATTACTTATAATTTTAATGTAGAGTATCAATATGCAATCAAAGAAAATATTAAATCTGTAATTACAAATATATACATGACATGAATACAAATGACATTAAATTATGTTTTAGTTTACCATGAATGCTTGTATCAGTATCATTATCAGTACATTTTAATATTTTTTTCAAAGACAAAATAAGTAATTATGAAATTACATATAAAATCTTACTAAAATAAGTAAAAAAGGTACTCAATATCAACTAACTGCATTTAACATGAATTTAAACTATGATGCATTTTCATGCATTTTCAAATAACATGCAATTTAGTGTCTGAAAACATTATATTTAGTTTGCAGGTAAGTATATTCTTTTACACTTAAGTATATAAAATATATATTTTTTAAATATGTAAGTATATTATGTCTGTAATAAGTAATAAGTGTTCACAAGGGCAGTGTGAGTATGAATCTGTTTCTATTCAATATTTTGTTTGAAAGAAACATTCACAAAGAATATTGGTTCTTTTTCATTTTAAATCTGTACCTGTTGAAGAAACCAGCATATACTGGTTAGTTAGGTTTTGAAGCATGGCAGCTGGTTTGAGCTGGTATAAGTTGGTTATGAGCTGGTCCTGAGCAGGAGCTAGTTGCTTAGGACCAGCACATGACCAACTTAAACCAGCTCAGGACCAACTAAGAACCAGCTCAAACCAGCTACCATGCTTCAAAACAGCATATGCTGGTTTTGTGTGACAGGGGTGTGACTTTCTTCAATGGAGTCCAAAACACTGAGACATTTTTCAAAACATCTTTGGTGTTTCATGACGGTGGGTAAATGATAACCAAATTTGGATTTTTGCTTAAAATATCTCTTTAAAAAGCATAGTACTCTCAGCTCCATTTAACACATTTACCCTGTTTGAATCCATTGAATCCCCCCCCCCCCACAAACACACACACACAAATCAGTGCAGAAGCTATGAAAAAAAGAGAATTCAATCAGTCTATTGTGATTGGCATACACCTGCTGTACATTTAAAATCTTCACTGTAGCTCTGTGTCCTTCCTACCCTCATAAGTTAGGAACAAATCAGATTAGAAATGAGAGAGAGAGAGGCCCTTTGAAGTCGCCATGTTTGAAGCGGATGGGAAAAAAGCTCATAGTCCCTTTTCAATATCCTCTTCCTCAGGCCACAGAGCTCCATTTAACAGGCAAGGGAATTAGCTTATTAGCTTTGGTGACAGGTGATGATGAGGGCCGAGTTTACCGCCCCGGCAACCTGTCATCGCAGCTTCCATAAAGTCCACCATTCGTCAAAAAAAGTCCAGTCACTGGCCACCAAAAGACCTAGGAGCTATCAAAGAGGCATTATTTGGGTAAATATGTGAGTAATTTGAGCTATTTGACACCTGTTTGATGCATCCAGGGAGGCTTGGACGAGTATGGCGGACTGAGGGACACAGTCCAGATGAGAGGCATTGGCTGTTCCAGCTGTAATCGCCGCTGCCATCTGCATGCTCTCTCAACACAGATGAACAGGTGCTGTGTGATGTGGCGGCCACGTTAAAAGGGAAGAGATCTGTAGCGCACCCCGCACTACATCCTCTCAGCTCTCAGTACTGTACTCCAACACACAATCTCACTCATTGACCTTTTGTGGCTGCAGTGGTTATCAGCAATTACATCATTAGCTACACCACATGGTTGCCACAGTCCGTAAATGATTGACCTTCAATGCATGAACTGTATTTGTCAAGCCAAATTAAACAGTTCTCAATTGGTGTGTTGGCACAAAAAATAAAGATTGGTTATTACTGGGTGGCAGAAAGCAGAATCCAGAGAAAAAAGTGCTATGATGATTATATACTTGTTAGTGCTGTGCCTTCATCATTTAAAAAAAAATGGACTTTGGCGTGTTTATGCTACGTGATGGGATTAGGGTTGTGGGGTAGATGCGTATCATATGCACGTGAAAACTGCGAACTATACGCACGCCAAACACGTGTTATTCATTAATGATGGAACAGTATTCTAAAGTGTTACCAAAATATGTTATGATGGATTTGTTTCTCACAAACATGCAGCTTTCCACTTCACGAGACATTAATTGATTAACTGGAAACGTGTGGATTATTGTGGTGTTTTTATCAGCTGTTTGGACTCTCATTCTGATGGCACTCATTCACTGAAGAGGATCCAATGGTGAGCTAAAATCTGTTCTGATGAAGAAACAAACTCATCTACATCTTGGATGCCCTGAGGATCAGTCAATTTTCAGCATATTTAAATTTTTGGGTGAACACCTCCTTTAAACAACTTTGTGTAACCACTGAAGAAAAAACTGATGATTCAGGCTATGTAGACCAACCAAAGCATTTTGTTAAATGGAATGCTGTTCTATATATGAAAGAGATAGTTGTTTATTCCAATACCATTAGAAGAGATCAACTATTTTATTATTTACTCTAGTTTTACATCATGCAATAAGACAAATTATGTCTACATATCTTACACCACACATTTTCAGCTTGCTTTGTGTTTAAGAACACATTGGATATGATCATACTAGATAGGTTTAAGGTGATATGTCAAAAATATTCATATGAATATTAAAACAGTACACTGCTTGGCAGCAAGCTGAGGTGTGACATTAGCTATGTATTTTCATTTCAGGGACAAAATGCTGAAAGAAGCAGTTTCTTTAGGAAAAAAAATCTACGGAAGCACTGCTCACAGGAAGACTTTTATCCTGTTTTCCTTTTTAGTCACAGTATGCACATTCAGTGATGAGCTGATGACGTCAAGTTGCGGAAAGACCGTCATTATGGCTAATGAGAAAGGATGTGTGTGTGCTTCTAAACTGTAAACAGAACCTATTCATTTTACCATGTTGACATGTTTGACAATGAGTGTTTCAGTCTGACACTCTTCACTAAGGCATCTCTCAATGCAATTAGGATAAATGAAAAACAATATCCTGCAAATTCCTCAATCTTTAATGAGCTTCTTCTCTTGATGTTTTTTTTCTTTGGATTATGCTATGTTTAGCAGTGGTAAACAATCATTGTGAACTTGATTGACAGGAAGAGTATTTCACTCTGTTATTCAGAAGTGTATCTCTGAAAATTAATTTCAAAGGCATTATTTACACTGCTGGTCTCTTGATCGCACTGCAAAAAAATTTATTGATCAGCATTTTTGCCTCGTTTTCCAGTAAAAAATAGCTAAACATTCTGTAAAATGTTTACTTCTATTTTATATACATTTCTGCATATCAAAAGTAATTTTTTAATAAACCGTAATAAACTTGGATAAAGTTATGCTTAAAACAAGAAAAAAAGGCAAATAAAACTAATTCAATTTCCTGAAATATATATTTTAATATACCAAATATGTAAAGTACTCATTTAGAAAATGATTTTTTGGTAACACTTTAGAATAGGGAACACTTATTAACTATTAACTACGACTTTTCCCTCAATAAATTCCTAAATTGCTGTTTATTAATAGTTAGTAAGGTAGTTGTTAAGTTTAGGTATTGGGAAGGATTAGGGATGTAGAATAAGGTCATGTAGAATAAGGCATTAATATGTGCTTAATTACTACTAATAAATAGCTAATATTCTATTAATATGCATGCTAATTAGCGACCTTAAAATAAAGTGTTACCTATTTTTTTTTTCTATAGTGCATGCCTTGTTTTTGATAAATTTTCATTAAGATTTGTTTTTTTGTTTTTTTAAATAATGCTCCCATTCCAATAAATGCTGTGTAATGCATAGAGGGATGAAAAACAGCATAATGTTCTTGTTTATATCACATTTAAATGCTTACAATAAGACTGACCATTGTTGTTTATATAAAAGCAAATCTAACACTATGACGTAAGTAAATAAGAATAAAAGACATGTTGACTACCTCACTTAGCCTGCAGCACTCTTCCATGTACTCATCCAGACTGTCACTGGTTGTACTTTTCCTCAAAGGCCGTTGCTGAAATTCAGGTCCTGTTTTGCCATCATAAGCTTCTACAGAACACTGGCTCCTTGACATTGTGTCCTCAGCCATTGCAGTGTCTGTTATTTCCTCCTGTGCTGCCATGATTTCAATGTCATCTTTACAGTTCTCCATGGTATTCCTCAGGGTTCTGTCCTCGGACCTCTCTGAATCTACTGTAATGTCTATTAAATCATCATCAACATTCTCTTCCTCTGTTCTGTCTCCCAGGATGGTAAGAGTGTCTTGTTTAGCACACTTAAAAGAAGTTTGTTCAGTTTCTAAGAAGACTGAACTGTCTTCAAGAGGATTGTCAGCAGGTACAGGAGAGTTCAGGTTGCCAGAGTCACATGAAGATTCCCTACTGTGGACCACAAAGCTTTGCTCTGAACCAGTTGGTGTGGATGGAGAAGTTGCTCCACTAGTCATTTCTACCCCAGAGTCCTCAGATTCAAATTTATACAATCTTGGAAGTTCAGAATCTGCAAAAATTGAAGATAGATAGTCTGTTTTTGATTCAGGGAGAGTGGTCTCAGGAGCAGCGCTGTGGACAGAGATCACCTCATCAGCTTGGAGATGGTCTGTGTTATCCTGCTCAGACATTGAAATGGAGATGGTCGAAATGGAATCCTCAACATTAAGCAGTTTCTCAGGGACATTGTTGAGGAGCTTCATTTTTGTCAGTACAACATCATTATCTAAAACAATATCCCCTTTACCTGCAAAACAAACAAAAAGAGAGGTCTGAGTCATTTTATACTTTCACAATATTAAAATCATAAATTTGTTAAAAAATGTATTAATTTGAACTGTGCATTTTTCTGTGCAACTACCAAAGTGGTTTAATATTTTGATATCACCACAAGAGCAACATTGTTTACTCTTCTCTGGGAAATCAATCAACTTCTGAACTTATAATTGTGTCTAAACATTAAACTGGGATGGGGAAAATCATTTAAAATCACAAAAAAATAAGAGATTGCAGTAGTGAAGCTGAATTTCCATTGCATACTTCAGCTCTCATTATTCATGTTATTTAAAAGCATTTACATGCAGACATACTTCCCTGTGCCAAAAGAAGAGTGATTATCTCACTGTAAAGCATTCTTTAGCATCAGTGGTCCACAAAGAGTCATGCAGTCCTGTCTTGCTCTGAACTTTGATCTGTGCATTATCTTAATGCTATTATGAGGCTCTGCTCTTTCATATTACTGGAAATCTGATATATTTCAGGTGTCATTCATTTCATTTCTTAATCTCACTTTCCACAGTATGACTCTGTGCTTGTACTTTCAAATTAAAATAATATTGTTTGAGCACTTTGAATACAATCAGGTCAAAAAAAATATATATATCCTGCACACTTCTCTTTTTGCTTAACAGTGCTAAACGATGGTGAGCATGATTGTCAGGAAGAGGTGTGACGAGAAGCTTGCAGTGGGGTGGAAATAAATGGCTAAGTAGATGATTCACAGGATATTTATTCTGAATATGTTTAGAGGAAAAGCTTCACTAATTTACATACTGTGAGGAAATTGAGAGATTTCTAAATAGCTTTTAGTCTTCACAGACTCATCACAGTGATGCAACGTGAGATTAGAAATCATACACTCAGATATCATTTCATGAACTCTTGAAAAGATAAAAATAATAACGACTCTAGCCATTCCCAGCTCTCTCATAGGTCTAAATGTTGTTTTTGTATGTCACTTTTATTAATAATAAACATACTCATGTGTTTTGTTAGAAAAGAATGTGTGATGATTTTTTTCCCAGATTGGATAGTGACTGTGAAAACACTGATAGCATTTCAATTATGCGAGATCTGCTGCTGCTCCAGGGTCCCCCCTCAATTCAAAACAGTGCATGTGTTTTTGCAGTTCTTTCTCATGGACCATGTGTACACAACACCTGGACTCCAGTACAAACCTTTTTAAGATCTATTTCAAATAGACTTCATTGTTCACTTTTATCTAATCTAAAAGAAAAACGTTTCCCTCATAAGGCATCAAGCAGTAATGCTGATGTTAATCTAATTCTTTCGTGCTAACCAGGTGCAATTCAACACGTTTCCAGAAACAATATGTTTAACAATGTGTTTGTCCATGATGAAAGCAAAAATACATAAGAAAAATATCTAAAGAAATATATCTAATTTCTGTTACATATATGTAGTGATAAATACATCATCTTAGATATTTTCCAATGATTACAAACGGTCCCAACGTGAAATTCAAGCATACAGTAATTGGAGTCCTCTACATGAGGCCTCTGATCATAATTTAGCTAATTTACTTCTACAGGTCAATTAGACCGACCCATTGGGTCAGTCTTTCATACAGCAGTGCTCTCCAGCTGAGACTACAGAACTGCTGATGGTGGGACATTTTTGATGCCACTCAGTAGGAGCAAGTAGTCAGCATCGAAACCCCCCTAGGTTTTCAATTAACATCGCTCAGACGTGGCCGCTTGTAAAGAGAGATCAAAAAGCCCTTGCTAGCCCCTGGCAGCCAGGAATGTAAGTAATGCTAAGGTCCTTCATGCTGCAGAGTATAATGCATTCAAAATAAAAACAGGTCAATGATAGTGTTTGCGAGAATCAAACCCCACATATTTCTGGTCTTTATCACTCTGGAGTCTGCAAATTTCTACTGGGGATTATTTCAGAAGTAAAAGTCAGGTACAACAATACAAGAATATCTACACATCTACAAACTATCAGTCTTCCGTGGAAGCCCAATTCTGCTTTGGTAAATCAGAATGGTGACATAAAAATTCAAAATTATTAGTCTCATAACTAAATTATGAGATAAGGTCATAATGGCATTAAAAAGGCTATTTTTAGGTGTCATAATTGGACTATAATTCTATGTCATAATTAAGACATTTTATCTCATAATTTTGCCTTTTGTCAATTTTGTGAATTGTGAATTCATATTAATCAGTTTCGTCAGTTTCGACTGTCTCATAATTAATTACTTCACATAATGTAATTTTGAATTTTCAGACCATAATTTTGTATTTTTATCTCATAATGTTATGTCATAATTTCGACTTAGTATGTCATGATTTTGACTTTTTATCTTATAATTATGACAGTATATCATAATTGACTTTACCTCATAATTAATGACTTAGTGTGTCATAATTTTGACATATAATTTTGACTTTTTTTCTCATAAATATGAAATAGTATGTCTACTTTTTTTGTATTTTTATCTCATAATTATTGCAATATGTAGTAACTGACTTTTTTTTAGCTCATAATTATTACTCAGCATGTCATAGTTGACTTTATCTCATAAATGACTTTCATGTCAAAATTTTGTCTTTTTATCTCATAATTATGACTCAGTGTCTCATAGTTTTGACTTTTTAATGCCGTAATTTAAGCGTTTTGTCACTTAACTTTGACATTGCATGTAATAATTTTGACTAAAAGCGTGATTTCTTTTTCCTATATAGCAGAAATAGGTTTGGCTTTGTGCCGTTTTATTTTATTTTTTTTTCATTTTTAATCGTTTTTAAGCAGCACTGTTAGTCACGTCCCACCTGCCGTAGTGTTTTCCTTCCAGTCCAGCAGAGAATGTTTTTCACTGTGTACAACTGGCAAGTGCTTCACATTTTTGAGCTGATAAAATACTCTGTTCACATTCAAGAATCCTGGAATCATCTGCTGCAGTGTATTTTACAGCTGCATGTACATTTGGTAGGTAAAAACACTGGTATGTCCCAAGTGGACTTTCAAGTCAAGTCTAATAAATATTTAATTTGAGGAATTTCTGGCAGACTTAACTACTCTAAACATATTTTGTCAATTATCTGTCCTGAAAGGGAGAATAAAGTCTGCTTCAATTGCCAAATGTTGCTGTTATTCATTTGAGATGAAGAATGTGAGAATCATTAAGGGCCATCGATAGAAACATTCATGGGGATGAAATGTGAAGAATTCACAAGCTTAGAAAAGAACATGTTTACTCCATCTGGCCTCACCCACTCATGTTTACCACATTTCAACACTGCTGTGTTTGTGAGTTTGGCTTTACTGTCACAAAATTAGAGTTATACTCTTTAACTAGCAGGTTCTTTCAGGTTGGTTTCAGTGAACCAGTTCATCAGTTCTTTTCATATCACTTTCACATCTAACATCCCAGCATTATGTGTACACTCAAAACCATTAAAGCCAAAATGCACGAACCTTTCTCTATCAGTTTATAACAACAGGGGTGTTCATTATCAAAAATGTTACATTCAGTGGCTTTCCTGCTTGTTGAATGACTGATCAATGGTCTTCTTGGGTAAGTTCATTTTTCTACTTCCAAGAATACACAAGAATATAGATGACCTCAAAGCTAATGTACTAAAATTTAGTGAACTGGATGTGGTAGTTCAGTTGTGATTAGGAAATTGGACATTTGTGAACAATAACAACAACAACAACAAAAAGTCTTTTGGCTCTTTCTTGAATGGACGTGCATCAGGTTTTCAAATGATTTTAAGTTACTTGACGATTTAGTTAGGGGATGCAGTGGGATCGGTATAGGTGTTTAGGGACGCTCTTGTCTGCAGACGCGTCCATTGTGATTGTGGGTGGAGAGGTCAGAGGCAGGCCAGGGCAGGTCTTCTATTTTTACAGCCAGGAGAATGTCAGAACCCTGTTAGCACTTGGGTGGCCAGACTGAACGACCCCGAGAGCATATGAACCAATAATCTCTCTGCTAGAGTCTATACATGGACTGCTTTAACATTGCATTGAAGTTTTGGCCTTACAAGAATAATACAAGTATCTACATGTATATTAAAATGAATGATACTGTATGTTGCTATAATATATATATATATATATATATATATATATATATATATATTTTTTTTTATTTATTTATTTATTTTTTTGCAGAGAAACACTTTTTCAGTTTTTTTTTTTTTTTTTTTTTTAAGGTAAGCATTACTATTTCTCTTTTTTCCCCTCATTTCTCAGATTCTACTTTCTCTCTTTTTAATGCCCCCATACAAACTAATGACATTCAAGATATCCTGCTCATTACCTCATTCAGCATTGGACTGACCTCATTCAACTACCTCTTCTGACTGTTTAAATAAAAACTGCTCTCTGAGATTTTTGTCATTCTAATCAGACTGATAAGCTCTTTTGCACTACAGTCATTATACTGTTTGTTTATTTCACTGGTTTGCACTCTATCTGACATGTGCCTTGTGCTACTTTTTTTTTTTTACATGTCGTTATTTGTATATTTGTAAAGTTGTATTATATATATATATATATTTAATCTGTATTTATCTGTATTTTTATGTTCTACTGTTAGTGTTAGTGTTATCTGTATGCACCAAGGGTCTGAGAGTCACACAATTTAAATTCTCTGTATGTGCTGTACATGTGGTAGAATTGACAATAAAGCAGACTTTGACTTTTGACTTAATGAAAATTAATATTAAATAAAACTAACTTCAAAATAAAACAGCACATTAAAAAAATCATCCTCAAATTGTATGTTGAGCATAATTGTGGATGGTTTGTTTAATAACTGTACGTTATGTGTTGAGAGGTGTGTGCTAATAATTATTTTAACAATTAAACTTACTATTTTCAAATAGTGGATATATATATAGCAACATAGCAACCACATCAGTGTTATTTCAGTGTAACTCGTATTCAGTATATATTGTTATAATAATTTAAATAATTTAAAATGGATTTACTTTAAATTTAGTTAATGGCTTAGTAATTTTTATCAGTTTTTGTTACTTGTACTTTTTTATTGTAATTTATTAGATTATTAGGGGTTCAAACGCGTAGTGCTGAAACCCTATTGTAATTGTTAGATGTTAGAATGGTCACGGATAAGCGATTTCCACATAAAACTGATCGCACAGACCAAACCGTAAGTCGTAGAGACTTGAAACTTGGAGGGATGGTAGTACTCACACCGCCTACAACGTGACTGAGGCTTGCTCCAATCAGCCTAACGAGGGCGCTACAGCGATTGAAAGTACAAAATCGCTCATAACTCATAAGTCGCAGGCTCAAGTGTCTTATGTCATTGGAATCCTTGGATCCTCAGATTCGATCGTGAGGTGTCTATGAGGACATTTGCGTATCTCCAAAAAACATGGCAGAAGAAGTTTGAGAACCTATTAGGCCGCTCAGAACGAAACTCGGTGGGCCTGTTTGACTCACAACCCGAAAGGTCTGTGAGAAATTTGAAAGAAATTGGCCACTGAGGGGCAGTATCGCATTTTTTGAGGGCATAAACGATTGCACATTGCGCAGTTTTTCGCACATATACACGATATTCATATTGTATGATAGACCTCCTCGTTCCAAACAACTTTGCCTCTAGAACCACTGCTGTCAATCAAACCGTTTTTTTTAAATGATTGAGGAGATGTGAACCTACTTTTGCGAACTAGTCCTAGGTTTTTCACTCAATCTGGAAAAAAACACTAAAGTGCAATTCTCTGGACTCTCTAGGTCAATAATTATCAAAAACATGTTGAAATCTACCTTTTGGGAAGCTATAACAGGGTTCTTTAGAAAAGGAGCGTGTCCAAATATACCCAAAAGCCTATAAAGCCTAAACAAAAAGTCAAAACTTCACGAAACCGGCTGAGCACATGCGACAGGTGATTCTAAACAAGCATGCAAAGTTTCAGGGAGCTCTGTGCTATAACAGTCATAAACATCTAAAAACATCATATTTCTAAGGTAAATCACTTGGATTTGCCAAAAATACTTTTTAAATAATTGATTTAGGTGGCTTCAGGCTTGCTAAATAATATGCAATGTCTTTTTCCTTATGTGCTTAAATGCCTAAAGTGTTTGAACCCCAGTAATCGCTGCTTGCAGCTATATTTTAGTTTTTGTTATTTTAGTGCTTCATATTATACTAAACAAAAAGTTGTCAATGTTTATTTTATTTCAAGTCATGATAATATATGTATTATGTACAGTATATACATAATATGTATATATTATGTAAAAAATGTTTACTAAATATATATACATAGTAAACATTTTTTACGGGCAAACCTAAATGCTTCCCAATGAGACTGTAAATGAAAGTTAAATCCTTTGACCTTTTTCTTTTTTCCTCCTGAATTGCTCTTTGCTGAAGGAGGTGACAAAAGCCAGATGTCAGGTTTGATGAAGTGCGAAATACACCATACACCTTTTTTCTCCCTTCTTCCTAATCTAAAGCCAGCAGACCTTTAGTGCCTCACACCTCTCTGTCTCTCTCTCATCACAATGCCAGAACATTTTCCCTGCACTCTTTCTGTGCTCCAGCAAGGCAATGGTTTTGACCCTAAGGAGTCTTTCCAGAAGCACATTATCAATGTGAACTGAACGGGCTGGTCTTTCATTATCTAACACCATTAGGATAAGGCAAGAATGTACGGGAGCAGTAACATCAGTCAAGCCTTCAGGCAAACTCACCCCACTCTTCTCCCTTAATTTGCTTTGAAAAAATACCCATGAAATTGCTGATTTCTGACCAACCAGATGATTGTTTTGGAGAGTAAGATTAAAGTTTTACACTTGTGACCACAATAAAGGTACAAGTACTACAAACCTGACAGTGACGGATCATCTGAATGTCAATTTCAAAATGATGATATCTCTCATCTTGTCCCTCAGTTTCACATCCGTATTACCTGAGTCATGTGTCCGTGATTTCACACACTGGCTGATCTTACGCATGAAGAATTTGACTGCAGCTGTGCCTGTTTACAGTTATGAGTCACGTATAATATAACTCAAGTAGAGGAGAGGAGCCGCGCTCATGAAGCTGTCACCACTAAAACATTCACATCTGATATCACTCTGTTTCTTATGATGCTCTCGCTTGAAGTTGAACACCTGTGTGACACTCTCCTCCTATTGACTTCCATCACTATAACACACATACTAATCATCTAAACTGGCATTTATTATGAATCACAACCCGCTTATTGACCTAATTCAGTCTGTAGAAAAGATAAACAATCACATGAGAAATCCTGTTCATTGTTATATGTTTTATAATGTGTGTGTGTGTGTGTGTGTGTGTGTGTGTGTGTGTGTGTGTGTGTGTGTGTGTGTGTTACAACCCAACACAGTAACACTTTAGATTAGGGAACACTATTCACTATTAACTAGTTGCTTATTAGCATGCATATTACTAGCATATTGTCTGTTTATTAGTACTTATGAAGCACATATTAATGCATGACCATATTCTAGATCCCTTAACCCTATCAAATACCTAAACATAACTACAACAACAACTACTTTACTTACTATTAATAACCAGAAAAAAGAGTTTATTGAGGGAAAACTCTTAGTTAATGATGAATATGTGTTCCCTAATTAAAAAAATAAATAAATACACATATATATATATATATATATATTGGTGCTTTATAGATGCAGGAACCAATGTGATAATTTGAAGAATTGATAATGTATAATTAATTATAAATTAATTATTAATTTTTGTAATCTTCAAAGAGATTATATATATATATATATATATATATATATATATATATATAGACTTATATATATACATTTTTAAAACAATTGATTGATTGATTGAACAATCCGTCTATTGATAATTACAATTGCATAAGATAAAGTCTTATGCTGCTCTGTTTTACAATAAAACAAAACAAATGGCTCATAAATTGTCTCTCAATAAGCTGACGTTTGATTTGAATTTCTTACTAATTAAATGCAAATCTGCCCCTCTGCCACATGTTTTTCTAGTTAACACCAAAGCAACACTAACAACTGTAGTTAAAAACAACATTCTGTGTATATGTGATAAAGTTTGTGGCTGAAGCTTGTGGGTTTTCTATATGAGCTCAGCTTTGCGAGCTAACTTTATTGAAATGACATCAGCTCAACTACAGTACCTGTGGAGCTCATCATCTGATGATAGTTAAATGACTGTTTTTGAAGATAACCCGACCATGTTCAACCAAACAGATGACGCCTTAGTGTTCAAATTACAGGTTTCTAAATATCCTCCAACTTGTCAGCCAGACAAATTACTACCTGTGCTGCACATCCAGGTGTTGCATAGAGCTAAACGGGTGAAGCAACATGACTCCATGCATCCAAAGCAGAAGATTGAGTCACAACACTTACCTTTTCTCCACGGGGCAAGGATGGTGAAAGACTTGTGCCAGCTGAACACCATGCTTGGTTTCCTCTTCTTAAGACTCATGGTGGACGTCCAAAACTTCAGTAGTTTTCAGTGTCAAGAGGAAGAAAACCCTCCTTGTTGGCTTATTCAAGCACACCTCATACCTTAGTGCTGATTGATCTTTCTTCTCAAGTGCTCAAATAGTTCAAATGCTCCACAAAGGTGTGCTGCTTGGAGTATATCCAGTCTTAAGCATATTGTCAGAATAGTACAGGAGTGTGTGTGAGAGACAGAGGCTGTTGTGAAGGAGCGTGTGCTGTCCTCACACTGAGGAGAACGAGCAGACTGCCTACAGCAGGACCATCAGCAGCTGGAGGAGGGGTGACGGATCGCCAGATGGAGGGAGGGGAAAGACTTCGGAGAAAACCTTTGTGTGCATAGAGAGAGAGAGGGAGAGATAGTGGGAGAAGCTGGAAAATGTGTTTTGCAATCATATGCCAGTGAATAAGAAGTTCTTCTCAGAAGACATTCCTTCAGGAATCCACCTCATTTAAGCCAACATACTGTCACTGAACAAACTTGGGTTTGAAGTCAAACAATATCCACCAAACTCAGTATAAACCTTCAGGCTGTTCTGTCGTTTTAAATTTTTCATATAGCTTTCTCATAGTGGACTATCAAAATTCCTAAAGAATCTCAATCAACAGCCTGACTTCATTTTTTATACATTTAGCCTTATTTTCACTGTTTTTTCCCTTCTTTTTTTAAATTACATAAAGCCAAGTTAGCCAAAATACCGTTATGAAAAGATGTGTATTTAATTGTATTAAATGTGCACTTGTAGGGCTTTCAATTTTTTGTTTTTACAGATAATATAATGAAATAAATGGCCACCAAACCATACTTACAGAGAGACACTTTCATGTCGCTGTTTCTTAACACACTTAAGTACAATTTTAAGTGCACTTTGCAATCATTTCAATTTGTAAGTTTTAAGTTTAAAGTACATTACGTTTACTAATCCTTTGACATTTTTAAAGTACACTTATTTTGATGTGTTTACTAACATACTAGCACATAAAAAAATTGTGATTACAAATGTTTAATTACAAATATATTTAAATAGATGGCATACAAGTTTCAATAGAAATGACATTAAAGTATATTTTTAGTTTACCATAAATGATTATCAGTACATTCGGAACTACTCTTTAACCATATTTAAATAATAATAGAAGTCATCATGAAATTACATATAAAAATGTACTTATGTCCTATTTTAAGTGGCTCAAAAGTAACATCAATTATACTGTAATACATTTTCATTTAATTGCAGTTTCATTAAGTGTCTGAAAATAGTATACTCAGTTAAGCTTAAGCATTACACTTTTTAAAAGTATAAAGTGGACTTCTATTATACAAGATTTTGCCAAGCCAACATTTAAAGTTTGTCTTGAGAACCATACTAAAGAAAAAAAAAAGAAAAAAAAAAGTGATAATTGATAATATCTTCTCACTGACAGACAAACAAATTCAGGCATATTAAAGACATTGAGATGAAAGACAACTGATTTACTTTAAAAAACAAACAGCTCTCAAAACATATATATTAATCATGGTCATTTAAACCCCAGTATCCTTTTATCAAGATACACATAAGTGTTTCATTATTTAATAATAAAGTGTACAAATATTTCAGTTCATTGAAAAAGATGGAATTCAGACGCACCCACACACTACAGCTTTCACGGTCACAATGCAAGGCTTTCTCAGCCGCTCCTCAGTTCAGACGTGGGAGGGAGAGCAAGATTGAAAAGTAACACAGCATTAGATGAAGTGTCCCATTGTTCTGTGGAAAAAAATAATGCAGTAATTTGTCACATTTACTTCTTTTTCTAATGTTTATTACAGCCTAATTATATCTCTGACGACAGATACGGTTTGTTTGTTTTTCTGACACTGCTGACATCTGATGCCATTCTGGTTCTCTGTTGTTTTGGTAAAGAACAGGTGAGGACATTAGTGGGGAGACAGACACTATCGAGTGGTTAAGGATCGCCCTGGGCTAGAAGATGAAGCTAAGAATGGGTAATTACCTCAAACAGGCCTGGACAATGCTGAGGTCTCCAAATGCAGTCTCATTGTAAACCAAATGAAGAGCATGAAAGCCTCAGGTTCCCTGGATTTGTAAATGCTGTTTAATATGATTACATAGTTGCCACTCGATCGCATGAAACCTTTGTTATGCTTTCAACTATCACACAAAATTTGACTTTTAACTGTAAATATGTTGTTTTCAGTTCCCGACCACATGCAAAGTTCCCCAAACAACTGCAACAACAAAACCAAAATGACTTTTTAAGCGCGAATAATCCAGGGTTTCTCAGTTAATAATAAAAAATAGCTTTTTAAAATACAATTTAAATACTGTATAATAGGCTATTTGGACAAGATTTAACCTATATTTTGGTTAATACAGCAATAAATAAATAATATTTTTGACTTAATACTAGTTCATTTATATGTTACTTTTCGGTTACCGTTTTTCAGTGTAACTTTTCAAATTTTAGAAATACGTTTTTGGGGATTATCTTAAATAATACTACATTGCTTTGAAGTGTTCTATTTTCATTCAAATATATTAAATATATTAAAATATATTAAAATAAAATAAAATAAAATAAAATAAAATTACTACTACTACTACTACCACTACTACTATACTACTACTACGACTAATAATAATAATAACAGTTCTACACACAGTTCTATGATGGGAACGCTCCTCTGAAAGTCACAAGTGAGATGTTCCCTGCAGACTGTGCACAAACACATCTGGTTGTTTTTTGGAACCACACATAGATAGGATGTACAATAATGAGGAAAAGTTGGCCAAATGTATGTTTACTTGGAAACCTCCAATGTGATTTTTACAATGTTTTGTTGGTCTTGGATTGTGCAGACATCTATCTCTCCAGATTTGAAGCTCTGCGTTTTGTATTGTTATATAACTCTTGTCTTTGAAAAGCATCGTAGTGGAACATTTCATGCTGCTTTGGAGCTTCACGGGTGTTTTGCATAGTTTCGCAAAGGCTCATAAGGAGGTACAGGAGCAATCCTGTCATGAGAAACACTTCTGAGAGAGTTTGTAAATGAGAACTGAAAAGAAAATGAGTGGAATGTTTTAACAGTGATCTTGTTACGTCATCTATTTGGAGATTAAATATGCAGAGGAGTAAGATTTCCCTAATGGAAACTAAAGTGTGAACAGGTGAGCCCTTTCAAAGCCAGAAATACTGTAAGGGCACAGCGATTAGGTAATGCTAAGTTATCATTCCATAATTAACAATATTGAATTTCACTTCAAATTCTATATACAAGTGGTCAGCTGTCTGAATTTCTCATGTGTTTTGGTAACTTTAACAGAAGATGAACCATATAGATTCACATAAATAACATATGTTCTTTATTTCTGGTAACTTTCATACCTTTGTTTGCTGTAGAGGTGGATATATGAAACTTCATGTGAAAGTATGAGAAGTTAATCATTTCCAGATCTGCGGCAGTGACGTATTGAATATTTTCTTTAGTTGTTGGTTTTGCTTCACTGGTGATGTCGCTAACAATGATTCACTGATTCATAAACCAGATTCCTTACGCAAAAATCACAAGACGATACATGATACAGGTGTGAGCCCATTGTTTCAGAAGAGAATTATGCTTATTATTGGAATAATCACAGGGGGAAAGAGAAAATGGGTCAGTGAATTGTAGGGAGAGCAAGCTACAAATTACAGGGGAGGGTCAGTGTCACCTTTAATTCTTGTTTCAACATGTCCAGTCACCCTGTAAACCCCTTCAAACCAAACTAAACTTTAAGGGATAGTTCACCCAGAAATGCTAATTCTGTCATCGTTTTCTCACCCTTGTGTTATTCCAAACCTGTATGGATATCTTTCTTCTGCTGAACACAAAATAACATTTTTTGAAAAATGTTGGCAGCCAAACAGTTGTTGGTCCCCATTGACTTCTAGTGTGGAAAAAAACCCACATTCTTCAAAATATCTTCTTTTGTGTTCAACAGACTGTAATGAATGTTTGTGTCCTTAATATTTTTTAAATGTTGTATAAGTGACTTTTGATACAGCCTATTCACAGTTCAGCATGTACCTTTTTGCTAAACTACAGAACTGCATATGTAAATGATAACTTCTCTTTTTCGAGAAACTTTAATTTAGTGAAAGTCCAATTTTGTAAATAGTTTGTCTTAGTTTTAATGTTTTTCACTAATATTAATCTTTTAACTTATTTGTGATGCATTGAAATAGCGCTATGGTTTTTACATTTTTTATGAATGGTTTTAATGAATTTTGTCAGTAAGGTCAATAAGGTTTCTTAATATGGCGTCATATAATAGCTCTTAATAGCAAGACAAGAAAAAGTTTAAAATAGTTTTATAATTTTAATGAACTACTTTTTTTTCCAATTTTTTAAGGTCCAATTCTCACTATTAACAAACCATTAACTGTGACTTTTGTCTCAATAAACTCCTAATTTGCTGCTTATTAATAGTTAGTAAAGTAGTTGTTAAGTTTAGGTATTGGGAAGGATTATAATATGGTCATGCCGAATATGTGCTTTATAAGCACTAATAAACAGCCAAAATGTTAATAATAGGCATGCTAATAAGCATTTAGGGTAATCAGTTGCTTATTAGCATGCATATTACTAGAATATTAGCCATTTATTAGTACTAATTAAATATATATCAATGCCTTATTCTACATCTCTAATCCTACCCAATACCTAAACTTAACAACTACCTTACTGACTATTAATAAGCAGCAAATTGGGAATTTATTGAGGGAAAAGTCATAGTTAATAGTGAGTAAGTGTTCCCTATTCTAAAGTGTTACCGCATTTAGTTATGAGAATTGGTCATGTTACTGATTTTCTCAAATAATACTAATTTTATTTTTTAAGTGTTATATTTTCATTAAATTGGGATTTTGTCCTCATAAATTGTAATCATCTCAAATCTCTCTCTCTTCAAATCATGCACATCTCACATCGCTTCGTGGGAACAGCAGAGCAGTTTATTACTGTATAAGACCGTCATTCTCCTGAGATTCTAACATCTCGGGGAGCAAAACAAGCAGAGATGTTTATAAATGGCTTGAGAGCTGTATATCTTGGCATATTTATTAAATATTACAGTCCAAGCAGATTCGAAGTAAGCAGAACCATATGGGCCTCCAGTCGTACAAAGATCTTTTGAATTAATACCTTTGCTGATAGTAAGGGCATATCTGGTTCAGATGTCCAAATTTTGATTCTGTTTGACACACTGCCATTTGTCTAGTCTTATATCAGATGGTTTTGATGGTTCAGGTTCAGGTGTTCCCTGCGGTACTGATGAAAACCAGAGATACGTTCCACAACAACATTCGTACAGCCTGCAGTCACCAAGCCCCAGAGCACCTTGTGTTTGATATTCTGTCACATGATCTAAAATCATAATTTCCTTGATGAGATCAGACAGAGCAATGTATTTTCAGCCTACAGCTGCAGTGAAGCCGGACGGACCCCCCGTCACACCCCAAACACTATTTTCCCAAAACTCCCCAAACATTTTCCCTAATCTCATTTCCGCAAATTGAGGACCGTGCAACAAAGACATCAAATGAAAAGCGGGCATCAGTTGAAAATGGATTTTTCCTACACCGAGTGACATGTCCTTCAGAGGATGTATTTTTCTTCTTTGGAGATTTGTTTACCAGATTTTGGGTTTTCCTTTTTATTATTTTGTTGGTAGGCATCCGTTTATATGTGATTATCAACTGCTCAGATCAGTCCAATTTGTGTGTAAGTGCTTGACATTAAAGAGAAGTGGATGTTGCCTAAACCAAGAATAACCAAATTAGTAGTAATTTACTTCCAGAAACCTAACACTGTGTGTGATCGGGAATATAGTTGTTTTGATGTTTTTTTCCTAAGAAAAACATGTGAGCTATCAGTGTTTCTGCCATCCTAAATCACAAATGATTACATTTGGCTTTTCCTCCGTACAGAGGTGTTGACTTTTCTTTAGGCCAGTGTTTACATGAGTATTGCAGGAACTGGGTCAGACTTGGACGGAGTGGGGGCTTCACACACTCTGTCAGATATCTGTGACCTTAGTTATTAAATTAGTCTTCATGTTATCCTAAGTAACACTGAGCACTTTTAATAAATGTGACTGCATGCCTTTCTGATGGTGTTTGACTGGGTGAAAACATATTAGGTTTTCCAAACCTTTCACATGTCATGAAATTCTACATTCCAGGGTGCATCACTGAAAAACAGAAAAACAGACTCTCCCCAAACTGAGAAGTCTCTGTTAAAAGCTGAGGAAATGCTGAAAACGTGTTTGATTAAAAAAGATAATCATAATCATGATTTTCATCCTTGCTTTTTGTACCCTCATGTCGTTCCAAACCTGTATGACTTTCTTTCTTTAGTGGGACACAAAAGAAAATGTCCAAGCTGCTCTTTTCCACACAATGAAATTAGACAGAGACAGTGCCACTTTCTACCTATTCCTATAAAAAATAAACAAATAAATATTAAACAAATAAAAAATATACTTTAAAATATTAGAACTAATTGGCAAAAAGGCACCAATAACTTAATAGATAATTTTAACATTTTAAAAATACTTTTAAAACTTTGTTTGGTCAACTTTCCGAGGGGAACTGGATTAGATCTCAAAACTCCAGTTTTGATTTCATGGGGGTCTTTATTTGATGGGTAAATGTTCTTACTATTAACATCTGTTTGTCAGGACTTGTTAAGTTTTTATCAGGTAACAAGCTGAGCCTTGTTGGCAACAGCACAGAATATGAATGAGGTAGGAGCAGCTGTTTTTCCAATCTCCCATTCACAAAACAAAGACAGGAGAAATAAAAATATCTCTTCTATCTGAAAATCTCCTTGCTGTCTTTGCACATTTAAAATGATGACATCCCTGGCTACACCTGTGTGATCCTCAAGCATCAACACGTGTCTTATGCATTGTCATTTGATCTCTTAAACAGTGAATAAACCTATATTTATCTTGAACAAGAAGACAATAAAGCCGGTCTTTAAGCAAAGTGATTTATGATGAGCACAGGAAACCTTGAAGTGTTTGCGACAAAGACTCAGACAAGTTCCCTCATGCGAACTCCTTCACTGTGGCCACAAGATGAAGAACAATGTGGGCAGAGGACAATGGAGGCGCTACGGAGTAGAAAAATGAAGACAGGGAACAAAGTGGACTAACAGTAGGCCAACACCTCTTCAAACAGCAATAAAGATTTGGAGAAATTAATCACTTGCTCAGCAATGGATCCTCTACAGTGAATGGGTGCCGTCAGAATGAGAGTCCAAACAGCTGATAAAAACATCACAATAATCCACAAGCAATTCATTTTTAACTTTAAACCATTTCTGGACTGTTTTCGTGTGTAAATAGCATTTGATCTGTGCATATTTTTGTGCAACTCTTTTTTTACTGGAGAAAACACTTATGGATAGATGACTCGTAGGCTATTTTAGCTGGAAACTATGGTTTGAAGTTAAAAATGTTTTAATAATGGATTTGTTTCTTACAAACACACAGCTTTTCACTTCATAAGACATTAATTGATGGACTGGAGTCGTGTGGATTATTGTGATGTTTTTATCAGCTGTTTGGACTCTCATTCTGACGGCACCCATTCACTGCAGAGGATCCATTGCTGAGCAAGTCACGTAATGCTACATTTCTTCAAATCCTTTCAGCTGAACAAACAAACTCACGTACATTTTGAATGTCCTATAGGGGTGATTACATTTTCAGAAAATTCCCTTTTTTTTCATTCCTTTTTTTTTTTATTATGCAAACAAACACTATTTACAGTTAACAAATCAAATACAAAATAACCAAGGTCAACAAAACTTACATGACAGCCAACATGATTTGTGTAAGTGTGTGTGTGTGTGTGTGTGTTTGTGTAAGTGTGAC
The DNA here is from genome assembly GCF_012432095.1 of Onychostoma macrolepis. Taxonomy (NCBI): domain Eukaryota; kingdom Metazoa; phylum Chordata; class Actinopteri; order Cypriniformes; family Cyprinidae; genus Onychostoma; species Onychostoma macrolepis. The sequence goes on along the minus strand of NC_081167.1, from coordinate 8,412,938 downwards.
TGGGTGTTGGGGGTAGAAGTATATAAATAAAAGAAAATACAACAGACATGACAATAGCAAAAAAAAAAAACAATAGTATTGATAACAAAAATTAGAGGATGGAGGATGAGGAAGGTGATAAGTAATAATAAAAAAGAAAAAAAGAAAATTCCCATTTTTGAGTGAACTCTTCTTTTAGGAATAATGAATATTACATTACAGGTCATAATTACAAATGTCAGTGAGCGAAGAGTAACATAATGTGGCACACTTAAAAGTCTAAACTTACAGACGGAGAGCTGCAATGGAGGAAATGGGTTAATAGGTCTTTTCCATATGTTTACAGGCAGCCAGCTGTCCATGATAACCTTCCTGATAACCCGGATGTATCCCACTACTCCAACTTAACACACCATGCACACGTATGAGCATCATTTTTCAACCGATACATGTTAGTATGAAAGAATTTCTAGTCGAAAGTCTCCTCTTACACTCCATTGTTTGGTTATCGCCCCTCCTGCACATTTAAGTCAATCATTTGCTAAGGTGAACATAGACATATTCCAACACTGTTACACCAAAATATATAAATCATGTGGTGTTTGGTCAGTGAATATTGAATTTTCAGCACTGAGGTATTGAAATATTAAGTTATTGAATTAAGTTTTATTTATAGAACATCTTATCTGTCTTTGGTTAGGTCAATATCATCACAAAAAAACTTAAAAAACGGTTATCTCACCAAAGACTTTCTTGATTTGCATTCTTAATAAAGATGATTTTTCAGATTTTTTCAAAAACACTTTAAAGTGAACAAGGTTTCATTATAATTAACATGAACAAACAATGAACTATACAGCATTTTATTAATCTTGGATTATCTCTGTAAATATTAACAAACAACAAAGATTAATAAGTATAAAAATAGACTGCTCGTTGTTAGTTCATGTTAGCTAATGCATTAAGTAATGCTACACAATTAGACTTTGTTGTGAAGTGATTTCTGTTAATATAGACTAGTAATGTAAATTGATTAAAAGTCACAGGCCTGAGGTAATTTATTTTATGTCTTTTACATTTTACAATGACCTGAATGGATGAAAACCATCCCATACACATTCTTTTCCATTACTGGATGCGGGGCTATTGGATTTCAAGCATAATTTGGGCAGATCTGGCCTCAGGCTCCTGTGGCATCTGCAGCAGTTCATTCTTCAAGATGGAAGAAAGGAAGGAAGGCCGAAGAATCGCTGAGCAGACGCGTGACGCAGAGCACACACTCTCCCAAAGGAAAGATAAGACTGCTCTGGGACAGTGCGCAGGAGGGAGTCCTGTCCTTTGACGAAAAGCTGTTTTGTAAATGGATCTGCTCTTATCAAGCGTGAAGAATTTCAGAGCCACCTTTGTTTCACTACTGTTGGCTTATGCTCAGAATCCACTGAGTGTGCCCTCGAAATCAAATTAAAGGCTATAATGCATGAGCTGACATGTTTTTCAGCAAAGCTCAATTATAGTCATTGATCACTAAGACAGGAGATGTTTTTAAATTATTATTTAACCTAATGAATAAAGTTTATGTTTATTATCCAAATAGTACACATTGTAAAGCACAGTCTTCAAATGATGCCTGAATTAAAACTGTTGTGAGAAGTAGTGTTAATAGGCAATAAAAGAATTAACCCTGCAAATAATACAGATGAGAAGTGTAGACAATACACATACATAGGTTCAGTAGCCAATAGCAGAGCCAGGCTCACCTAATCTGAACTCCACTAGTAATATGAACCAAATAAATACAGATAAGCAACTCTCTGCTGACATCTTGTGGTTAATTCAGATCATAGCATTCAGACATATGATGTCCATTATTTATAACCATCTCTCAGTGCCCTTCTTACTCCACTTTTAGTGCTATATTTTACAAATATATTTTACTTATTCATATCCACTAAACTGTAAATATGTCGACTCTGACAAGTCTTTATACTTGTTTTTTTTTTTTTGTAATTGTATTTTTGTGTCTTATTTTTGCATCTATATATGTATGCACTGGAAGCTTCATTAAAAAAAATAAATAAATAAATAAAATTCCTAACTCTTAATTATGATTTTGATTGGATAAGCTAATTTTGTGACCATGCGTCAAGTCAGCACTAAGTTGAAATATCATACAATTTAAGGGAGGATTAATACTTTGTCATGCTCTCGTTATATACATTTACGCGAGACCTGACATAACGTGATCCACGTGACTCAGTTCATCGCGCTCTTGCTATTTTTCTACTTTACTATTTTGTTGCATCTTGTTTGTACTACAGGTTTGAGTTTTCACCTCCAACAGAGATGTTCACGACATGAGCCGCCTCAGGAACTTCTTAAAGTAAAATAAGGTTTGTGGACATTTTCGGAGATTTTCACTCTTTGTTCGGCGAATCTGAAGCCACTCTGTTCCTGAAACGCAAAGTAAAATGCAAGTTATCCAGTTACCCCATATATTGAAAATGCTAATTATCTTTAGGGTGTTAAGACTCAAGAGCCCTAAAAAATCTCTCTCTCTCTCTCTCTCTCTCTCTCTGTGTGTGTGTGTGTGTGTGTGTGTGTACATGGCGGAAAGATCAAACAAACCTCTGATCCTTTTACACACTCCTCTTTGTTGCACTGAATGAACTGTACTTTCGCGGGAAATATCAACTAGGCAGTTTGCATACGCACCATAGTATAAGGTGTGGATGTTAATACGTCTCAAACTTTTCGACTTGTTTACAAAGTTTTTTGCGAGAAGAAGCCTTCATTGTTTTAAAACATTGTTATTTCACGGTCTTAATCAATATGTTTATATATTACTGCAATAAAGCGAATAATTAAACAAGCAGAGTTAGACGTGCGCCCCTCCAAATGTGCGCTGTAATGGTTTCGTCCACAGTGGCGCGAAACGCCTCGCGCTCTGCAGCGAAGCTTCACGTTAGAGGCGCGTTGGTGTATCTGCCGGCAGCGTGACTGGACCTCAGCTTTTAGGAGAGCGGTTGTATAATTTTATATTTTTGTAAAAAAATATTCTCCTTTCGAGTGCATTTATGCTATTTGCATTCCGTTCCGTTCTGCTGTTACAAAACGCTTGCGTGTTTGTTGTGTAACGCTAGGGCTTTGTTCTGTGTTAACATAGCTGATTGGGTCATTAGTTAGACATTTTTGCATTATACTAAGCTGCACTGCAGACGTTTGATAAGGTGTGAGAGACGTACACAAAAGCGTTTAATTCAACAGTCGGTTTAACGTTACCCAGAACGCAGCAGAAATGAGTAGGTAAGTGTATTTATTGTGTATTAGGTATGAAGAGCTGGCAGAGCCGTATGCTTCTATTGACTTCATGTTCACATGTTGCAGCATTGTAAAAGAAGAGACACGCAGTGTTTCTCCTCACTGCCCCAAACCCAACGAATCTGAAGAACCAGAAGGTACTGCTATGGAGGAGACCTCTATTGGTAGGTCAAAAGTATTCACAGTACATGATGGCAGACCTGCCTGTGCAAGTCCATGCAACCTTCAGTTTAATCTTCTGCATACTACAGAAAAAAGCCAGCATGGAGAGATTGTCATTACAAAAGAGATGGAGGAGGAGGAGAAGCATTTAGTGGAGGAGGGAGAGAAGAAAGAAAGAGAAATGATGGAAGAGGTACTGCTTTCTCACACACATGGAAAACCATAAGGCAAAACATCATTGTCTTTATGTATGCAATCCCTGTAAAAGTATTAGAAATTATTTTTGTTAACGTGTGGGAACCTTGAGTCTCCTCGTTGCCCTTTTTTGCAAAAGTCTTTATATTTTTATAAATTATGGAGTCTGGGATTCACTTTATTAATACTGAATGCTGTTTTAACAGGCCAGACAGTCGCGGGAGAAAGAGTCTCAAGAAATGCGTTTCAGGCGACTTCAGCACCTTTTGGAGAAAAGCAACATTTACTCAAAGTTTCTGCTCACAAAGATGGAACAGCAGCAGCAAGATGTGAGTTATGTTTGAAAGACAGGAAAGAGCTGTCACACTAGGTTTACTGTTTCCGGATGTAAATCTTTCTTGAATGTTTTCATTTGATATGAATTGTAACCTGGTGAAGTGTAACGGAAGCAGATGTTTGTGGGCAGAGGGGTGTGAAGGAGCCAATCAAATGCTGCCAAAATCGAATGATTCTGTCAAGTTCTTAGTGATAGACAGTTGCAGCATCAATATCAGCTGCATTATTACCATCATAATTGTGCTTGTGAAGTACTTGACAATTATATTTTGATTTAAAATGTATTTTTTTTTAAATACAGGAAAAAATTAAAAAAGAGAGACTGGAAAAGAAAGCTGCTAGTCAGAAGCAAAAGGTAAGTTTGTGTTCATACTTTATCACATTTTTCTTCATGTAGACAAATATGGATAAGAGTTGTCATTCTCAAATTTCTTGTTGTATTATTTTCCACAGGGAAATGATAAAAAGACTGTAAAAGGTAGGATTCACAGATTTTAATAAGGGGTATTAATTACGATCCTGTTCTATTAAAATAAAAAAGTAAGAAGTCTGATGTGCAATCAATTATACTGACCTTTTTGTGTGTGTGTGTGTGTGTGTGAAGTTGAAAGAAAGAAGCGTGAAAGGGAAGATGATTACAAAATCGCAGATGTTATGACCAAAGAGGTGAGCCTTCAATTTAGCTTGTTTTTTAATGACAAATTAATTTTTCAGTTTTTACTGATGTGGATTTTTCTCTTTTAGGAAATTCTGTCAAAAGCCAAAAAACCTAAATTGGAAGAGGTAAAGGTTTTATACTTTGTTTATTGTGCTTTCAGACATTGTGAAATCAGTATTATCTGCATTGGCAGTGTTATAAAATGCCAATAAAACACCTGAGAGCTCGCGTTCTGTATTAATGCCAAGTTGCTACATTTCTTGGCAGCCATATACAACCTACACTAGGAGTAGTTAAAGGGATAGTTCCCTTTGTAGTCTTGTACCCAAAAATAAAAATTCTGTTGTTAATTACTCGCCCTCATGTCGTTCCAAACCTGTAAGACCTTCGTTCATCTTCAGAACACAAATTAAGTTGTTTTAGATGAAATCGGAGAGCTTTCTGACCCTCCATAGACAGCAACGAAACTACCACGTTCAAGACCCAGAAACTTAGGAAGGACATCGTTAAAATAGTCCATGTGACATCAGTGGTTCAACCATAATTTTATGAAGCTACGAGAATACTTTTTGTGTGCAAAGAAAACAAAAATAACAACTTTAGTCAGGGTCAGAAAGCTCTCGGATTTCATCAGAAATATCTTGATTTGTGTTCCGAAGATGAACAAAGGTTTGGAACGACATGAGGGTGAGTAATTAATGCCAGAATTTTCATTTTTGGCTGACTATCCCTTTAACAATATTTTAAATTACAGGTTATTGTTATAATATTTAATAATGTAATTATTGTCTTAATACTTGTTTTGAAATCTTTTCTGAAGGAGGCTCAATCATCAGTAAAACTGGAAGCTGAGGATATAGAGAAGATGAGCGACACCAACTCCGATATTAAAGGCCGACTGTCTGAGACTTTGCGGGAAAATAGTAAGCAGATGCTGGATCCAGAGAGAACCGTGAATGGCCAACCTGTGCCTGCACAGCAGCCCAAACTCTTCACCGGGGGTGTGATGAGGTGGTACCAGGTGGAAGGCATAGAGTGGCTCAGGGTGAGTGAGATCTAAATAAACGCATGACCAGCAGAGGGCAGTATATTTATTCTCCGTTGTCTGGAATTAGAGCTGGATTCTGTTTTCTTAATGTTGTGTGCATGTTCTGATCTGCCTAATAAGCAGACACCCATCTGTCTTATGCTTTTATACATGCGAGTTGCAAATCAAGGATGTTGTGTGAAGCTAATGAATGGGCATGTCTGCTTTGCAGATGCTGTGGGAGAATGGTATCAATGGTATCCTGGCTGATGAGATGGGTCTTGGGAAAACCATACAGTGCATCGCCCATATTGCGATGATGGTTGAGAAGAAGGTCCTTGGGCCCTTCCTAGTTGTGGCTCCTTTGTCCACTCTTCCAAACTGGATCTCAGAATTTAAGCGCTTCACACCAGAGGTGTGAAACAATAACTGTTGTTCATCTTTATTGATATGAATGCTTTAAGACAATTTCCAACAGTTTGAAAGGTTTCTCTTAATTGACTGATTTTTGTTCTTGCTCTCTGTGTATTAAGGTGTCTGTCCTGCTGTATCATGGTCCACAAAAAGAGAGGATGGACCTGGTGAAGAAGATCCGTCAGGCTCAGGGTCCTTTCAGAATGTGCCCTGTTGTTGTTACATCCTTTGAAATAGCCATGAGAGACAGAAAGCTTCTACAGGTAAACAGTAAATTAGTGGAAAATGAATAGAAATGATGATTTTGTCTGAGCTATGCGTTTTAAAACAAACATGCACTAGTGTAAACGTAGCCTAACAGATCTGTAAACTGAAAACTATTTGAGCTTTATTAAAATTATTTGCACTGATTTATTGTGTTGGTTAAATATTCTTCCTTTGTGCAGTGGCTCAGGAGTCTTTGAGTCTGTATAAACGTCAAGAAGCTGAAAAAATGAAACCTTTTTTTTTTCTTATTAAAATAATGTAATGTAATATCAAAAAAAAAAAAGTATCGTTCAGGAACCGATATCAAAGTCAAGGTATCGGTATCAATATTTTGACTTTTATTTATTTATTTGTTTATTTTTAACGATACCCAGCCCTACCGATAAGCCCAAAGCAAGTTTTGAAGTGCATGAATGTTGTCCTTTTTGTCTCCTCAGCGTTTCCACTGGAACTATATGATTGTGGATGAGGGCCATAGGATTAAAAACTTGAACTGCCGGCTGGTGCAAGAACTAAAGATGCTGATGGCTGACAACAAACTGCTGCTGACAGGAACCCCCCTGCAGAATAACCTGTCCGAACTGTGGTCTCTCCTCAACTTCCTCCTCCCGGATGTGTTTGATGACCTGAAGAGGTAAGAAGGCACATGCAAAGGGAGTTCACTATACTGATTTTGTCTTAAGAACAGAAGATTTTCTTGACTCAAAATTCAAAAGTTGATTTTTTTTTTTTTTTTTCCTTCCCCTCAGTTTTGAATCGTGGTTTGACATTAGCACCATCACTTCAGATGCAGAAAACATTGTGGCTAATGAGCGCGAGCAGAATATCCTTCACATGCTTCATCAGGTATCTTCACGACATGACAATGTTTTGTAGACATTGTCCAAAATGTACATCTTAAATGGTCTTTATAGGCTGAGTATTATGCATTTGTTCTGTTCTTAACTTCTTTGCTTTTGGTTTTAATGGCATTTTAATGTTTTCAGATTCTCACACCCTTTCTTCTGAGAAGATTGAAGTCAGATGTCACACTGGAGGTTCCACCTAAGAAAGAGATCGTAGTGTATGCACCCCTCACCAACAAACAGGAGGCCTTTTACATGGCCATTGTTAACAAGACCATAGCAAAGCTGCTGGGTCAGGAGAAGGTGAGTTTTACGCAGTGGCCTATTTGTACCAACACAAATGTTTTGCATAAAAATTCTGTTAGGATCAATGCATGTGGAAACGGCAGATGGGCTGAATGAATATGTAAAGGCACTTTATGCCAGTATGTTGCACCGATGGAAAAGAAAAGCCGCAGTTACTGTGGTACATAAAGTGCTATGCAACTTTCATTTTCTGCTTTACACCTGCTTGTCATGCAGAAGAAAGACCAACATTTAGTATTTACAGCTGTTCAGGTTTTTGTATCAGCTCTGGTGTTCATCAAATAGCACCAAATACAAGATGCGTTAACGGCCAAAAGAACAGATTCATTCTGTTCATTCTAATCAAAATGTTTATCATGCTGAATATTTGTCTTTGTGTGAACAGGATATTAAAGTTATAGCAGGAGGAGTGTGCTTGAAGTATTTATTCGTTATTAATAACATCTTTTTTTGACACTTTCTTAAGGATGATTCTGCACAAGTGGCGCTAACATCCAGTGGCCGACCAAAGCGCAGGACCAGGAAGGTGGTGAACTATTATGAGTCAAACACAGACTCTGTGAAAAATCTTGAGAAATACCTAGAGAAGGTTCGGAAAGAGATGGAAAGTCAGGCAAGGTCTGTCTCTCTTGTTGTATTTACCAGTTTAGCCTCTGCTTTGAACTTGTCTGTGAGCTTTTTGACGTGACATGATTACTCTCTCCTTAGCTCCAGCCCAGTGGTGGATGTTTCCATGCCAGTTGATGCTCAAGTCAACTTGAAACTGCAAAACATACTGATGCTGCTGAAGAGGTGCTGCAACCATGCTTACTTGATAGAGTATCCTCTGGACCCCGCCACTGGAGAATTTAAGGTACTTCACACATAACTGCATGAGTTGGAAAGATCTGATCTGATATGAAGGTATTGGCAACAGAACGAATGCAATAATCATCTCAATGTTGCAGATTGATGAGCAGTTAGTGGAAGCATCAGGGAAATTTCTTATCCTGGACCGAATGCTTCCTGAACTGAAGAAAAGAGGGCACAAGGTAAAGTTCACAATCTCTCATGCATATATTTTAATGATTAACCGCTCTATCAGTCAGTGTCAAACACCACTGTGGTTATAAGCCAATTTTGCACACATTTAACTGCCTTTAAAATTTCTGTATGTACAATTATGTTTAGGGCTGAACAATATGCTGAAAGAATTTGAATGTTTTTGACAGAAAACAGTCTCTTATGCTCACCAAGGATGCATTTATTTGATCAAAAATACAAGAAACAGTAATATTGTGATTCCTGTGATGCAAAGCTGAATTTCCAGCATCATTACTTCAGTCTTCAGTGTCACATGATCCTTCAGAAATCATGCTGATTTGCTGGCTCAAGAAACATTACTTATTAAAAACAGCTGCTTAATATTTTTGTGGAAAACTTGATGGTTTTTTTCAGGATTGTGTCAATTTAATGCATCTTTCTGGGGGAAAAAAAAGGAATCTTTAATTTCATCCACTTTTTTTTTTTTTTTTTAAACAGGTGCTGATTTTCAGCCAGATGACCTCCATATTAGACATTCTGATGGATTATTGTTATCTCCGCGATTATGAGTACAGCCGACTGGATGGGTCAATGAGCTACACAGACCGAGATGAGAATGTGAGCTGCAGTTTGTTGGTTAATGCAAATTGCCATTATTTTACAGCTAGTGAGTTGGTTTTATTTGACAATTGATTTTTTTTTTTTTTTTTTCATGCAGATGAAGAAGTTTTCTTCTGATCCAGAGGTATTCCTTTTCCTCCTGAGCACTCGAGCTGGTGGTCTTGGGATCAACCTCACAGCTGCCGACACGGTCATCATATTTGACAGTGACTGGGTATGAATTTAGTTGTGCAACCTGTTCATATGTGACTTGTATGGAGCACATGACATGCAGACAAAAAAAATATTTATTATGGCCATGAAATTAAGATTTTGTTACATCATTTTAGTTAAATCATGGTCATGTTGTTGTAAATTGATCCCTCATTTTGATTTAATTAATTGAGGCCGCTTTAAAAGCAAAATGAATAGTTGGATAAAGCATCTATTCTTTAATTTTGATTTGAATGAAAGGCCTCATTATCAGCATATGTTTTATGAATTTCATCTTCAGAATCCTCAGGCAGATTTGCAGGCACAGGATCGGTGTCACAGAATTGGGCAAACGAAGCCCGTGATGGTTTACCGCCTCATTACCGCCAACACCATTGATGAGAAGATCCTGGAGAGAGCCTCTGCCAAGAGAAAGCTAGAGAAGATGGTCATTCACAAAAGTATGTAGCGGTTGCAGAAAATGCCGCATTACCAACCTTTGGATTTAATGAGATTAATCAATTTTTTTTAAGATATACTTTTTTTTGCTGTGACTCTCTTTTGATTTTTCCCCTTATATTTGTCCTTTTAGACAAGTTTAAAGGTTCTAAAGCGGAGCTCAAACAGACCAAGAGCTGTGTGGATGTAAATGAGCTTGTGGAACTGCTGAAGTCCAGAGATTATGACGGGTACATATTTTCATATCTCCACTGTCACAAGACTTTTAATCCATCACAAAGTATTGCTAAACTCCTAGTAAGTTGCATCACAATGACTGTCCTGATGTTATTCATGCTGTTACAGGGCAGTGAAAGGCACTAAAGGAAAGGTCATCAGTGACAAAGATCTGGAGATCCTGCTGGACCGTAGTGATTTAATGAGTAAGTGTCCTTTGTCTCAGATCTGAATGTTTTGTAATGTTTGTAGATTCCACTGCATATTGATTTTCATGGTAATTCTTTGACATTTTAATGCCCCTCATGTGAATCAAATCTTCCTTTTTCAGATCAAGCCAAGAAGCGTGTTAAACGGGAGAAGGATGGGGTGTTTAAAGTTATCGAGACCAAAGATGACAATAGTGACATCAGTCTGTCCTAAGAGTACTGACACTTGAAATCTGCATTAGGCCAAAGTGCCTAAACTGATCAAGCAACTGTAACTGCTGGTTCTACTCGGATTGAGATCTTTTGTATTTTAGACTTTTATGTCCAACCACTGCTCCTTTTAATAAGTCCATCCTTGGTTATGAGTTTTAGCTGATTTAACATGTCTTTTTTTTTTTTTTCGTGACATGTCAACTTTTGTTTTGGGATTAGCACAAAAAAAAAACACAATCCCACATTTTGGCTACTTTGTAAATACTGTTGTACATTTTCATATGTAGTTGACTGAATAGGAATTGCACAAGTATATTGCTTTAACGCACTTTCACCTTCTAGAAAACGTAGAGCGAACATTCTTGTTTTATATTTCATGTTTTCAAACCATAATAAATATTTTGTATACAGCATGTGATGTTTTATTTAAATATGGGCTATAATTTTGCATTTCAAAGAAATGTTACATTGTTACAGAAGAAAGTGTGCACATGCACACAACAGCTAGGGTAGTAGAAACTAACAGTTCAGTTCATTTTTGCTTGTTCTCCTCTTCTAGTTTTCTTCTTATGTCCTGAATCACTGTAGGGAAGAAATCATGATTATATTCTAAATATTATAATTTAAAAATGTTTTTTGAAACAAACAAGTTGAGATTCTGCACTATTTCTAGTTGACTAATAAAATAATTTTTGTGACTGAGAAAGTCAGAGTTCATGCAGCTTGAGTGCTGCTGTAATTAAAATACCAAAATGTTTAGAAATGCATTAATTTTTCATCTCAACTTCACTCCTTTATAATATAATTTTAATAAATTAGGCATTAAAACAAAATCCTAGTTTCACAGACAAGTCTTAAATTAAGCCAGGATTAGGTTACTTCATTTAGGACATTGAAATATCTTTTATAAACATGCCTTAGGAAAAAAAACATTACTGTGTGCATCTCGAGACAAATCAATAGTACGAACATATTTTAAGATCAGTCAGTGCAAGTTTCTTTCATCTGAAACAGCCCAGACATGCATTTTAGTCTGGGACTAGGCTTAAGCCTTGTCTGTGAAATGCAAAACAGTAGTCGAATTTCACTAGTAGTCGTTTTTAGGAATCAGATCTCATACCATCATCAGGAATCATTCCATCATCGGCGTGTGAGAACTTCTGAGCATTTCTTTGATGTTTTGTAGTGATGTCAGTGATGGTCATTGGAGGATCGGCTGCATCCATGTGGCCCATTTTCTGCGTGATCTTGTCACTGAGGCCAAAGTAATCCTTTCGCAAGTCCTCCATCTCCGCTAACAGCACCTCTCTCTCTCGCTCCAGCAGTCGAATGGCCTCTTTGAGTCGTGCTCCCTCCTTCGTGCTTGCCATCTCCGACGCCATCTTTTCTTTATGAACGCTCTCCAGCTTCTCTGTCAAGACTTGCTTGTCTCTCTTGAGTTTACTGACCATCTCCATCAAAGTCTCGCACTCTCTTCTCAAACCATCGGACTGCTGCAGACAGGCTTTCTGCTGCTCCTGCAGCTGAAGTATCTCCACTCTCTGCTTGTTGTGAATCAGTTTTGATTCATATTTCACAGCCTCCACCTGTTGAAGTGCTTTGTCTCTTTCCGTTTTGCAATTTTCCAACTCCGCGTTCAGTTTTTCAATCACCTTCTGAAATTCCTTAACGTTCTTCTCATTGCCAGACTCTTTAGAGCGAGTTGACTGAATGAGCTCCTTGTTCTTCTCCTGAGCTTTACGTAAATGTTCTCTGAGGTTTGCAGATTCACATCTCGTGGCTGATATCTCCTCCTCAAGTCTCTGATGAATGCTGGTGTTCTTCTTGTGTTCGGCGTCCATCATCTGAAGCGTCTCTTTGCATAAAGCAAGATCTCGATCTGCTACATCTCTTTGCTCCTCCAGAAGTTTCTGCTTGGTTAGAAGCTCTTGAGACATCTGCTGGAGCTTCCTCAATGATTTTTGACAGCTCTTTTTCTCATTGAGCTCCACGTTGAGTTGGTCCTTCATGGTGTTAGCACGAGTTTTTAGGCGCTCGTATTTCTCCATCAGTGCTTTAAGCTGCTTCATAGACGTTTTGTTGTTACTTTTGGCTTCGGCGAGTTCCTTCTTCAAATCTTCAGAGGTTTGCTCAAACCTGGTGGTGATTTCGGTATTTTTCTGTTCCTCACACTTCAGCTTTTCAGCAACGAGTTGGGTTTCCTTCTCTTTTTGCTTTGACGTCTCTTTCATATCTTTCAGTTCTTGTCGCTTGACCAACAACAAATGGACAAGATGTTGATTCTCCAAGTCCTTCTGCTGCAGTTGTTCCTTCACGACTTCAAAGAAGTCGAGATGCTTGCTCTTCAAAGATGAACTTCTGTCAGCTCTGCTTCTTTCTCGGCCTTTTGATATTTCCTTCAATACTGCTTTCGATGGGTTTGAGGAACATTCAACAGATCTTGTTGAATTAGAACTAATTAAGTATCCGAAGGGCAGGTGTAAGGCTTTAGAGTTATGATCCACGTGGAAATCATATTTTGACCCGAGGATACTCATCGTAGCCTCTTCTTTTTTCAGCAGATCTGCTCCTGCTAGAATTCTTTGCAGGGATTCCATTGTCTGCTCATTAAAATCTTGTCTGACATTTTCATTTGCATTTCGCAGTAAACTCTGTTGCACTTTCAAGAACCTGTTTTCAAGCGTATCCACTGCAGCATGCTGGGATTTAGCAGGGAGCGCTTTTCCTTTCTTCCACCGACTAAAAAGCATCTCTTTGTCGTTTGATTGCATTTCACTGCTGATGGCTTCTGGCTGACGGCTGCCCAACTTATCAGGAACTGGTCTGTCACAGTCCTGCTGCATGTCTTGAATGCTATCAAGTTTACACTTGTGCATACATCTTCTAGTCTGTTTAACGTCCAGGTCCATGTGAGTCGAGTTTGTTTGAACTGTAAGAAATCCAGGCAAGTCATTTAGGCAATGGTGTTGGAGATTTACTTCTAATAAACACCATAGATGTTGAAATGAGCCCTTACCTTACTTCCCAGCATCCAAACGGACTGCAACAGAAGCCTACTGTGCCACTCAATCCCCATTGTTCAGAACGTTTTAAAATGTCTGTCGCCATAGTAACAGGACCAATGCTGGCAACGCTAAGCACCAGGAAAAAGACGTTATAAAAATGGGTTTGAACCGAACCGGTTCCGCTTGAATGACTGTAACGTTAGCGTCGCCAGAACAAAAGCAGCTATTATTACCCTGGTGTGACTGAGGCTCAAGGGCCTCAAAAGAGAAAGAATCTCAAACTTGGCCAGCAGTAAGATTGGGAAACTTAAAATTGAGGAAGCATCTAATTTTTAAACAAAACAAAGCAAATACATATATATATATATATATATATATATATCAAAATTTCATAAATTTTGTAGATTTATGCAATTACTCGAGCTTTACATTTAACATACTTTACAATAAGGGAAAATGTTACATTAGTTAATGCATTATTTTTTATTTACCTTTTTTTTTTTTTTTTTTACAGTCGCTAATACTTATTTCTGGATAGGCTACTTACTGTAGGTCACTTTTTCAAACCTCTTCCGTTTTCCTTACCAACTTTCAGCTTGGCCAACATATTACTGTAGAAATATTGCATAGCAAATTGGCCTGTAGGTACATTGAGTTTTAATGGTAGTTGTTTCTGAAGGAGAAAATAATTTGTGCCAAAGTTTAGCTCACATAGACTGTTGTACTCAGGGTATAAACTTGTGCAATTGAAAAAAATAAAGTAATCTAGGTTCATTCAAATTCATTTGAACTTGAATACAGTATGCTTCTGTATGTTAACAATGTTAATTTTTGTAAAGTGTTTTTTTTTTTTTTTAAAGCAATAGCTTCCTAAATGATCCTCAAGGAGTCAGAAACACAAATTTTAAATATTTTAATTGTTTAAAAAATAAATTACATGGCATAACCTTAAAAGACTGACAAATCAAGTCTTCTCGTGAGCACTCCCTTGTGTCAGAATGAATGCGCACAATGAAAAGTGCTCTGAAGTACAACAAAAGGCAAATACAGCGTCACATTCATACTCATCTCTTGTGATCTACAGCTGATATTTGTACACTCATTTACATGCATGAGGCTATGATACAGTCTAAAACAAACACTGTACAGAAAGAGGCCCAATAGAGGGGTGTCTTGGATGGATTTACAACTTCAGCATTCCTTATAGGCTCTAAAAATACCTCAAGAAATCCAGCAAAATGCTATTATATTTTCACACGGAGTAACTGCGCTAGAAGGCAAAATGGAAAATGCTACGGATAATCCACTGGGAGCAGTAATTCAACCGTTAAGCATATAAGGGATTAAACATCTACTGTTGAAATTCACTTTCAGATTGTAAAACATTTGTAGTGCTTCCCTGAATAATCCCTCAAACCAAGAGAAATCCAAAGCCGCACGTATACCTGATGATTAAACCTGAATTTATAAGCATTTGTACTGATGTCCTTTGCTGTTACAGTGTCAGTCAGCATGTCGGTGTGTATATTGGTCAGGGTAAAGTATGCTGTAAACTTTGGTTAGAGTCTACATGACCAAACATACAGAAACTACACAACATAAAAGCAGTGATTGTTCAAACACAGGGCAGATAAGGCACAGCAAACTGTCAGTTGGTCTTCAACTTTGTAGCTTGTGTCACCTGATCTGTCAGTGAGGCTCTTATAGAGTTCACAACAGTTTGTCGGACATTTTCTTCCATGTATTGCTCGGTGAGTGGCTTCAGCACCTAGAATCAACAAAAGGGGGAAAAAACAACAATAACTTTAATTGTGCTCGAACAGTTTTTAGCCTGTTGCCAAGTGCTTGCTAGTGTGTTCTGAGTGGCTGTTTACAGGTCACATGAGTCAAAACCCTGGATATGGCTTTCCCATAAATGGACTGGAACCTTTTACACCTCTTTTAACCTCCATCTATGCCTGGTTGCTTGAAGTAACTTCACCTCAAACACACAAAGTTTTGAAATGTCCACGTCTTTTCCTTCCTGTATAAGGATTTTTAACAATTGTATAAAAATTGCACTCACAAAGCGCAATGTCTAACTGATAAAATAATAAATGAACATGTATTTTTAGAACATGCCCATGACTTGATTGTATTAACTTCTTTATATTTTT
The DNA here is from genome assembly GCF_012432095.1 of Onychostoma macrolepis. Lineage (NCBI taxonomy): Eukaryota > Metazoa > Chordata > Actinopteri > Cypriniformes > Cyprinidae > Onychostoma > Onychostoma macrolepis. Next base: position 8,397,337 of record NC_081167.1, on the reverse strand, counting down.
TTCAGGTCTGGGACAAATAAATTCCTTGACATTTCCAGATTTTCCATGAGGATGAGAACCCTGGACTTAAGGTCAGGCATTTGTTCAAATCCTTAAAGCAATAGTTCACCCAAAAATTTTAATTCTGTCATCATTTACTAACCTTTATGCTGTTCCAAAACCATAAGACAATAGTGTATCTTTAAAACACAAATGAAGATATTTTAAATTAAACCTGACAGTTTTCTATCCCTCCTAGTTTTCTAATCCACCAAATATTTGACACTTCCAAAATGCCATAACATCATAAAAGAATAGAGTGGTTTAATCAAAGTTTATCTTGCTGTATTTGAAAATTATATTTTCATCATTTATTTTAAAGCATGTTGTGTTTCCTCAGATGACTTGAATTAAACAGCTTGATTTACAATGTCTTTATGAACTTTCTGAAGCATTAAAGTTTTGGTAAAATGCACTTCCAATTAGGGCTGCGATGATAAATCGATGCATTGTGTTTCGTGGATTGATTCGGAGATTTTCTCTAGACTCAATTCTGAATTTTATTGTTAACAGCAGATGACACTCAAATCTAGTTTTTAACTAGAAAGGCTACTTGCACCTCGGCTCACGTGTAAACATCCCACTGTGAACATTTGAATTCGTTTCAACCTTTTCGAACTTTATGAATGATTATATTAGGTTCAAGTATGTGTAAGGAATTGGAAGCAAGCAGAGTACGGCTGTTGCTAAAGCATGCAGTGTCATCTGCTGTTAGAAACTAAGCTCAGAATCGATTTGAGAGAGTGAATCATGATGCATTCCTCGATTCGCAATGCATCAATTTATTTTCCCAGCCCTACTTCCAATGGCAGGAACAGAAATCTTTCAGGTTTCATTAAAAACTTCTCTAATTTCTTATTCGAGGATCTTGTGGGTTTGAAATGACATGAGGGTAAATGAGTAAATTACACTTTTCTTTTGTGGGTGAACTAATGCTTTAACCACAAATAAGAGCAATAGTAATACAAAGTGTTAAATAAGAAATAAATCTCTATATACTATTATGGTCTAACACCAAGACTAATGCAGTCTCAGTAAAGCACCTCAGTTGAGAATAATGTTCAATTCAATAATAATTAAGCTAAATCTTGTCACTCCCATTAAGGCACAAGAATAAAACCTGGCATTAGAATCAAGGTTTATTCTAAATTGCACAGGTCCTGGGACAAAAATATTTTTGGGTGGGCTCTCGCTCTCCTTGACTCCATGAGTAAGTTATACTATAGAGGAGTTTCAAGGGTCCCCATTGTCTCAGGGCCCAGGACAATGCTGCCCTCTTTACAACTGCTATCAACAGGGAGTCAAATTACTTCCTCAGCTTTAGAAAAGTGGGTTATGACAGGACTAGAAGTGAAAGGTTTATAGGATGGATGGGATGAACGCAAATGATGACAGGAAAGCAACTGAAACAACAATATTGCAGACTAGGCCCAGCCATCCAGGAAGCATAACTCACCTGTTCCCACAGTGCCTCTGCTATGAGGTCTATCGCCACACCCACTTCACGATACTCTCCTGAGTATCTGACATACGACCAGGCACACAATGACAGTAGCGACACCCCCATCACCAGACTGGCTAGAGCGGCGATTACCGACAGGCCAATGAAACCTGTTAGTGTGGAGACCATATAGGCAACAAACATGACGGCAAACAGGGTGGCCGGAGTTCTCGCTGCATAGAAAATGTTCTTGCTTTCATTGTGTTTCACGAAATTCGTGTACACTTCATCCAGCTCAGTCTCTAACTGCTGTCGGTAGCGCTGACTGAACTCCACGCCGCCCATTTTCTTCACCACACAAAACTGTTGCACGGAAGTTTTCTTAAACTCTTCGTGATAGCGCTGAAGGTCAACAGGGGCAATGTATGGTTTGTCACCTCCACATACCTGTGACATACACACAACAAAAACATAAGCTCAAAATCATTTCCTAATCACCAGAGGCAAGTATTGTAGAAATGATTAAACCATAAGAGGCATCTCTGTATTTTGAGTTATCTAGGCCAAACCTACTATTTTAGTGCAATGGCCTCAAGTTATTTTCAGTTATATAGGCTAGCTCATCTCACGTCACGCTCCCGCTATATTTAAAGAGAATTGAGGTCCCTCTCCATCCATGATCCATTTAGAAATTAAAGAACCTTGATATGCAGGATGCGATTTGCTCACACCACTTTCAATTTGTCTACATGCATGTTTCTGTGAAACAGATGCAAAATTAGCAGCTCAAAGTAACTCTACCTGCTCCATGGTTCTGTTATAAGTGTCTTTCGCTCCAGCGACAGCTGTCAGGTTGTTCGCTTCAGCAGTTGCCTGAGTAAAAGAGGCACAGTGGGCATTTAACACTTTCATATAGACTACTGTACAAAAGTTTGTGTTCAGTAAGTTTTTTTTTTCTTCTGAAAACCATTAACACATTCAGAAAGGACACATTAAATTAACCAAAAGTTTCCAAAACACATTAAGCTGCATAACTGCTTTCATCACTGATAATAATAGTAAATGTTTCTTGAGCAGCAAATCAGTATATTCGATTTTCTGAAGGATCGTGTGACACTGATGACTGGAGTAATGATGTTGCATCACAGGATTAAAGTACAATTTAAAATATACTCAAATAGAAAACATTTTATTATAGTTATTTTAAATGTTTCACAATATTGCTGTTTTCACTGCATTTCTGATCAAAGCTTTTTGAATGGCACCGTCGGTGACATTAAAGATTGAGAGCAACACACCTGCAACATGGATTTAGGATGTGGAAGCTCCTCCCCTTGATAGATTTTAATATACGCCTACAAACAGGGAACATAAACATTTGGATATTCAATAAAGCAGAAAATGTTCTGGAAATACAATCTGATTGGATGAAGCCTGTTCAATGACACTATAAAACTCTGTTCTACATTAATGTTGCTTGACAACTGTAAACAGACAACTGTCAGGCAAATGCACTATATTTCTTACCGTAATAATCGTTTAGTGTGATTAATAATTGACTTGATGAACAAAGACGTTTATTGCTCTAGTAGCAATAAAGACTTGCATCATTTGCTGCACTAACTCTACAGGAACACTTGAATATAGCCTCTTCAGTTTCAATCCTGACACAATTAACACCTGATCTGATTTGTGTTACAGCTGTTACTGCAGCTCAACTAATCAAATCTGACCTTGAAGTACTCCAGCAGGTCTCTGCACGTGACTTTAGCTCCGCCGATCTCTTTCTCTACCAGGTTCTCTGGTGCCAGCAGTAAAGGCACTAGATTCTGCAGCTCCCTCTTGAATTCATCATCAATGTCTGCACAAAAAAGGTCATGATGAGCCTAGAGTTCAAACGTGTGTGTACATGTCTGTGTCTAAGAGAAAATCCGTACCGACCTCTCAGTCTGCCATCAAAGAGAGGGTTAATGGCCACCTTCAGACCTGGATGTGGCAGCAGAAAGCAGCCTATGCTGGAGAAACAGCTGTGAATATGCTTCCTAACGTTCTGCAGCTCTTCATGTTGATTCTGCTTCACCTACAGAGAAGAAATAAAACACTACTCACACTCCATTCAGCATGCAGATGTTTATATGTTGTGTGCTTCATCTCACTTGTAGTCTCCGTTCCAAGAAGCGATTCCCTCCTTTGAGCCCATAGTCATGCTCGTACGGGTAACACCAGTCTCTGATCAGAAACAATAATTTCTAGAAGACAGTATAGAAGAAGAGTGAAGCTAAAGGCCAATTCCTACAAAATTAAAAAAAAAAAAAAAAAAAACATACTGATGATAATAACCTGATGATGTGACAATTGTTCGGATGCCCAATTTATTCAGATAAAAAAAAAAAGTCTCCTATGCACACCAAGGCTGCATTTATTTCATCAACAACAACAACAACTATTGGAATAAAATGTAATTTATTTCTATGATGGCAAAGCTGAATTTTCAGCATCATTACTCCAGTCCTTAGTGTCACATGATGCTTCAAAATTAATTTCTGATTTGATGCTCAAGAAACATTTCTTATTATTATCAATGTAGAAAACAGTTGTGCTGCTTATTATATGTAGAAAAAAATCTTTCCCCAGAATTATTTGAAGAATAAAAAACTCAAAAGAACAGCATTTACTGGGAATAGACATATTTTGTAACATTATAAATGTCTTTACTGTCCCTTTTGACCAATTTAAAAGTGCAACAAGTGATTGTCTTCAGAAACATTTTTTGTTATTCTGGTTGAAAGTCTCTTCACATGTCCACTTCGCAGGGCACCGTTGAATAGAACAAACATCGCACGTGATAATAGATACGAAATGTAATAGATACATATGAAATATGAAATGTGGGGGGTGGGGGGGGGTGCGAGGACTGGAATTGTAGTAATGAGCGTATATGCGTTCAGGGGACGTGGCTTTAGACAGCGATTGCAGGGAGGGTGGGACATTTGCTTTCAATGCTATCAGGCTAAAGTTAGCATTTTCCAAGATCTCCTACTGCACCTTTAATGTGTTCTTGCTGAATAAAACCTTTCCAAATAATCTGCTCCCAAACTTTTGAGCAGTAGTGTACATATATACACACACATGCATAATATATACATTAAATATGATGCATATCAGTGTCTGAATTTTATTTTTTTTTTATATCTGGGGCATACGTGTTATGTCGTGTACTCGGTGTGAAAATGATCAGCTTTTCTACCTGAAATGGTTTCTCATAGATCTCCTCCATTGCAAGTCGACCATATTCTGTGAATAGCTATAAAAGACACATGAGGTTACTATCCCACACACACTATTAACCCTAACAGTGTACACCAACAAAGAAAGCTGCTACCTGGAGATGCTGCAAATCATCTTCTTGGATATTTTGAGTAAGATTATAAACCTAAAAAAACAAGATTGTTAGGTTACCGAATATGATAATATGATTATCCTGAGCATCACTAATGTGCTTCAACACACCTGCACAGAGCTGGTCATAGTGCTCAGAGCAAAGACTGTGGCACAGTCTTTGATGGTGGACTGACTGTCAAAGGCTCCCTGAGTGTCCACCAACAGAACAGCCACCTTCAGACACACAGAGATTAGTCTTATCACACAGCCAAAATATCTTGACAGTGACATAATACATATCTTCATGTAAACGCCCATCCACCTTAGTTCCGTCTTCCTTTTCCACAACAAACACCTCACTCCAGGCCTGGATTCCCGTGGTCTCTCTCTCACAGCCTCCCCTCCAGGAGAAACCAGTCAACGGCTCATCGTCTCCTCCCATCCATGACTCAGATGACTACAAAGACACAGAAACAAAAACACTGTTCATGTGAATGTTCTGAAATGTACTTAATGAAGCATGCATAGTCACATCCATGTGACCTAGCTGGTTTTATACATGCGGGACGCGGCCCACAAGTTAAGACAAGTCAATGACAGGAGTCATCAGGAACTTGTTCTCAGGAATGAGAATTCAGATCTCATGCCTCACATTATTGAATGCATATGGGTGGTTGACGTGTAATTTTACTGTCCTCACCAAAAAGGGCCAATACATTCTTTTTCTCCCAATTTAGCCGTGTTATTTTGTATATTGTTATAGTGTTTATAGCTGTTATAAACAGAAAAAAAATATACAAAAATTTAGAAAATTAAAGAATTTTAATTAAAAAGAATTTTAAAAAATGATGGCGTATGCACTAGTCAACATCTGAAGTGGATCAAAACCTCTCATCAAAGTTGTCCTAAAACCAAAATGCGTTCTTGTCACAGGACATCTTTGATTAGCTTTTTTGATCCACTTGAAATGTTGACTACTGATAACAATTTTGTGACCAAATATTAATAATAATGTTCTTGTTTCACTGTAAAAAAACTGTCTGCATTATGCGTTTTCCCTGTACATTGGGGGAAAATATTTGACCATTTGCTTACTAAAAGCAACATGAAATGTGAAAAATAGAAACTTTAAGTGTGGATAGAAATACTTTATACTATCTAATTAGGATCTACATTAATGACTGAACAATGAATTTACTCAGTTAAGAAAGATCACAATTTTCTCATCAATTCTTGAAGCAACGTTTTGAGGACCCTTGAAAAATATTTAGAACCCCAACAGGAAGTAAATAATAAAATTAAGCTTTTGAAATATGACTAAAGTGAATTAAAATAAGATAAAATTTGGAGAAAAAAAAAGAAAATGTGACCAGTGACATCATATTAAAAACATACAATTTCTCATTTACAAATAAACACATTTAAATCTAAAATCTTAAATTATGTCCATTTCCCATCCGCTCATACATTTACGTCACTAGAAGGGGATTCGCTCTAACCTGATTATGCATGTAACGCAGCATGAAGTCCAGCAGGAAGGACTTCCCCTTGCGGAAGGCACCGGCCACAGACACCACAACCACATTGAGATCCTTCACATGTTCCTGCATCAGGATTTTTTCCAACGCAGCGGCATCCAACTCAAACTTATGATCATCCTCATTCGCGATCACAATTTGGATGGGTCGAGCCCCCTCAGGAACTGGATCCTCCTCCGGCTCAAGCTCTTCCACTACAGCACACGGTGCCACTCCATTAGTATCAGAGCTGAACCCCTCCAGTGAGCTCAATGCCTCAACGGGGCGGCACAATGGAACATCTTCCACACCGGTCATATCTGAAGGGCAAAAACAGGGTACTTTGAAGTTATTATCATCAAGCAAAAATATTTAAAAGATTTTGTTAACTGAAATAAAGCAACAATAAAATAAAATAGAAATTTGAAAGTTTAAGTTATTAACTGAAATAAATCAAACTGAACCAAAACTAATACTAAAAAACTGAAAATATAAAAATAAAAGCTAAACAAAATATAAATAAAACTATAATAGTATATAAATTATAACACTGGTCATTTGTACATTTAAATAATTGTATATATTTAAAAAAAATACATACATTGTGACCGTTATTTTTGATATTTTAAACTGATGAATTTAAGGCAAAGGCTGCCACAATCTCCTCTTTTGTTGTGCAATGGGTTGTGGGCAATACTGGCCAAAAAAAGCATGGATGTGAAAAATCTACATATTGAGACCAAGTCCTTGTTGGTCAGACACGGGTTCTGTGACGTTTCCAGCTTTGCTTTTCAGCACTTCACTAGCAGCTCATTACTGCGGTCACTTTCTATTCCAGGAGTGTGGGTCTCTGTTTTAACCCCATGCACTTTATCCATGAGCTGCGATAAGCCTAGATCCCTTCGGCCACAGGGCTAAATTTGGTCATTTTTGTCCTCGGGTTAAGACACATGTAACACAAAACAAACACCCTCTCTCCCCTTCGCTCTAGTCTCCTCAGGCTCACGGCCATTCGAGCAGAGCCGCTGGAACAGAGTCAAGCAGTGTCGGTGTGAGCAAACACACACCAAGGACACACTGGAGAGGGTACAGTCCATTCAAAACTGCTTCAAGTACAGGCCGATACAGATCTGTGCCACACTCATATTGGCCAGACCAAATAATTGGCGAATATTCAATTTAAATATAAATTAGGCTATAAATGGACCAAAGTGGTTCTGTTCATAAAAAATTGTCCAAACGTCCAATATTAATAATTAGTGAAGATCACTGGATATGATGAAGACAGTATTTCACAGCTATGCATCAGCAGTGTTTAGTAATCTGCGTTATTATTAATCTCATATACTGTACTGATTATGAGCATTTTAATAAGTAATCTATTCACAAGTGCTTAATTTTTGGAATCTGATTATGCAATCCAGATTATGACTTATATTACACTTAATTAATACATTAAAAAGTTGCATGACTGACTACATAATGATATACGACTCACGAGAGTTTGTGTGATGCTGTTAAACTCAAATAGTGAAATATAGAAAGAGGAGCCAACTAAAAATACTAAACTATAAGTAAACTATAATTTTAAATTAACTTCTTCCTTATGTCAGGAGATAAAATGATATAGGATAGCATGGCTGCATTTGTTAGCTAAAGGGGTCATATGATGTTGCTAAAAAGAACATTATTTTGTGTATTTGGTGTAATGCATAACATGAGGTTTAAGTTTCAAAAAACACATTTTCCACATACTGTACATTATTGTTGCTCCTCTATGCTCCACCTTTCTGAAACGCGTCGATTTTTACAAAGCTCGTCGTTCTGAGAAGCGAGGCATGCTCTGATTGGCCAGTTATTCAGTGCGTTGTGATTGGCCCGAATACCTCAAGCGTGTGATGGAAATGTTACTCCCCTTAACGTATTGTGATGCCGTGTCCCAGCGTGACGACGCAAAAACAATAAAACCCATTACAAACGAGGCATTTGTTGCATCCAGTGGGGACATAATTACTGATTATAATGACTTACACTGTCTTTTTAAACATTGCCATGTCTGCATTTGTGATCGGAGAAACGACAAACAACAAGCGCTACTCTAAACTGCTCAAAACTCGCGTTTGAATAGTCAGTGGTAAATTCTTTAAATATGAAAACATACTTACAGGCTGTGAGTCAGAAGCGCCAGACTGTCCTTGCAAATTTGGAATTGCCCCACTTTATAGAAACAGTCTTTGAGCAAGCCAGCATTGTAGGCTACTTTCCCAGGTTCAGGAAACAGTCCTCCGTAAAATGCGCTGCACACACTCGAATGTTTGGGTTGAGCTGTTCTAGAGCAGTGTTGTAAATACAACTTAACCACTGATTTCTAGTTGTGTCCTCTTTTGAAAGCCCAAACAAAGTACTTTCGCTTTTACAACGAAACACAGCGTCTCCAGGACATGGTGCCAGCGGCAGCAACAATACTACAGCGAGAATAAAAATCAAGCCCTTCATTTATTCATCTTTTTATTTTAGTTAAAAATACTGTTGTTTATTACTGTTATTCACAGCACTAATGTTAGCAACAACACTTTTTTTTTTAAATGTAACACTAAATGTTTGAATGAAATTTAACAATGCAGGGCTCCAGACTAACATTTGAGAGCAGTGGCACCAGCGCCACTAAGTTCTACAGATGGTGGCGCCAGGAGCAGATTTGGTAGCGCTGGGGGTGGTGTGTGGGAGTATTAAAATATAGATTATTTAATCATAAAATTACTATTGTTTTGCATTAATAAGTACAGTTACTAATAATATTACATGCTCATTTCTTGTTTCTTTCAAGTTTACACAGATTTGACAGTAAAGTACTAAACTTGAGTTGGGATGCATACAAAATGTACTTTTATTGACAACAGTAATGTGCAAATTCTGTTTTTATATAGAAAATGTATATATTCCACGTACCATTATTCTTTTTTATAGTATTATATGGAACTGACCAACTTCAGTGATTATGTGTGATTTAGTCGCAAATTGAAGAAAAGTTTGTGTTTTTCAAGGCACTTTGTGACTTTTCTTACTTCATACACAAAAAAAGTAGGAATGCACGATATTATCGGACTGATATCGGATTCAGCCGATAATGGCTTTAAATGTAAATATCAGCATCAGCCTGATATGAAAAATTATGCCGATATGTCTTGCCGATAAGAGGAATGGGTTAACTCACATGTGCTCAGGGTATGCTAGTGATTAGATCACATCAACAGTGTGGCTCATTCTTGAAGCAAAGTTTTGTCTGAATGACGATTAGATTGACTGTTTTGGATGGCTGCATTCAATCTGTGAAAGCACCTACAGAATGACGCGTTCGGTGTGAGATAGAGTAAATTTTTCTCTCTAAAAAATTCTCTCTCAAAAGGTTGTACAAACCCTGAAATAAATAATGTAATGCATTCGACTATTTCTACCACAACACCATGGTTATAGTTAGCATTAATACTTCTGGTTTTCTGACGTACGTCAGCGCTGTTTATAACAGAGAATTTTGTACAGAATTTGAATGATTCTCACTAGATCTCGCAGCAACCATAAGCCCCGTTCACACTACAAGTGACACGCAGCGACAAAGCGACACGTTCCCATTCATTTCAATGGAGAGCTGGTAATTTCCAGTGACACCAGCAACAGCGACCGGATGGGGCGTGTCCAGCGACGCGACAAAGTTCAGAATCCTTCAACTTTATGCAAATGAAGAACGACTTTCGGGAGCGACAGCCAATAGGAAAGAAGACAGTAGAGCTCATGTGATTGTTCTCCTCTCAGCTGTAGATAAACATATGCAATAGAAGAAAGTAGGCTGTGTTTCTCATTCATTTTTGTTAGTATGTACGAATTTAATTTAGATTTAGATTATATTTAGTCTTTTGCCTCCAAAATGTTTGTACTAAGTGGCAAGAACCCTGACTTGCTGTCAAGGCAACCAGTAGTGGGAACGCCCACCAGCGAACTCATCGCCAGCCCCTGGCGACATGCAGCGACAAAAGTCGCTACTAGAGTGAACGGGCTTTATTCATTGGGTGGCAAATTCAAACGTTTCTTACTGGATCTTGCAGCACTGTTGCATCTGTGCAGTATATATATATATATATATATATATATATATATATATATATATATATATATATATATATATATATATATATATATATATATATATATATATATATAAAATAAAATAAAAAGAGATCACCTTTTGATCTTTTATTTAAAAAAATTCACAAAAATCTAGCCTTTCATTGGATAATAAGAATTTAAAATGGGGGGAAATATCATTATGAAATAAATGTTTTTCTCTAATACACATTGGCCACAATTAATGGCACCCTTTTATTCAATTCTTTTTGAAACCTCCATTTGCAAGTTTAATAGCTCTAAATGTTCTCCTATAATGCCTGATGAGGTTAGAGAACACCTGACAAGAGATCAGAGACCATTCCTTCATCCAGAATCACTCCAGACCCTTTAGATTCCCAGCTCCATGTTGCTGCTTCTTCTCTTCAGTTCACCACTCATTTTCTACAGGGTTCAGGTCAGAGGACTGGAATGGCCAGCAGAAGCTTGGTTTTGTGCTCAGTGACCCATTTTTGTGTTGTTTTTAAGGTTTGTTTTTGGATTATTGTCCAGTTAGAAGATCCAAACATGGCCCATTATAAGACTTCTAACAGAGTCAGTCACTTATTGATTTTTTTATCTGTTGGTATTTGATAGAATCCATGATGCCATGTGTCTAAACAAGATGTCCAGGACCAGAAATATAGGCCCACAACATCAAAAATACAGCAGTATATTTCATTGTACACATGGGGTACTTTTTATCCCTGTGTGCACCAAACCCATCTTGAGTGTTTGCTGCTAAAAAGCTCATTTTTTAGTTGCATCTGACCATAGAAGCCAGTACCATTTGAAGTTCCAGTCGTGTCTGACAACTGAATATGCTGGAGATTGTTTTTTGGAAAGCATTTTCTTTTCTTGATTTTTTTTCTTGAAACCCTCCCAAACAACATGTGGTGATGTAGGTGCTGTTTGATCATATTTTTAAAGGTTTTCTGACCCTGAAACTCAACCTTTTTCTGCAATTCTCCAGCTGATCCTTGGAGAGTCTTTAGCCACTCAAACTCTCCTCCTCACCGTGCATTAGGACGATATAGACACACGTCCTCTTCCAGGCAGTTTCGTAACATTTTATGTTGATTGGAAATTCTTAATTATTGCCCTGATGGTGGAAATGGGAATTTTCACTGCTCTAGCTCTTTTCTTAAAGCCACTTCACTAATTTGTGAAGCTCAATTATCTTTTGCTGCACATCAGAAATATATTCTTTGGTTTTTCTCATTGTGATGGATAATTAAGGGAATTTGGGCTTTGTTTTCCCTCCTATTTTTTATTTCTGTGGAACAGGAAGCCATGGCTGGATAATTTCATGTTCATAATCACCCTGGAGTGCTCAAAATTGTGAATATGAATGTAAACATATTTCAGATATATTTTACTCATAAGAATTTCTAGGGGTGCCAATAATTGTGGGCCCAATTGTTTCATAATGATATTTCCCCCATTTTAAATTCTTATTATCCAATGAAACCTTAGATTTTTGTGATTAAAAAAAAAAAAAAAAGATCAAAAGGATTAACAATGCACATTTATTTTCACAGCCTTCTTTGATAATATTTACCAAGGGTACCAACAATTCTGACCACGTGTGTGTGTAATTATATATATATATATATATATATATATATATATATATATATATACACACACATATATAAGACATACAAATCAGACACTAACATCTAACACAATAACCACCTGCTTATATCTTATCTGTTCATAAACTCACAGATATAATTGCAGAGATAAAAGTTAACTTAATATAATCACCCTGCGCGCTTCAACATCACCACATGTTGATTTACTGGACAGAACAGCCTAGCCCTAAGCAAAAGTAAATTTACATGGCAAATTACCCTGGTAAGTTCTGAGACTAAACACACAGACATACAGGACATCCACCACCCTAAAGCTCAAGAGAGCATACACGAAGCACAACTCATTTGAGGTGAATGTAGATACCAAAGTTTCATTGGTTTCCAGCGGCGCGCGAGATCTTTGAAGACCTGACCGCGCGCGCGCACGAGCTTGTCAATCACAAAGCAGCTGGCGAATTCAGTGACATACAGAAATTAGGCTAATATAACTTGCCAAAACAGTTCCACTCACAAACTACCAATGCATTGGAGTTTACTGCATAACGCACACCGAACGACCATGACAAAGCAAGAAAATAAGAAAGCCTGGCTCCAAAGTTTGCAAGGTTGCAAATTAAGCCATCTAATAATAGCAACCATAAAAATAACTTAAGAACTCACCGAGAACACTGCCGTTTACCAATAAACATGCGCTGAGAGTGTGAATATCACGCATAAAACCGTTATGGTGTCAGTGACAGGTCTCGCAACTCTCTGAAGCGCGTCTCACGAGGCTTTTACCGTCAACAAGCGCTCAATGTCTGGCAAACTCTCCGTTTCAGCTCTCACTGCACGAGGCGATCCGCTTTCTACCGTGAACCGATTCACACCTGGTCGAGTTTGACCGTGACCAGATATAACACGAGCTCAAGTCCCCGTTTTTTAACTTTTAACCGGTCGTTAAAACACAGACGATCGCAAACTAACAAACAGGCACCCGGAAAACACAATGAGATCGTAAAGAACGGCTTTCAGATCATACACGATATGAAATGAGGCTGTCACCTTCAGCAAAGTTGTGGCATTTACGGTTCTTCTCTGAGAAATGCCGATTCCTCGGTCCGCTGTCTTCCGCCATCTTGGTTCTGTTCAAACTTTGCTGTGACGTCGCACAGCCCCAGTTTCGCTCATACTGTACATATCAACTTGACGCAGTCATTCAGAGAGAGATGTTTGGGAAACAAAGACCGGTTTGTCAGTGTGGGTAACAAAACAAAAAAGAACTACAGCTCTTACAAGAAAATTTGACATAAAAACAAAAAAGTACTAATGCACTATTTTAATGTCACTCATTAAAAAAAGTCCAAGTTATGAAAGTCCAAGCCACTCACAATATGTAGCTAATACAGTATAGCCATTACTAGAATCTGATTATAAATGTTGTAGGCCTACATCATATATTAAACAGCAGCAGCTGTGCCTACTACAATAGAAAAGCTGCTGAAAAACTAACTGTTGACCAAATTTGTGTTTTTAAAAGACTATATTCTATATTTAGATGCAGATTTCTTCCACTGAAGAACAGAATGCTCTTTGGGTCTCTTTGGAGAAAATTGTCTTAATGTTTTACACAAATTTGTGGAGTTTGATCTCAGATTTATGCCATAATGCAATTTTTCCCTGAGAAACTAAACTACAGAAAACAAAAGAGGTGTGAAGATTTAAAGGAGCAACTCTCAGAGGCACAGCATATCTAGGACTGGTCTAATTTTAGACTGACACATTTAAAATCCATCTGCATGTGTTGCCCGTTTTATAACTCTCCAGGTCAGAATGTCACAAAATAATTATTTGGTGAAAAATAAATAAATGACGAATGCATAGAAATTCAAGAGGAAATGAACTAACAACACTGTGGTACGGATTAAATTTATTAAATAGAAATCGTATTGCAATAATTAGTGATCATTAATAAAATGTTATTATTGTATTGTAGTTATTATAATTTATTATTACAGATCAGTAGCCTGTATTATTAGATCTTCAGTCTTAAGTCTGTTACACATCCTCTTCAAATCCCACAAAGCTTGCTTTATTTTGTACTATCAGTGTTGTGATCTAGACAAGTACTACAAGACAAGAAATAAGTTATGGTAGAATTCATTTTTGGGGGGTAAAATACTGGGGGTAAAAGATATGTTTTGCCATATCTGTTTTTAATATTTGTTTTTGTTCACATGCAATGTGCTAAATTTGATTAAAGATTTTAGTAATTTGTTAGTGGAATGCATTTTAACATCAGCGTTTAACATTGCATTTAAAAATTGTTCATAAATGCATATTGCAAAATCAGAGCAGCAGCACCAATGTCCAAACATTTCCATATTTATAATTGCGCAGTACTCCCCCGATCCAGATGGTGGCAGTATAACACCAACAAACTCTATTTACTTGCACAGTGGGCGGTACTTTGTAGTTTATTAACTCAAGTGTAGTCGTGCCGTGTTGTAACTTTGGTTTCAATGGTGGACTTGTGAACGCAGTCTGAGCGAAAGGCTTGTTTGGGAATGACGGAGGTGTGTAAAGAGGAGCGCGGCTCTGCGCGGGGTCCGGCCGAGAGATGGAGCCTGCGCTCCGGCGCTGTGAGCGTGGAGATCCTCTCCCTGGGCTGCGTGATCCAGTCCATCAGGACACCAGATCACAGCGGACAAACTGCGGATATAGTGTTAGGATACGATGATGTAGAAGGCAAGTTTCAGTCCTTGTGAAATCAGAGTTGGAAAGAGTTTAATTATTGTGAATGGCAGGTGTTTGCGACTGATGTGTTGATTAGAGGCACCTGCCAGATGTGGCCACTCAGTACAGAAAAATTACAAGAGGAAACAATAGATTCTTTAACCCCTTAAGTGCTCCACATTTTTAAACAGACGTGAAAGTGCACTATCCAAACTTAAATTGTTATAATTAATGAACGCTTTGGAATAGTAAGGTTGTTTTTTGTTTGTTTTTTTTTAAAGAGGAGAATCTGCAGATTATTGCAGAAGAATCATTTCAAAATATTAAAGTATCAGAACGTTATAAAACTTAAATTTACTGTAAAGAAAATGCACTGTACCAATTTTTTATTTTATTTGATATAAAATAAATATTTTACAAAATATTTTTGAATCCAAAATTGCTATAAAATTAAAGCTAGAAAAAAATGTAGCGCTCCAAACAGGGAAAAAAAAGGCCTTGTATTGCAGGTCCTTGTACTACAGGTGCGTAGAGCCAATGATATATTTGAGAATGAGCAAAAAAGGGTGGCTAACCGCACACTGATCCACTCAAGACTGAACAGTTAAAAACAAATAGACACAAATAGACACCAGCAGTTTTGTTTTTAACTCTCATGCACTTTGCACTTTTTGCACGATGCAATCAAATTTAAAAAAAAAAAAAAAGTTTTTGTAGACTTTTTCAGTCTTGAGTGGATCAGTGTGCAGTTAGCCACCTTTTTTTGCTCATTCTCAAGTATAAAATTAAAGCCTCATGTCTAAATAAGTTATGTTCCAAATTTGAAGTTGATATGAAAAAAAATTGAGGTTCCTGTGAGATTTTATTTAGGGTGTCATACCACAAACAGCCACCGGGTGCCATCAAAACTCTATTGATTTTTTAAATGCATTTTTCTGTCACAACTGTCTAAATTTCTGTCAATATTAGGTCTATCACAAAATAACCACCAAATATGGAGTCCTGAGACTCCCGAGACCTTTCCGATGATATGTATTTTGTCAAGATTATAAAAATTCTACATGACCGTAATACATTTTGTAATGTGACACTTGACTCCACCCACTAAGGGGGAGGAGACTGCTAAAAGATTTTAAAGCACCATTTCCATGGCAACGCAATGTAAAAATTCTTAATTAGATTACAAGGGGAACAATTGAAGGTTTTTGCATTTCAGATAAATAAATAAAAAGATTAATTCAAATTTTTTGATCCAGTTGGTAAAACATTTCAGTATGTAGTCAAGACATTTCTCACGAAATTCTCCTTAATGCCAATCTAAGCTGCAGATCTCACCTTCATTATAAAGCTTCCTGAATGTCAATAATTGATTTACTTGTTTCATTCAAAGGGATTTGAGGAGACATCATTTTTATTTATTAATATTTAGAAGGAGAGTCGTGCCTTTGAATATTGTTGCGGTCAAAGGTTGAGAACCTCTGCTGTAATCAGGCATGGTTATATGGGCAGATGATCTCTATAGAGATATTGAATAAAAAAAACATGCTTAATTCCCTTGGTTTCACTCTAGGTTATCTCTCAAACCCTCGCTACTTTGGAGCTGTGGTAGGCCGGGTTGCAAACCGCATTGCCAAGGGCCGGTTTGTGGTAGATGAGAAGGAATATAAACTGGCTATAAACAATGGACCCAATGCTCTGCATGGAGGACTGAAGGGCTTTGACCAGGTAAATGAACATACAGTATTTATGAATTTGAAATGAAAACCAAGTCTATCCCTTTTCT
Source organism: Onychostoma macrolepis (assembly GCF_012432095.1). Lineage (NCBI taxonomy): Eukaryota > Metazoa > Chordata > Actinopteri > Cypriniformes > Cyprinidae > Onychostoma > Onychostoma macrolepis. The sequence goes on along the minus strand of NC_081167.1, from coordinate 8,380,705 downwards.
CCAAAACAAGCTTCATTATACAGGTGCTGGTCATATAATTAGAATATCATCAAAAAGTTGATTTATTTCACTAATTCCATTCAAAAAGTGAAACTTGTATATTATATTCATTCATTACACACAGACTGATATATTTCAAATGTTTATTTCTTTTAATTTTGATGATTATAACTGACAACTAAGGAAAATCCCAAATTCAGTATCTCAGAAAATTAGAATATTACTTAAGACCAATACAAAGAAAGGATTTTTAGAAATCTTGGCCAACTGAAAAGTATGAACATGAAAAGTATGAGCATGTACAGCACTCAGTACTTAGTTGGGGCTCCTTTTGCCTGAATTACTGCAGCAATGCGGCGTGGCATGGAGTCGATCAGTCTGTGGCACTGCTCAGGTGTTATGAGAGCCCAGGTTGCTCTGATAGTGGCCTTCAGCTCTTCTGCATTGTTGGGTCTGGCATATCACATCTTCCTCTTCACAATACCCCATAGATTTTAAGGTCAGGTGAGTTTGCTGGCCAATTAAGAACAGGGATACCATGGTCCTTAAACCAGATACTGGTTGCTTTGGCACTGTGTGCAGGTGCCAAGTCCTGCTGAAAAATGAAATCTGCATCTCCATAAAGTTGGTCAGCAGCAGGAAGCATGAAGTGCTCTAAAACTTCCTGGTATACAGCTGCGTTGACTGTGGACCTCAGAAAACACAGTGGACCAACACCAGCAGATGACATGGCAGCCCAAACCATCACTGACTGTGGAAACTTTACACTGGACTTCAAGCAACGTGGATTCTGTGCCTCTCCTCTCTTCCTTCAGACTCTGGGACCCTGATTTCCAAATGAAATGCAAAATTTACTTTCATCTGAAAAGAGGACTTTGGACCACTGAGCAACAGTCCAGTTCTTTTTCTCCACAGCCCAGTTAAGATGCTTCTGACGTTGTCTCTGGTTCAGGAGTGGCTTGGTAGCCCTTTTCCTGAAGACGTCTGAGCGTGGTGACTCTTGATGCACTGACTCCAGCTTCAGTTCTCTCCTTGTGAAGCTCTCACAAGTGTTTGAATCGGCTTTGCTTGACAGTATTCTCAAGCTTGCAGTCATCCCTGTTGCTTGTGCACCTTTTCCTACCCAAATTCTTCCTTCCAGTCAACTCTGCATTTAATATGCTTTGATACAGCACTGTGTAAACAGCCACACCCTTCATTAATGACCCTCTGTGACTTACCCTCTTTGTGGAGGGCGTCAATGTTCGTTTTCTGGATCATTGCCAAGTCAGCAGTCTTCTCCATTATTGTGGTTTCAAAGAACAAGAGATACCCGGAATTTATACTGTAGGGATGGTCATTAATTGAAACTCAAATGTAAATATTCTATTTTTCTGAGATACTGAATTTTGGATTTTCCTTAGTTGTCAGTTATAATCATCAAAATTAAAAGAAATAAACATTTGAAATTATATCAGTCTTTGTGTAATGAATGAATATAATATACAAGTTTCACTTTTTGAATGGAATTTAGTGAAATCAACTTTTTGATGCTATTCTAATTATATGATCAGCACCTGTATGTTATGCGAGTCAGCAGACATGGTTTGTGTGTTGTAGGCCGTGTGGACCACAGAGGCGGTAGATAACGGCGTGAAGCTGAGTCACAGCAGTCCAGATGGTGATGAGGGTTATCCTGGGAACCTAAACACTTCTGTCACCTACAGGCTGGAGAAGAACACACTGAGTGTGCTGTACCACGCACAGACTGACCGTACTACACCCATCAACCTCACCAACCATTCATACTTCAACCTGGCTGGACAGGTACGGCTACAAGCACAGTTTATAAACCTCGTCTTATACACTGCATGGTTAAAGTCTTTTGTGGACACGACAGGTGTATTCCTACTCTTAATAAATGCTTTTTCGTATCCCGCTTTCTGCAGGGGACACCAGACATTTACGACCATGAGGTGACCATCTCCGCAGAGTCGTACCTGCCTGTGGATGATACGATGATCCCCACAGGTACTTTTTTATCACATTATTTTAGAGAATTATATCTTTTAAACATCTATAACCAGAAACTGTCATGCATAGTTTTGTGTGGTTTCTTTACTATGTACAGGGGAGGTGAAACCTGTGGAGAAGACCCTGTTTGACCTGAGAAAGCCTGTCCTCCTGGGCTCTAGACTGAAAGAGCTGCCTGGTCCTGGCTTTGATCATAACTTTTGCCTGCGTTCACCTGGTGAACCACCACTGGAGCAAAAATGTGCACGGTAAACTGTGTTATATCAATTGGATTATTGAGCCCACCTGATTACTCTATATGTGCCTTAATATTACTGCACGTGTTGGTCTGTGTAGAGTGGTGCATCCTGGGACGGGTCGTGTTCTGGAGGTGAGCACTACACAGCCTGGGGTTCAGTTCTACACGTCCAACTTCCTGGATGGGACAGTGAAAGGAAAGGGTGGAGCTGCTTACTCCAAACACAGTGCCTTCTGTTTAGAGACCCAAAACTGGCCAGATGCTGTTAACCAGGTAAATGAATTAAAAGTACATTTTGATTCAGACAAAACAAATTGTAAAATGTACACACTTCAAAAGTTTGAGGTCAGCAAGATATTATTTTTAATACTGCTATTCTGTTGGGATGCATTAAAGTGATCAAAATTGACAGTAAAGACAATCATAATGCTGCAAAATGTTCTTTCGAACTTTCTATTAATCGGAAAATCCTGAAAATTGTTTAACGGTTCCCACAGAAATATTAAGCAGCGCAGCTGTTTTCTACATTGATAAGAAATGTTTCTTGAGCAGCAAATCAGTATATTAGAATGATTTCTGAAGTGACACTGAAGACTGTATGCTGCTGGAAATTCTTTGCATCACATCACATGAAAAAAATACATTTTAAAATATATTCAAATAGAAAACGGATCGTAATAATATTTCAAAATGTTACTGTATTTTCAATTAAATAAATGGAGCCTTGGTGTGCATAAGAGACGTAAATTAAAAACATTAAAAAATCGTTCAAACCTCAAACTTTTGAACTATAGTATACATTAGACTATATAACATATACAGACCATATTTGTGACCCTGGACCACAAAACCAGTCTTAAGTGTCAATTTTTCGAAATTGAGATTTATACATCATCTGAAAGCTGAATAAATAAGCTTTCCATTGATGTATGGGTTGTTAGGATACAACTATTTGAAAATCTGGAATCTGAGGGTGCAAAAAAAATCGAAATATTGAGAAAATCGCCTTTAAATTTGTCCAAATGAATTCTTAGCAATGCATATTACTAATCAAAAATGACGTTTTGATATATTTACAGTAGTAAATTTACAAATAATCTTCATGGAATATGATCTTTACTTAATATACTAATGATTTTTGGCATAAAAGAAAAATCAATAATTTTGACCCATAGTGTATTTTGGGCTATTGCTACAAATATACCTCAGCGACTTAAGACTGGTTTTGTGGTCCAGGGTCACATTTGTGTACTTGTTTATCTATATAAGTGATGTTTTTGCTTTATTAAAAAAAGCTAATGTTTCTGAATTAATGAGAGATCTCTGTCTCTTCTCAGCTTCATTTTCCTGATGCTCTGCTGAGGCCAGGAGAGACGTACACACACACAACTCGCTTCACATTCTCAGTGCTCTGAAATTACAGCAGCATGCGAAGTTTACTTTTACACCTTTTCTAGCATAATGTTAAATGACCAATACAATGTACTGCTTCTAAGACCATGGTATTGTATTTCTATAATTTGCATGTGTTTTATTAGGGGATATTTATTCCCCCTACCATAAATTCTACACTAACACAATTACTACTTAAAGTTAAAATTAACATTAAGGTTTGCTTGTAATTATAAATTTGAATTTCATCTAAATGGAAACAAAGAAACACTGTAATTTGATTACCAAATATATATTTTTTTTTAGGCGAATACCATAATAGCGTTACCCAAAAAATGCAGTCATGTAATGAGACAGCTGTAACGTTTTTACATTTGCACAAATGATATAAACAATTATTTTGTAACTCGTGTGCCCAAAACATAATTGGGGAAAAATGTTTATTTAAAAAAAGAAAATCCATTATTTTTAACCCAGTTTATTTATTTTTAAATGCACTTGATAATGCATCTTTTGGCAAAAATATGACTTTTCATAGTAGTCCCACATTATAATAGAAGTTAATAATTCAAAACACAATAACAGTGTCTTTTATAATTTGACTCAATTCATCCTCACAAATACCTCATGCCATACATTCAAGATTCATGCACATGTCGTCTTGTTTCTATAACATTGCATTAAAGCAGTCCAATATGGACTCTGGGATTTAGGAAACGTTTGTGTGAAATCACACAATGCCAAAGTATATTTTCTGCATTTACTCTGTAAAAGAAAATGAAAATGTTTCAAGTGCCTCCACAAAATTCAACAAAATCATCTACTGACATGTTATAAGGCTGTTTTCAGGTGAACATCCCGCTGTTGTTTAATTGTGAATAGTATGTGAGTGGTGTGAGAAGAACGTTAAGTATTGGATGCTACTGTGTGGAGATGAGCGATACTATGGTGTGTATGATTCGAGATCCTCGAGAACAGCTGATCAGATCCATGCTGGGATTTCTGATCTTCTCCTCTAAGAGCTGATCCAGCTCCCACCGCAGCTCTTTCACCAGCTCAGCCACCTACACAAACACAGTCTGAAATCAAGTACTGCCATATATATATACACATGATATAATATTCTAGTGCAAGTCTCTTTTACCTCATGAGACGCAGCAGCAAATTTGATCCAGCCATCGTCCAGAGAGATGATGAACTCTCCACGCTGCAGCTCCACGCTCACTTGCCCGCCACCGAACAGCACCATGGGATACACGCACACCATGCTACAGTCACGGATAAACACGCGACTGGTCTTCACTTTCTCATGGTACACGAGGTATGGGCTGTCATAGTGCCGCACCTACACAGAGTGAAAGTTTATATATATAAACAAACAAACTAACTCTTTTTCAGTAATTGTTTAGATACCAAGCCAGAGCGAATGTAGTTTAGGTGAGATAGTTACAGAGAAGTTGACGGAGGAGGGGTGTATGTGGACGGCTCCGTCACTCTTGGTCATGAAGCGCAGCTCCTCTGCTTTAGGCTGCATCTTCACAGCTCCTTTACTAGTGAGCTTATACTTTCCCTGAGGAGATCGCACCTAAATAATACATGGCATGATTTACACACATTCACATTAAACATCTTACACACTAGTTCAGAGAAATCTGTGCACCGACCTGGACTACATTAGGGTAGAGAGCCGCACACAACATGGCTGACATCAGCTTTGTGTTATCAGAGTTCAGGTTGGCCTGCGAGGGACCGAAAAACAAAAGAACAGGTCACAGGTTGTGAGTTGATTCTAATGGTTTTCATCATTGTTTTTACCTAAAGTGTTTATATCTTGTATTGATTTTACCCAAGAGTCTAAAACAACACAAACTTAAACCTACCACTGAACAATTTCATATATTACTAGTGTCAAAAAAACACTCACTGTCCAGAAGAGAAGGGATAAAACATCTTACAGTTTTGAAAACAGCACATATTAATCAAAGAATGATCACTAGAATATGTGATCAAATGCCCCATTTCATCTAATGTTCTCTTTATTTTAACAATTATTATATTGCATTGACATTACATTAACACTCATTACATCTAAAACAAGCAGTCTTAGACTGTTAATTAATTAAATATTTCCTTTAAGAAAAACAAAAAATGTATAAATATTTAAATGATTTTTCTATTTTAATTTTACAACTAAAAATCTTTCGGAAGGATTCAAAGCTGTTGTCAACACTGTCAGAAATGTATGAAAACAGTATGTAAATTCTGTCATCATTTACCAAACAGTTGATGGTAGCCATTGACTTCCATAGTATTTTTTCGATACTATGGAAATCAATGGCTACCATCAGCTGTTTGGTTACCAACATTCTTCTATATATATATATATATATATATATATATATATATATATAACATTTTTTATTTTTTTGCATTTGGCAGAAACTCATACAGGTTTGGAGCGGAATGAGGGTAAGTAAATGACAGAATTTAATTTTTGAGTGAACTATCCCTTTAAATCAGGCAATATCAAGATGATCATTTCAAATTTCTATGATCTTAAGTACATAAACTTGAATTTCTTTCAGTTCTGTAGTTTTTGTCCCAGCTCTCAGGAATCACTGTTACCTCATAGCCTGTGGCCTCCAGCACCCCATCACTTCCTTTTGAGCTAATTTTTTCAATGACCCTGGCCTTCAGTCCATCCTTCACAAAGCCAATATCGGACAGAAGCTCTGCAAACTGCCTTTTCATACATGCTATCTCCTGAGAGAACACACACAACACAGAACAGTTATACCAGAAATGGTATGCCAATGGCTGACATCTACACTCAGCCAATCAGCGTCCAGTCTCACCTGTAAGCCCCGGATTGAGAGGAAGTTCTCTCTGCAGTACTGGTAACCAGCCTTAAAGCCGCTGTGTGACGCGTTACACCAACCCTGAGCAAACACATCAGATATCAGCACAAGTCTTCATGATTAGAACAAACAGCATACTTCATGCACATGAACTGGCAAACTATAAATGAACAAGCACCGAATAATGAGCAAGGCTCAGATCTTAATGGGTAATTATCAGAAATGCATAATAAAATTTTTTGACTGATATGATCAGAAGCAGATCAATATATTGAGGAGACTGATAATTTTCATGACTGACCATCGGCTGATAAAAGTGTCTAAAAGTGTTGTTTGCATTAAAAAAAATTAAATAATAGCCTTGTCAATGGAAAATAAAATTCACTGAAATATTTTTTAGTATATTTACATACTGAGTAAATATGTAAAATAACTGCTCATTTAAATTGAGCAATTTATCTCATTTACTGTTATTAAATTGCATTATGTATCTATCAATATTAAAACAATATTTTTTTTAAAACCCATACTGGAAGAGCTATATTAAATATTATAAATCAATAGTTTAGAAGTTTGGGGTCGGTAAAGTTGTTTTAATGTTTTTGAAAGAGACTCTTAGAATCACCACTAGGCTTATTTGATCAAAATACAGTAAAAACAGTAAGATTGTGAAATTATTACAATGTAAAAAATGTCAAATGATCCTTTTGAAATCATTCTAATGTACTGATTCACTGATTAAGGTATATTTATTATTATCAATACTGAAAAAAGTTGTGCCGCTTAATATTTTTGAGGAAACCGTCATTAATTTATGATAAGTTTTTTATTGATTGTTTAGAAATAGGAAAAAATGAGTCTGATGTTATCAGCTTCTAATATCAGCCTAATAAAAGCAATGGCAAGAATTAAAAAAAATCCAAATAATGATACTGATCTGCAGGTATGTCTGTATGTCTGTGGATGGATTTAATTTACCAAGGTCAAATACTGTAAAATACACTTTTATTAGGAGCTATAAAAGCATAATAAAATAATCTAACAAATTTTAAGAAAAAAAAAAAAAAGCAAGCGAGTAGTGAAGGATTATGAATTGTGTACCTCTAGTCTTTAATTTGATCAGAGCCTGTACTGACCTTGTACGCCTGCAGCAAAGCCAGATGGTCGCTGTTTGCCAGAGAGAACCCCAACTTCTTCTCATTAGCTTCTTCTCGTTTATCCCAGGGAGACACCTGCAAGTATGGCAGGATCTCAGGTAACTTAATACTGCACTGGAGTAATATCTTCCACATGTGTCTGGTGACTTACGAATGGACTCTTGAAGGCCAGGCTGGCGGCGATGGTGAGGGCAGGGTCCAGGCAGCGGAAGATGGCTCCCAGCAGCATGAGTTTACCGATGCGGACGTCCACAGGCAGACAGGCCAAATGCCAGCCCAGTGGAGTCAGAGACTCCTTGTCCGTCAGGGCACCCAAGGCACACAGGCGCTGTTTAGCAGCCTCCAGACTGCCCTCCGTGGGTGGCTCAATAAGCTGAGAGAAAACTGATTCCAGAGGACGCTCCGCAAACACCTCCAACACCTTAACCCTGGGAGAGAATTTAAACTATTAAGAGCTAAACAAATCACATGACGTTTGCTTGTGTTGAAGGAATAGTTTACCAAAAATGAAAATTTGCTGAAAGGCCTTTCAAGATGTAGATGACTTTGTTTCTTCATGGGAACAGATTTGGAGAAATGTAGCATTACATCACTTGCTCACCAGTGAAGTGAATGGGTGCCGTCAGAATGAGAGTTCAAACAGCTGATAAAAACTGTGATAATAATCCACACCCCTCCAGTCCATCAATGAATGTCTTGTGAAGTAAAAAGCTGCATGTTTGTAAGAAACAAATCCATCAAGATGTTTTTAACATTCAAACTTTGCTTCGGCTAAAATATAAGCCCACTATCCATAATATTGCTTTCTCCAGTAAAAACGATGTCTCGTCTAAATCAGGAGTGAAATATACACAGATCAAGCAAGCTGTTTCACAAGCAAAACCAGTCCAAAACTGTTCTAAACAAATATTTTGGTGGATTTGGACATAAGAGGACAACAGTTGATGGACTTTGTCACTAGAGGAAGTGTTATTACGGATTACAGATTTTGGCCAGAGGTGACGGTTTTAAGTTAAATAGCCTTAATGATGGATTTGTTTCTTACAAACACACAGCTTTTCACTTCACAAGACATTAATTGATGGACTAGAGGATTACTTGTGGATTATTGTGATGTTTTTATCAGCTGTTTGGACTCTCATTCTGACGGCACCCATTCACTGCAGAGGATCCATCCAAGTGATGTAATGCTAAATTTCTACAAATCTGTTCTGATGAAGAAACAAACTCATTGACATCCTAGATGGCCTGAGGGTGCATTTCAGTACATTTTCCGCAAATTTTAATTTTGGGGTGAACTACTCCTTTATTTAAAGTTTTTTTTTTTGTTTCAAGGTTGTTTAAAGGTGGTTACCTTAGACAGAGCTGCTCCAGGGGAACTCTCTGAATCTCAGGAAGCTGCTGTTGGCTCAGGTGGTGTGTGAAGCGATGGCCTGTAAACAGATGGAAGCAGACGCCTGATGCCACACGACCGGCACGGCCTTTTCTCTGAAGAGCATTGGCACGAGACACCCATACGTCCTCTAGACTCTCCATACTGCGACTAGCGTCGTACCTAATACATGCACAAACATATGATAATGCATCCAGAACCACAAAGAATATTCAATGTCAACCAAGAAAAATAAATAATCTATGTTTGGACAGCGTCTCAAACCTCTTCTCCTTCATCCGGCCAGAGTCTATGACATACACCACATCGTCAATAGTGACAGAAGTTTCAGCGATGTTGGTGGAGATGATGATTTTGGTCACACCCTCAGGTGGGCGGGTAAAGACCGCCTGCTGCTCCTCATTGGACAGGGACGAGTGTAGAGGATACACTACACACCTAAAAAATTTACAATTATAAATATATATATATATATATATATATATATATATAACATCCACTTTTTACAGGTGAATCCGACAAACCAAAACATGTCCAGGTTACATTTCAGCCCATAATAATTGGTTCATTAATAATGATTTTTATAACAAACATCAAATTTTGGGGTCAGTAAGGCTTTTTAAAATTTCTCAAAGTCTATTATGTTCACCCAGGTGGCATTTATTTGATCAATTTAAGGCATTTATGCTGAATAAAAGGATTAATTTCTTTTCAAAAATAAATATATACTCACATATACATACACACATATACATATATATATATATGCACCACGCTAACGAGGTGACAAGTGGCACATGAGTGCTTCATTAAAAATAAATAAATAACATGGTGCAAAAGATTATTTCCTTTTGATTTTTAGGTAGAAAAAAATTACTTGTAAAGACTACTTTTTAACAAACTGCCAATTTACATGAACAGCACTGACTGAAAAACTGGCACGATTACAACAATGTACCTGTTTGTTCTTCTATTACTGAACATCCTGTTAGACTGCAGCTGCTCATATAATTGCTTTATTTCAGCAAGTCCTGGTAGGAAGACCAAAACAGCACCTGTGCATTCACCAAAAAAAGAAAAAGCAAAAAAAACAAACAACAAAAAAAACAGTCAATGAGTGTTTTTTTTTTTTTTTTTTTACCTTTCTAAGGCGGCTGTAATTATTTGAACAGGCGTCTAGTGCAGGGGTTTGTGGAGCTCTTTACCTGGTGGGTAGCTGTGCTTTCCATCAACAATCCACTCCAACAGACTCTCCACCAGGTCCATGTTGATTTTATCAAGATCCATAGCAGCCAATGTTTTCACTACAGACTTTGAGTAATCTTAACAAAAGATGCACAAAGATATACACAGTTCGGGGTGTTTTGTCATATTACACAGAGATTATTCAATAAGCAGGTTGAACTTTGTACAGTCACTAAAGATAGAAATAAGCATAGACAGGCTCGCAAAAAAACAGAAAAAGAATAATAAGCAGGCCCACAAAAAATAAGCACAGGAAAAGAAGACAAATCTGGTAATAAATCAATAAAACATGCTAAAATGACAGAATTCAAGTGTTTTTACTGGAATATCGGATGGTAAGATCCTGTTGACTGAGCTGCTGATCAGGGATGGAGTCTTTGACCGAATCCTTTTTCATGAGAGACGTAAAGGACCAGCTACCATCATCATCAAAATCCTCAACAGGAGCCCGTCCCTTCCCAGCCGTGCCACCCTGACCGGAGGGACGATTTTGCTTTGCGGAGCGCCGATATGGACTACCATCTTCAATTACATACCTTCACAACAAAAGAACAAACCAAATTTATTTTTGTGTGACAAATATATAAAAATCATAGATGAAGCTATATGTATTTTATGTGAATACTTGGTCTTGGCGATGGCGGCTTCGAGGAAGAACTGCTCCACTGGGAATGTATGTCCTTCAGATAGCAAAGTCCATTTCGAAAAGTGTGAGAGAAATGTGTAATGGATTAAATTATGAAGTTTACATCTTTAAAGGTGCACTAACTGTTATATGGTATATATACTACCTGGTATATGGATGCTGGGGCAGTTGTTGAAGTACTGTGAGAAGAGCTCGGCATTGAGTGTTGCACTCATCATAATTATTTTCAGATCCATCCTTTTTACAATCAGATCCTTCAGAACCAGCAACAGGAAGTCACTGTGAGACAGGAATCATGTGACTGTCAGACTCATGTGTGTGACTGAGATGTAATGTGCACGTGTGCTTTCCACAAACCTCTCTTCTGTCCGTTCATGGACCTCATCCACGATCACATGAGTGATGCCACTGAGCTCAGAGTCACCCTCTAACCTCCGCAAAAGGACGCCGGTGGTGCAGAACATCAGCCTGGTGCTGGATGACTGGATACAAGAAAGTATATACAGACATTATTATTTTTATTTTTTTTAGCAAGGATGCATTAAATTGTTTAAAAATGGGTTATGTTGTTACAAGATTCATATTTCAAATATATCTTCTGAACTTTCCATTCATCAAAGAATCCTAAAAAAAGTTTAATTGTTTCCAAAAAAAAAAAATTAAGCAGAACAACGGCTTTCAACTTTGATAATAAGAATCATGTGACACTGAAGACTGGAGTAATGATGCTGAAAATTCAGCTTTGTATCACAGGAATAAATTACATTTTAAAATATATTAAAATAGTAAGCAGTTATTTTGTATAAATACAGCCTTGGTGAGAATAAGAGACTTCTTTCAAATAAATTATAGAGAGAGAGAGAGATTTCAGCCTTTGACAATATTCAATATACTATATCTTGTACAGTGGGAAAAAATATTATTTGATCCTCTGCTGATTTTGTACATTTGCCCACTGACAAAGAAATGATCAGCCTATAATTTTAATGGTAGGTTTATTTGAACATTGAGAGACAGAATAACAACAAAAATCCAGAAAAACACATTTCAAATAAGTTGTAAATTGATTTGCATTTTAACGAGTGAAATAAGTATTTGACCCCTTCTCAAAACATGACTTAGTACTTGGTGGCAAAACCCTTGTTGACAGTCACAGAGGTCAGATGTTTCTTGTAGTTGGCCACCGGGTTTGCACACATCTCAGGAGGGATTTTGTTCCAGTCCTCTTTGCAGATCCTCTCCAAGTCATTAAGGTTTCGAGGCTGATGTTTGACAACTCGAACCTTCAGCTCCCTCCACAGATTTTCTATGGGATTGAGGTCTGGAGACTGGCGGCCACTCCAGGACCTTAATGTGCTTCTTCTTGAGCCACTCCTTTGTTACCTTGGCCGTGTGTTTTGGGTCATTGTCATGCTGGAATATCCATCCACGACCCATTTTCAATGCCCTGGCCCTGACGGTACATGGCCCCGTCCATCATCCCTTTGATGTGGTGCAGTTGTCATGTCCCCTTAGCAGAAAAACACCCCCAAAGCATAATGTTTCCACCTCCATGTTTGATGAAGGGGATGGTGTTCCTGGGGTCCTAGGCAGCATTCCTCCTCCTCCAAACACGGCAAGTTGAGTTGATGCCAAAGAGCTGGATTTTGGTCTCATCTGACCACAACACTTTCACCCAGTTCTCCTCTGAATTATTGGCAAACTTCAGACGGCCTGTACATGTGCTTTCTTGCGCAGCGGGACTTTGCGGGTGCTGCAGGATTTCAGTCCTTCACGGCGTAGTGTGTTACCAATTGTTTTCTTGGTGACTATGGTCCCAGCTGCCTTGAGATCATTGACAAGATCGTCCCGTGTAGTTCTGGGCTGATTCCTCACCGTTCTCATGATCATTGAAACTCCACGAGGTGAGATCTTGCATGGAGCCCCAGACCGAGGGAGATTTACAGTTATTTTGTGTTTCTTCCATTCGAGAATAATCGCACCAACTGTTGTTACCTTCTCACCAAGCTGCTTGGCGATGGTCTTGTAGCCCATTCCAGCCTTGTGTAGGTCTACAATCTTGTCCCTGACATCCTTGGACAGCTCTTTGGTCTTGGCCATGGTGGAGAGTTTGGAATCTGACTGATTGATTGCTTCTGTGGACAGGTGTCTTTTATACAGGTAACAAACTGAGATTAGGAGCACTCCCTTTAAGAGACTGCTCCTAATCTCAGCTCCTTACCTGTATATAAAAGACACCTGGGAGCCAGAAATCTTGCTGATTGATAGGGGATCAAATACTTATTTGACTCATTAAAATGCAACTCAATTTATAACATTTTTTAAATGCATTTTTCTGGATTTTTTTGTTGTCATTCTGTCTCTCACTGTTAAAATAAACCTACCATTAAAATTATAGGCTGATCATTTCTTTGTCAGTGGGCAAACGTACAAAATCAGCAGGGGATCAAATCATTTTTTTCCCCACTGTATGACACCATGATTTGGACTAAACAGTTATTGATGCCAATTTATTTAATAATATTTAATGTGAAAATAAAAACAGTTACTTTTAGTTAAATCACTTTCTATTGATTACGGTAGCAGTAATTCAACAAATTATGACGAAAATCTTATATCAGACATTTTGCTCAGCCTCAAGTAGCACCCAGAGTAAATGTGGTTGGTGTTTATAAACTGTGTTACCCTGACGGTCTCCAGACGGATCTGATAGCCTGTAGAGTGACCCAAGGCTTCTGCTCGTTCCTGGGCCACTCGGGTCGCCACAGCGATGGCAGAGATGCGCCGTGGCTGAGTGCAAATAACGTTGGCCACTCTATCCGGCCGTCCAGTCTGGAGGAAATGATCCAGGATAAACTGAGGAATCTGAGTGGTTTTCCCGCACCTGAAGTTACATTAATTCAGACATAAAGAGATGTCAAGAACATCAAATTTAACCAAATAAAAAACTAGTTAATAGAATACAAATGCTGCAGGTCACAGTCTTACCCAGTCATCCCGCTGATGACAAGAACCTGGTTCTTATCCAAACGCTCCAATATGGCCTCTCTCTTCTGCCATGCAGGCAGCTTCTGCCTCTGCTCCTGCATCGATGTATAGCGCCTCGACGACTGACAGAGAGAACACGCAAATCAAACTCTACCAAAAATCTATTTCTATATTCTATCACTTTCTTCTAGGTGGAAATTTGAACAATATCCCGGCTGTTCTCTTCCATATAATAAAAATAAATGGAAACAGGGTGCTGTCAAGCTACAAACTGATTCAAAAGTGCTCTATAATGAGGTTTGGTCACAAGACATGGGGGAACTAATGAAGTTTTTCAGTGAATAAAACTTACATTTCAGTCTGTATAATACATAAAGCTATCAAATGACTTCAGAAGTCTTGGAATACAGCGCTTTGGTCATACAGAATGAGCTTTTGAGAAGCTCATCTACTCACTAGTCAAGTTCTTGCAAACTATTTTAACTCAAACTTTCCAAATTGTCCATTTTAAATAAAGATTGAGAAAGAGCTTAATGGTGGTGAAAGTCAAGTGACCTTGGTGTAGTCCATTTATAACCTAACTTTCTGCCAGTTGTATTTTGGCTCTAAAGGTGTGTTAATTTTTGGAGATTGTCTTGATAGAAAATATGTGTATGAATCATAAGCTCTGAAGTTTATTTTCTGCAATAATCCAAAAGCCAGTATGAAAATCCAATTGGATTTTTGTTGAGAGAAGCAGGGTGATGCTCACTTACAGGTTGGCCTACAAAAATACATGATCACTGCAGCGCTCTACACAGGTATGAAATGATATGAGGATACATATCACAATCACACACACATCCAAACCAATAGGGGCAAGGCAGGCCTAGAACAGGTGTGTTACCTGTTTCCTCTTGAACTCTTTGCAGAGCTTCTTGTTCTCTTGCAGCATCTGCTCAGTTTTGATCTCGATCTTCACCATCCTCTTCCTCAAGTTAACATAGCTCTCGTTTTCCACTGGGATGCATTCTTCTTCGTCTTCATCATCATCACCATCTTCTGGTTCATCATCAATATCCTCTCTTAGGTATGAAGCATCTGATTAAACAGAAGAAGTTGGGTGAAATATTCATTCAAATATAGTTTTAATAATAATAATAATAATAATAATAATGATGAATTCTTAAGTCATCCAATCCCTCACCTTCCTTCTGTCTCACTCTGTGGTTTGTGCTCTCGGTGGTGTTGGTTAACTGATCTCTAGTTGCTTTATTGGTCATACTGTTGTTTTCTACAGTGTTCCTACTGCTCCGATTCCTGGCTGGAGTGACGGTGGGTGGAGCCAGAACAGGGGGCGGAGAACTGTATTTGTGATGAGCAGCTGACAGCAGCTCTCTGACAGGTCCGTCCTCCTCCAGACAGGAAATGAGGGTGTAGACCACTGGCTCTCCTTCATGCGCAGCACTGAGTGCCTGACCGAACAGGTACTCTGTGACACTGAGGCGTCCCGCGCCTGAGAGCGATTCATCAGTGCTACTGAAGGCCACGAGCGGCGCATGATTAGGATATAAACTACCTGGTTGGAAGCGAATCTCCAGCTGATAAACGGGAGCTTCTGTGCTGCTAAACCCTGGTTGACTTGCCTTACAATATTCTTTGGAAGAGCTGGATTCAGGAGTTTGGTGCTTGAACTTGCAACGGTTTCCATACTTACAGCCTGCCCCCTTCAGGTAAAACTTACAAATCTGATTGGATCCTGACTGCTTTTTACAATTCGCAGAGTCTGACATTTTGTTCCGCCTTTCATCCAGCCACAGCAAATCAAGCTGGATAGTCCAAACACGACTGCTGATGCGCTCACAGAAGCGATCCCCGTAGATTGCGGTCAAAGCCAGGGCCTCTTCCTGTCGCAGAGCTACACATTCCTCCTGAGAAGGGAGGTCCGATGTTTGGGGTCTGAGGGCACTGGAGCCGAAACGCTCAGTGAACATCTGGGATAGGAGGAGCTCTAATGTCGCTCCAACTTCACCACGTCCACTTTCTTCTCCAGCCTCCAAAGCTTGTCGACAGCGTTCACGGTCAAAGCCATACCTGCAACATAATGGGAAATACTGAGTTACTTATACACTATAATGAGTGATCAAACAGATTCATTACTATTTTAGTTTGATAAATAGTACACCAAGTAAGTACACCTCATCTACCAATCCAGGCATAAACTATCTGCCCACATTATGCTATAACACACTGTAAACATTTTTTGTTTTTGAATTTTTACAGAAAAAAGTAAAAATGCTTCAGTAAAAACATGTTAATTGGTTAATATATGGTTATTAAAAAACCTATGAATTATCGTATAATTTATAGTGAAAAACAGTAAAAGGACCCTCACAAAAGCTGCTACACAACATCACATATGATTATATTTTATATAATATAATCATCTATCATCACTTTTGCTATCTGTAATGTACATTATGCCGTTTTGTGTTATATTTTCTCGTTAAATCTTTTGCAGTCTCTTCTAAAGATGATGCACAAGAAAGCCCGCAAACAGTTTGCTGAAGACAAGCAGACTAAGGACATGAATTACAGGAACCATGTCCTGTGGTCTGATGAGACCAAGATAAACTTATTTGGTTCAGATGGTGTCAAGTGTGAGTGGCGGCAACCAGGTGAGGAGTACAAAGACAAGTGTGTCTTGCCTACAGTCAAGCATGGTGGTGGGACTGTCATGGTCTGGGGCTGCATGAGTGCTGCCAGCACTGGGGAGCTACAGTTCATTGAGGGAACCATGAATGCCAACATGTACTGTGACATACTGAAGCAGAGCATGGTCCCCTCCCTTCGGAAACTGGGCCGCAGGGCAGTATTCCTACATAACGACCTCAAACACTTGCTAAAGAAGCTGAGGGTAAAGGTGATGGACTGGCCAAGCATGTCTCCAGACCTAAACCCTATTGTCCATCTGTGGGGCATCCTCAAACGGAAGGTGGAGGAGCGCAAGGTCTCTAACATCCACCAGCTCCATGATGTCGTCATGGAGGAGTGAAAGAGGAGTCCAGTGGCAACCTGTGAAGCTCTGGTGAACTCCATGCCCAAGAGGGTTAAGGCAGTGCTGGAAAATAATGGTGGCCACACAAAATATTGACACTTTGGGCCCGATTTGGACATTTTCACTTAGGGGTGTACTCACTTTTGTGGCCAGCGGTTTAGACATTAATGGCTGTGTGCTGAGTTATTTTGAGGGGACAGCAAATTTACACGGTTATACAAGCTGTACACTCACTACTTTACATTGTAGCAAAGTGTCATTTCTTCAGTTACATGAAAAGATATAATAAAATATTTACAAAAATGTGAGGGGTGTACTCACTTCTGTGAGATACTGTGCATTAGGGTGTTTTGTGTTACATTTTCTGTTATTTATTTTTTACAGTTATTACCTAATAACAAATCATTACATTTATTATTTATAAGAAGAAAAACTTAAATTGCTTAACTTTGCATAATATGTCATTTGACTGTAAAATACTGTCAAATTTATGGTTATTGCAAGTAAAAATTAATAAAGGTCCCTTCGTGACATTAGATTAGATTTTATTTAAAAAGTTTTGCTTCTGTTTTTTCACGGATTTACATTAAGATGTTTTGTGTTATATTTTGTTTTTTACTGAATGTTTATCACATTATTTAAGCATCGTGTGTTACCATGATGGTGTTTTTTGTCTTTTGTGTATGACCCTGTGCACAGTCTAAACATGAATACTGGCCATGTTTTATGGACAGGCCACTTACAGTAAACTCAGATTCATCATGTGACTTTCTAAATGTGCATCACCTGTATTATTATGGTAATTACCAGTACATTATAAGGTAAAGTAGTTCAAGTAGGCTGATTTGTTAACATGAAATATAAAGTCATAAAATATATAGGCACCAATATGGCATCCTATAATACCTCACCGTACAACATCACCGTATTTATGGTGAATTTCTAGAAACCACAGTTCTTGTATTTCTACGTAAATTTAGCAGGACATTTTTTAACAGTGTACCATCACTACAAAAATCTTGAAATATAAACAATGATGCCAAAGTGTACCTGCAAAGAGTGCCCAGAGCAAACAGAGAGATCACCGGCTCTGGCTTTGTGTGCTTCTCCTCGACCGAGTCCTCCATCCAGTCATCACTCTCGGCACATTCTACTCCATCATCATGGGTTTTCCAGAACTGACCTTCCTCACGATGGTCTAGCTCATCATACTCCTCTTCCTCATCCTCCTCCTCCTCACCACCTTCATAGTCAGAGCCGCTACATGACAAAAATACATTCTTAAACACTGAACAGACACTGTAAGAGTTAGTGCGCAACACAGGGGTTAAAGGGATAGTTCACCCAAAAATGAAAATTCTGTCATTAATTACTCACCCTCATGTCGTTCCAAACCTGTAAGACCTTCGTTCATCTTCGGAACAATTTTGATGATATCTGAGAGCTTTCTGATCCTCCATAGACAGCAAAGATCCTAACACGATCAACACACAGAAACGTAGCAAGGACATCGTTAAAATAGTCCATGTGACATCAGTGGTTCAACCGTAATTTTACGAAGCCACGAGAATACTTTTTGTGCACAAAGAAAACAAAAATAACAACTTTTTTCAACAATTCGTCTCCTCTCCATTTTGGAGAGTATCACATATGTAAACAACGTATGCTGTTCTGTGTCAGCAGCACCGTATGCGGATACGTTGTTTACGCTTTGATCTGAACATAAACAATGTATCCACGTTCATACGCTACATACGTTGTTTACATATGTGATACTCTTCAAAATGGAGAGGAGACGAATTGTTGAAAAAAGTTGTTATTTTTGTTTTCTTTGTGCACAAAAAGTATTCTCGTGGCTTCGTAAAATTACGGTTGAACCACTGATGTCACATGGATTATTTTAACAATGTCCTTTTTACGTTTCTGTGCGTTGATCGTGTTAGGATCTTTGCTGTCTATGGAAGATCAGAAAGATCTCAGATATCATCAAAAATATCTTAATTTGTGTTCCGAAGATGAACAAAGGTCTTACAGGTTTGGAATGAAATGAGGGTCAGACAGAATTTTCATTTTTGGGTGAACTTTCCCTTTAAGAGAGAAAAAATCCATATGGAGAAAATGAACCGGGGAAAAAGAAATACTTGCAGAACCAAGGCCACTGTTGTCTCTATAGAAACAAACTCAAGTTCACCTATTTGGTGTCTGATACTCGTGGCTCTGAAGTTCCCGCAGAAGTTCTTTGACCTGCAGTTTGTTCTCTGACGTCATGTGTATCTTCTGCAGGGGCAGCTGCGCTTGCTCTGGTCTGAATCTGGATCTCTTATCCTCCTCATCATGTTTTCTGGCCAGCACCTGAGATCTTCCTCTGCCAGTTCCTCCACGAGCCCCACGGACACCTCTTGAACCTCTATATGAGGGAGGCTTGAATGACCGACTGGGACCCAAATCCAGGTTGAAATCATCTCCATCATCCCAACATCCACTAGCAGCTTTCTTGTTTCCACCTCCACCTCCACCTCCACCTCCTCCTCCTCTACCTCCACCTCCACCTCCTCTACCTCTACCTCTATTGAACCGTCCTCCACCCCGATTGGGTTTGCTTCTCCTCCTTCCACTCATTAGTTCAGCTCCCTTTTAGTGTATTTCCTTTCAATTGAAGAATACGTGTGTTAATACACTTGTCCTGAAAACCATCTGCAAACAAGCTAATATAATCATTTCTTATATATTTGCTTATTTATATTTAACGGCTGGCATTTCATTTGTAAGGATTATAAGCATAAATCAACCATTTAAATATAGAAACACAACAACCAGACTCGAGTCAGGACGTATACATACTATAAGTATAACGTTACTATATGTTGTGAGTACAGAGAGTTAAGAAAAAACACATGTTTTTGACAAAGAAAGTCAGCTCACAAATCATACCGATCATCGAGCCGATATTGAAATCAAAGTGAAGTTTCGCCAATCTCTTGCTGTACAGTTACAGCTACTTTTGTATCAGTGGATTGAAATCAGCAGCAAGCAAGCAAATGAGTTTCGACAGGAAACATGATACATTTTTCAAAATAAAAGTCTGGCGTGGAACAAAATTAAAGCTTGAGCTCTGGAGAACAGTTTTTTTGTTGTTGTTGTTTTTTTTTTTTGCGTTTTTTAATCACAAAATATTATATATTGGAATTAGCTTCAAGCTGTATCACGATAAGTCATGTTTCAAAAAGGACATCATAATAAATCAACACTAAACAATAAAACATCGATATAGGTTCAGTGGTCTATAAAGCAGTGGCGGCTGCTGGTCTTTCAAAGAGGGGAAGCTCATTTTCAGCCTACATCATAAAAATTGTCCATTTATTTATACGTAAATCCTGCCCTACGTTCCTTTTCAAGAAAATGCTCTGTGACCCTGTCGTACCAACTAGGTGTCTTTTCCAGTAACGCTATCCTAGCCTACTGTATGAATGAATGAATGAACAAACAATCTAAAAAAAAAAAAGATATTAAACTCGACGGAGGAAATGTGGGAATTAGGTTAAACTGAAACAAGGAATGTGGTGTATAATAGGGTTGTCATGATACCATAAAAATGTCTTACAATATATATATTGTAAGACATTTACAATATATACCAGCTTAATTTATAATTCAATTCTACAAAATGAATCAAAATTTAATAAATAAATAGATGTAAGTGAAAACAGACAATATTATTCTCTGAATACTTAATTAATGTGAATGAATGACTGGCTATTGTTATCCATCAAATGATCTAAACAAAACTCATCTTAGCACTGCACAGAAGCTGCATGAAGTGACATTTATTCATTTAGACCGTATTTATAATTGCATAAATAATGTTATGAGATTAATGTTTTAAATACTAAATTCTGAATATAGAAATATGTTAATAATGTAAATAAAAATAATGTAATATGCCTACTTTTAGACGGGAAACTTAAAAACGGCCAGCAGGTGGCAGACGTTCGTTATTGAATCGCTGAGTCATTCAAATGATTCTTTCAAAACGGCTGAATCCTTCAGGAGTGAATCAAATGGCTGTTTTTATGAATGGCTCAGTGAATCAGTGATTCGCCCAAGACAACGCGGATTTGGATCAAACACAGAAACGAAACAAAAACAGCGCTCTTGCTCGTGTCGTATTGCCTAAGTATCAGGAGCATTTTTTGCTCTCATATCTTGAAATTTCCGAGTTAGCAGCATGTATATTAAAACATAATATTATAAATAAATAAAAAAAAATATATAATGATTGATAAGAACCAGTGCAAAGTCGCGATGGGACTGAGCTCGAATAGCTTCAGCGTCAACGACTTTTTATTGGACACAATCGCTGTCAATCAAACTGAGATGCAGACCCTCCAATCATCACGCAGAAGCCCGGCGTCCAGGCCCGCCCACTCCTCCATTCACCCCCAGAGACGCTGAGCGTCCGGGGGCGGGACATAATCACAGCATTTATCCAATGACCGTCTAGTTTCGAGGCACTGAAAAAAACTGTTCAAAGCAGCTCCATTGAAGTCAATGGACGCTCGGCTTCAACAGAGAAATACACTGACGCTACGGGAATGAATGAGGAGCAAATCGAGTCAGCGACCTGCTATATGTAGCTGATTCTGAACGAATTCGTCTTCGAGATGAACATGTTCTAACGCATTTTTAGTCAATAAAATGTTAACACAATAGTACATATTTGACCATAATTTTTTTGACATTATAGGGGAAGCTGAGCTTCCCTTGCAGTCTTAAAGAAATCCCCACTGCTATAAAGATAATTATACCGCATAACAAAGGAGCACAGGGAATTCAGTGCTCGTTTCAATGTCCTAATGCTGGCAAACACAGCTAAGATCGCTCCATCTGACTGCACTATTTGTCAGTGTGCAAGGACCTTAATGGTCCGATTACATTAGATAGACAGCTTAGAACAAGCTCTCACAGAGGTTGCTGAGTTCACAAAATGAAGCCTTTTGGGTCCAAAAAGTCATTAGTCATTAATGAGTATTCTGGGTGTTTTGTTCTCTGATCTCTTTCTGATTATCACACATGTTAAAAAGTGAAAATATGCGGTTTATACAGATATGTAACCTTAAAAAACAAACAAGTAGACCTATTATGACCTATTACCTATTAATATGACCTATGACCTATTAAAGTTTATTTTTTTCCCAGTGGTGTTTTTCTATTCTTTATTTAGGGATATTCCAAAAGAAACTGAATCTGTGAATCTGATCTGTTTAAAATATTGGTGAACATTTCAAAAAGTAGGCCTATTATTAAGACTGTAACACCTCAGTGGTACAAAATACATAACAAAATTATTCTGACAGCTTCACAAGTGATGTATGAAAATCACTTTTATAGCTGTTTTTTGTCACTGACAGCTTCCTAACATGCCAAATTCTGTTTTGAAGACAAACTATAGTTATAGTAACTTACATGAATTCTGCTTAGATTTTATACTTAAAAAACAAAAAAACAATCATACTAAAATTTAAGGCACATTAATCTAAGCAAATTTCAGATATGGCAACCCAGGTTTACAGCACAAATCGAAGGTTCTGGAACTGATAGGGTCTTTTTTCATACAAGATTAGTCTCCTAGAGGAGGTGAACCCTGAATAAATTAATCTTCAGTCTGACTGCACTGAAGATTATGTTCTTGTATAATTTGTGAGTGCATTTTTCTGCTGAGGGGAAAGAACGGGAACAATTTTGGACATGAACAAGGCCTAAATGAATCCTTCATGTGGACAGATGGGGGAGCTAGCTGACCAGAGGAGAGTGATTATAGTGGCCAGGTTGGGTGCAAGGATTCACTTTAGATCTTTCTAGATTTAAGATTGTGGTGTGACCAGGACAAAACTCTCGTTTTGTTTGGGTTTTAAAGGTAATTGGCCCTTCTGTGCTACTTGGGACACATAGATAGATGTTACCAGGTGTAAATGGAAGCAAGACAGGTTGTTAGTTTCTGTTCAGTTAAAAACTAAAATGAAAACTACAACTATAAAAAACACTTTTGTTACTTAAAATTTTACTTCATTTAACTGAAATAAAATATTAAAAATATTTTACTTTAGTTAATAGCATTTCTCATTTTCATTAACCTGATGTAAAATAAATAATTAGAACTGAAACAAAAATCAATAAAAAACTATATAAACATATTGAAATAAAAATAATAATAAAAAAATTTAAAAAAACTAAATGTGCAACAAAATTACCAAAACTTAAACTATAATTAAAAATAAAACCAAAAATAAAAAATACTTAAAATATGTAGCTATTTTTAAAATAAGTGCATATGGAGCTGCTATCACGGGATGCTTAACAAATAGCACTTTTCAGCCTATATAGACTTTAACAAGTTTAGGAATGAATAGATGGCAAGTCTGTGTCAGCATTGTGTGGGAATACACTGTGAATGATGATCAACAGTGAGGATCGCGGAGGTGGTGAGGGTGAGTCGAGAGACAAGGTCAAAAGTACAGGTCGGGGAAGTGCTGATTCTGGAACGGAAGTCATGGCTGATTTTACACACGTCAGAAAAGTAACAGAAAAGTGTGACGAATGTCCAAAGGCCTTCAGTGGACTTTTTTTCTTCCATTTCCTTCTTTCCAGTTTCTTTCCGTTTGAGTGTAGTAATTGAGGACATGATGGATGATGAGGTAATATCTGCAGACATGCTGAGAGCAGTGGGAACTTTCGAGGGTCCAGAACTTTCTGCTGAAGATGACGAAGGATAGTTTAGGGAAGAGGAGGTGGTGCGTAGGAGGCAAATAGGGTAACAGAGAGAGGGGATACTGTCCGTTTGTGTCTGTTCTTTAAACCGGACAGCTGCTTATGTAACAACCACTTGACAAAATGGGAAGGGAGCCATTTTCTCATACATTTAAACAAATGGTGTAGTTTGTTATCTTTGTAGGTCTTTCTTTTCTATCTGCAGCTCCTTATTTCGAGCTATCTGTTTCGTTTTCATTCCTTGCGGATATCCTCCCTCGCTGCGTTCTTCTGTTTTTATACTGATAGAGCGCAACCTTTTGGCTTTCGTCACTTATATTTGGCCTCTTCCTGAAACACAGGCCTGAGCACCGGAGAAAGAAGGCAGAGGGTGTATTGTAATTTCTTTGTGCTGCTCAGTGAAAACAATTAGTGGATACACATCAATTATGACTAATGTGTTCTGTCAAACTTTGGATATGACTCACAGAGTGCAAATAATGTTGTGTAGTGTAATTTTTAACTAAACTATTTATCAAAGAATCTTGAAAGAAGTATCACCGTTTCCACAAAAATATTACATTTTTAGCATTGATAAGAAATGATTATTGAGCAGCAAACCAGCATATTAGAATGATTTCTGAAGGATCATGTGACACTGAAGACTGGAGTAATGATGCTGGAAATACATGACATCTTAAAATATATTCAAATAGAAAACAGTTATTTTAATTTTCAATAATATTACTAGTTTATACTGTGTTTTTGACCAAATAAATGCAGCCTTTGTGAGAGATAGACGTATCTAATGCGTATAACGTAGAGAGGAAATGAATTGTGACATCATTGTAGGCTGTCATTAATTAAAAGCCCTATGCTCCATCTGTGCTTCGCTCCTCCACGCCATCATTATAAGTACCAATTAAATTACTAATGCCCCGCTTGTTTCAAACTGGAAAACTCTCAGTGGATACACTGGCTCTCATTGAGGATGAGGACAGAGTCGCCCACAGACTGCTGGGTTTTCTGGGACACTAAGCACTGCGGGTTTGGGACAGGGTGGCCTCGGCGGAGACGAGGTGATGCTGGGGGACATAAGGCAATCCCATAAGCCCTGTGAGACACAGCAGGAGATGTAGCACTACCATTTACACCATGAAGAGTTAAACACCCCACTGACTGCACACAGAAGAGGATCAAGGCCCTCCATCCTGATTGGCTGTTACCATGTGTCCACGCAGCTCAGAGATGTTGACTGTAACAAAAGTCACTTTTGCTCATGTCAAAGTCCTGCTAATTTAAACACATTTTGTTGACAAAAAGAAGGTCAAGTTTGCTTTAAATGGAGAGAAATTGCATTGGAGCATAAACTTGTAAATGATAATGTTGAGTATTTACTTGTTTTTGCATGTGATTTAAGCTTGGAATATGCCACATGACTTTTGGCCAGATTTTTGCCCCAATTTACGGTCTGGATGAGTTGATGTTAGTCTGAGCCAGTCTGCAGATTTTGGGCAGTTGGAGTCGACAGCTTTTGCAGAAAATTGCATAGTGTATGAAGGTCACAGATGTTTTTAGGATTTCCAGATGATCTTCAGACTGTGATTTCATCCAAATATAAAACATGTTTGAGCGCGATTTTAGAACACGTATTGTTTTCATTTGTCATTTGTATGTTTTTGCATGAATTTTTTGTGTTCGTAAAGTCAGGCAGTGTGTGATGCATATACAATTCTAAAGGAGACCTATTATGCCCCTTTTTACAATATGTAATATAAGTCTCAACTCAAAATACCCCACAGATCATTTATTATATCATTTTGAAAATGCCTATTTTGAGTGGAAGCAGAAACACTGTGTTTTTGTGCATGTATCTTTAATGAGCTGCTGCTCCCCTCCCCCTTTTCCAGAATAGGGCTGTGCATTTGCAGCTCGTACCTCAGATACTCTGATAAAAAACATGTGTTTGATTTTGATGATCATGTCTATCACGCTGAAATGCATTTTAAACCATATTAGTTGAAACTTCTGATAATAGGTTTTCTGAGCGCACACATCTGAAGCAAGCGCACAGAAAGTGGTTGTCACTCGTGCTAAACTAAGTTCTCTTTCATGTATTATTGCACTTAAACTGTCAAATGCAGGCAAGTTTATATTAAAATCACACATGAGTTATAAAAACAGTTGGTTATTTATGTGAGGGTAAACAGTGTTCTGTGCTCGTCAGTGCAGCCAAAGACAGAAAAGTTAGCATGCTTTGTCCGAACTTTCACCATGGTGTTAGAACTTTGTCGTTTGCGAAAACACAATGGTGGTGCAGTGGGTTGAAACTTGCAGATTAAGGGGCAGTAATAGTATAATAAGATCCCTTTTCTACATCACAGGGGGAATGAAATCTGAGCGGCTCATTTTTTCACAAGCTTGTTGAAGAAGGCTTAACAAAAAAATTTACTGGGCTAATCCTGTTCACATTTCCTGGGATGGTAGATGCACTGGTGACCCAATTATAGCACTTAAACACAGAAAAAGTCAGATTTTTATGATATGCCACCTTTTTGTGTAGTGTAGTCCTACCGAAAGACAATATCATCAATATTTATGAGCAAACAGAACCAAGGAAAACATACAGTTTCACTGAAGCAAAGCTTCACTATTTACTTACTTGAGGAAAGTGCATTGCTGTTTTCGAGGTTGTTCTAAATCAAAAGAGAAAAGCGTTAACCTTTTCAAATTCATTGCCATAAGTTGATGAGGTCAGTTTTTTTGCAATAAATCTATGCAACAGGTATGTGCGCATCAAAGTGAGAAAGTTATCCGTTAGCATGCCATTTATCTCAATGGCAGCATATTGGCTGGACCACAGAAGTACACGATTTTAACCACATGTGACTCTTATTGGAGTCACTACTAAATAACACAATGCTGGTTTTGCTAATGGCTTCACAAGAACATGCACACACAGCCCCAAATCCTTCACTAGTGACTAGCTATGACGTCTACAGCAGCAGACAGCAACAAGTCGAATTCTTCTTAATGCTTTCAAGAGCCTTTTACAGGTAAAAACATAAACTACAGTAAAATGCATTATATTTAATGCCGGTTGAATAGCGTTTATTTTTGCTCTTAGCTACCATCACCACATCAAAGAGAATATACTGGTGGGGGCATTGTTATTGCATTATGCAAACACATTAAAACACTCCTTTGACCTTCTCCATGGGTTCAGTCTGTTTGCAACATAAAAACAGGCTTTTTGGCCGGGCTACTCATTTTAGACAAGTGATTTTACTGAAGGCTACCAGGAATCAGGTTAATTACTATTATAATATTATTATATTATAATTATTAATTATATATTATATTATTAATTATAACTGAGTTTTTTTTTTTCATTCACAATTTGTGCACTCAGTTTATTAATCCTATGCCTAATATGATGAAAACAGATTCGTTAATGTCTCTTGCCTCATCACATTGACAACTATGAAATAGTACATTAGCCTATTCTCATACATAATTCGAAATAGCAAAATTAGACTAAATAAGCCTAATAAGAAAGACTATTAGCCCCGCCCGGCCCTTTTAAAGCACTGGCTCCGACAGTGGAAAAGACCTGAAAAATCCTAGCCTCTTCGCTAATTAGCTCACAAAATACCATTGGTATACGACTTATATACATATCTATGGGTATGTAACGGAGGTATTTTTTAAGGGACATTTATTTTGACGGGTTGCCCCGTTTTCGGTATGTTCGGGGGAGATGCAAAGACTTCTGGGAAGTGCTGGGAAATTTTAAATGCAACAGGTAAGTTAAAGGCTTAGCGTGGAAAATAAAGGGGTGGGTTAATGAATATGGTCTAGACTAGACTCAAGATCATTTGCCCCGGTAGTAGTAATATCCCCAATTCCACCTTGGATACTAGCTCAACCTGAATAAAAGACATAGAATTAAAAAGACATAAAATTACACGAGAACAGAAGGGAAATGGATGAAGCTGTTAGTATAATTACATATGTAAATGAGTATATAAAAAACTCATACTATTAATTTCTTCAAATATATACAGATGGTTCAAAGAGTACAGAGACTGGAAGGACAGGGACTACATTCTATGTTCCAGAGTTTAAGGTGAGGATGGCTGGAAGGATAGCAGATGGTACATCAGTATATACAGATGAGATGACAGCAATTCTAATGGCACTAGAGTGGGTTTATGAAGTTAGACCTGATAAAGTAATAATATGATCTGATTCAATGGCAGTTCTTGGGAGTTTACAACCATTGAAAACAAATAGAACTGATATTTTATCAGAAATCATGATCCGGTTATACAGTTTAGGACAGGTGGGAATAATAATTAGATTTATTTGGGTTCCAGCACACGTGGGAATTCAAGGTAATGAGGAAGCAGAGAAAATAGCCAAAGAATCATTAAAAATGAAAGATCCAAATATAAACATTTCACTCAGTAGATCAGAAGGAAAACATTTTATTTTAGAAGCGTGCAATAAGAAATGGCAGACAGTTTCAGACTCATGTCATACAGGTCGGCACTATTACAAGGTCGAAAAAATCATAAAGAAAAGCAAAATAATTCACAACTTAAGTAGAAGAAAACAAGTTATTTTCACACACTTAAGAACAGGACATTCAAATCTAAATGATTTTTTACACATTATGGGGAAGCATAACACAGGTTTGTGTGATGTATGTTTAATGGAGGAGACTGTAGAACATGTTTTGAAGAAATGTAAGGCTTATAAAAAAGAAAGGAGGATTCTTAAGGAAGAATCACAAGCAGAAGGGTGCCTGGAATTCACTATAACCAGTTTATTAAATGATGGTCCAAATTCAGGAAAACAAATAAATGCAATCATGAGATTTATTAAGAATAGTGGGTTATATAATAGGATATAGAAGTATTTAGTTCATTCTTTTCACACTCCATCACAGTAGGTGACGGTATGCACCTTTGAAGTTGGTTCGCAACCCGCCATAAAACCTAAAGAAGAAGAAGAAGAAGAAGAAGTCTGGGAAGAAGAAGATTGAGAGGCGTTATGAGCAGTCGTGTGAGAAGTCAATATTTTTCCGCCTGAGGTTTAATGGATAGACAGTGGTGCACGGTCAGTTTAAGTTTCGTGAGTTTAGTGTATACTGACATTATCATGTGGAACTGACGTAGTTGAAGCAGAAGTCCGGTTGAGTGCTTCTTCATCGGATGGAGAGCTGAGAGCACGAGAGAGAATTGCTGGAGCCGTGAGTTTCATTCAGAACACTCTTGTTTTTTCCATAATTCTGACTGTAAGCATTTTTGAGAGTTCTGCTGTTTTTACAAGTCATCCATGAACTGTGTTATAGAGCGAGAGACATTGATTTCTTCCTACGAATCACTTAAGTGCACTTGTTAGTGCGCGAGGATGCGTTTTTTAACTGAATGATAGTTCTCCACAAAGTGATTTATTTTTTATAATTTTTCTTTTTTTTAGTATTTTTGCACTTTTGGAGAGACTGACAATCATCTACGATTAAGTTTTGCTTTTGAGAAGCACTTTTTCCTGCAAGTCAGACCCTGTTCAGGTGTACCGCGTGCGTCCTGTGGCTGATCTGCCAATTTTGTTCCAGAAGGTTTCCGAGTTTTTTTTCCTGGGTCGCGCTGAAACTTCTCGTTTTTTGCCATCCTTACGACATCTCACTGTCCTGTTTCAGCTGTTTGACTCATTGTTGCAAGTCATCGCCTCCAAGCCATTGTTGCTACAGACTGGTACAAGAGTTCGTTACACGTACACAAACACTTTACTGATATCGACTGGACCGAACTGAGTGTTGGAATGAACTCAGAGTGTCGATTTGAACTGTTTGTGAGGACTGATTCAAAGGAAACCGAATCATTAATTGATTCATAAGAATCGTTTGAAATTAGTTATTTGGAGTGAGTCATTCGAAGTGAGCTATTCGAATTGAACTACACTGAACAAAATTATAAACGCAACACTTGTTTTTGCCCCCATTTTTCATTAGCTGAACTCAAAGACTTTTTCTATGTACACAAAAGGCCTATTTCTCTCAAATATTGTTCACAAATCTGTCTAAATCTGTGTTAGTGAGCACTTCTCCTTTGCCGAGATACTCCATCCACCTCACAGGTGTGGCATATCAGGATGCTGATTAGACAGCATGATTATTGCACAGGTGTGCCTTAGGCTGGCCACAATAAAAGGCCACTCTAAAATGTGCAGTTTTATCACACAGCACAATGCTACAGATGTCGCAAGTTTTGAGGGAGCGTGCAATTGGCATGCTGACTGCAGGAATGTCCACCAGAGCTGCTGCCCGTGAATTGAATGTTCATTTCTCTACTGTAAGCCGTCTCCAAAGGCGTTTCAGAGAATTTGGCAGTACATCCAACCGGCCTCACAACCGCAGATCACGTGTAACCACACCAGCCCAGGACCTCCACATCCAGCATCTTCACCTCCAAGATCGTCTGAGACCAGCCACCCGGACAGCTGCTGCAACAATCGGTTTGCATAAGCAAAATAATTTCTGCACAAACTGTCAGAAACAGTCTCAGGGAAGCTCATCTGCATGCTCGTCGTCCTCATCAGGGTCTCGACCTGACTGCAGTTCGTCGTAACCGACTTGAGTGGGCAAATGCTCACATTCGATGGCGTCTGGCACTTTGGAGAGGTGTTCTCTTCACGGATGAATCCCGGTTTTCACTGTACAGGGCAGATGGCAGACAGCGTGTATGGCGTCGTGTGGCTGAGCGGTTTGCTGATGTCAATGTTGTGGATCAAGTGGCCCATGGTGGCGGTGGGGTTATGGTATGGGCAGGCGTATGTTATGGACAACGAACACAGGTGTATTTTATTGATGGCATTTTGAATGCACAGAGATACCGTGATGAGATCCTGAGGCCCATTGTTGTGCCATTCATCCACGACCATCACCTCATGTTGCAGCGTGATAATGCACAGCCCCATGTTGCAAGGATCTGTACACAATTCCTGGAAGCTGAAAACACCCCAGTTCTTGCATGGCCAGCATACTCACCGGACATGTCACCCATTGAGCATGTTTGAGATGCTCTGGGTCGGCGTATACGACAGTGTGTTCCAGTTCCTGCCAATATCCAGCAACTTCGCACAGCCATTGAAGAGGAGTGGACCAACATTCCACAGGCCACAATCAACAACCTGATCAACTCTATGCAAAGGAGATGTGTTGCACTGCGTGAGGCAAATGGTGGTCACACCAGATACTGACTGGTTTTCGGACCCCCCCGGACCCCCCCAATACAGTAAAACTGCACATTTTAGAGTAGCCTTTTATTGTGGCCAGCCTAAGGCACACCTGTGCTATAGACACCTTTTCTGATAGTAAACATTGTGACGTTTTGTTTTGGGCAGTGCTTAGGTGGAGGCAGAAAGATTCCACTGACTGCTTCACTAACGCTAGCTATGAAGTTTGTTAGCTCCGATTTTAAAAAATCCGATTTTACTTGCATATGTAAGATCCCTCACTGTGCAGGACCGTGATTTGTTATTTAAATAAGTTAAATTTAAGGACGAAATCAGATTGGCTGGCCTGTACTCACTCAAAGGATGGACAGGATTACCTCCGGTTGAGTGAACCACATCTATAGAAACCTGACATGTTGTAAAGGGAAACTCACCTGTGTCTATCTAGTCATGAAGATGTGTGTGTGTATATATGATGTGTGTGTGTGTGTGTGTGTGTATATATATATATATATATATATTTATATTTATATATGTATATATTTATATATTTATTTATTTCAGTTTCAGCAGGCAACTATTTTTACAGCTAACATTACATGAGAGTGAACTGGGCCAAAATACAAAAAGTAAGTTAAACATTCAATGTGATGAATATATTATTTGACATTGATGAGCGCTGTAAGGCCGCTGAGGCATCTCAGATAAGAAGATCTGTTATCTTGGCTTTTTATCAATGCAACACCAAAGCAGAATTAATATAAGGTAATTATTTTACAACTTTTGTTATTGGAAAAATACAGAGGTCCGGACCTCGGGGACCTCAATGGTGATTCACTTCTTGAATGGGACTCATCTAATTTATAATTTAATGTCAGAAGCATCCGTTTCATAAACCACCTTTTTAAAAAATGAGCCAACTACAACATGTATACATGTGTTAATTTTGTAGAAACCTGTTTAAAACCCTTCAGGCCTTTCAATAAAGGGCCTCCGGCTTTGAAACAAATCTGCAGCTCAGCTATTCTAACAACAAATACGGCATCAATCACCATTAAGCTGCGTGCATTCGGCTCTGTCAAGAGTGTGCAGTATGTTATTTCTGTCATCTCAATGGCATGTCACGGCTAAACTTGTTCAATTTTTTTAAATAACGACAGGTGGACACACCTCCTCTCTTCTCAGAAACAACGCAACATACAGCTATTAAAGTAACTGACAGAGAATGCCAGACATGTTTTACTAAAGTGCTGAGTGGATGGAAAGACTGCACTTCAAATGGAGTTGGGAATCTAAGCAAACCGTGTAACTCTTGGACCCTGAAACGCAGGGGGGAAAACAGACAGGCCTGTTCTAAATGTCCCCACAAGCCCAAGAAAATGTCCTAACAGCCCTAGGACATTTGCCAGTACAGACATGCTAATTAAAGGAACTTTCCATTAGCAAATTCTGTCCCTCTCGGCCATTACAACCAAAAGAGGCAGGGTTGAAGCCAAAGGGCATGATGGAGACTTTGTAAAAACCACAGACAGTGAGAATGCAGATTAGAGAGGTAAAGTTGCACAAGTTTTGTAACAGTAACCATCGATAATGATCCTGTCAACCACTGCGGGATGCCAAAATGGGTTGAAAGGCTAATGCCAAACCAGTCGGTGTCCCCGGCTAACCCGTGAATGTTATCAGGCACACAAACGCACCAAATGTCCTCCTCCCTCACTGCCTGTGGAGTCACTTCTGTACTGAGATGTTTGCTGGACGTTCGCCTAGCCAAACCTCTCTCATTTATTTGTTATTGTCCTTGTTATTTCTGTTTGGAATATGACGCACATCCCTTCCTCGTTCTCCATCTTCCACAGACAAATAGACACAAATGGAGGTAGACTTGCGCAGCTTCCCGTCTTTGCACAGGTACTGCGTCTGAGGCGGTGTATTAGCAAACACAAAGTGTGGCAGAAAGAAGTCAACCTGAAATGTCTGTTATGGCAATCCATTAACAACACCTCGCTTAATGTCTATCGATTCAGAAGACACGTGCAGAGAGCTGCCCCTTTGATTTCACAGTCTCAAACATCTGTGTGGACACATCTGTGTGTTTATCCAAAAAAAAAAATAAAGTTTTTGAAACTAGATTTGCAATATTTTTGAAGGATATTATAGTGTTTGCAAAGCAGCAAAGGAAATAGTATTCAAATTTTGGAGAAGCTTATATTTTAGACTTTGGTTTTGCATAAATAAAATTTCAAGACTCTCAATATGTGCTTTGTTTTCTGTGTATGTGAATAAACATGCATTATGAAAACATCTTTGAAATGTAAATGAGGTTGTATGGTTAAAAAGATATAAAAAAAAGAGAGAGAAAAGACCATTCACAATGTGCAAATAGATGCAAGCAAAAATAATTCAGTATGCAAATAGGGCATCATTGCTGGTGGACAGAATTTTAGAGAATATTATTCACTGTATAAAGAATAAAAATATATATATAACTTTAAATTATACATTTTTACAAAATGTATTAATGTTTACAAAAATCCAAAACAGACACAGCAAAGGCTAAAATGGTCTACTTCAAGTTTGAATGGAATCTTGTTAAATTATTAAAATATCAGTATTGACTCCTATCAGAGTAAAAACAAACTATATGCACACTTAAGGTCAAATGTTTGTTATAATTTAAGATTTTTAAAATATTTTTTAAATGGGTCTCTTATGCTCCTCAAAATTGCATTTATTTATTTTTTTAAATACAGTAGCCTAACCATTTGTTTCTTCTACTTATTATAGTAATATTGTGAAATATTACCGCAATTTAAAATAACAGTTTTCTATGTTAAATGCTTTTAAAATATAATTTATTCATGCAAATCTGACATTGTTTCTTGAGCAGCAAATCAACATATTAGAATGATTTCTGATGCTGATAATTCAGTTTTAACATCACAAGAATAACATTTTTCACAATTACATTTGAAAATATATTAAAATAGAAAACAGGTATTTTAAATCGTAACATTGCACTATTTTATATTGCAATATTACTGCATCAAATAAATGCAGCCTCGGTGAGCTTAAGAGACTTCTTTTTGAAAAACACATGCACTTTTGATCTGTAGTGTATCTTTAGAAAAAAGTACCACATTATTACCATCAGTGTGATATACACCATGATACTCTTTGATTACCACAATGTTATTTATTATACTACTGCATAAATAACCATTATTTTCATGGTGCATCTCGAAAAAAACATGGTAAAAACATTTGGTGAGTGTGAGATTGATTTCTTGTTTTTGGGACAAACAGTGCAGGTCAGGCTTTGTGAAGGCTCTTACTTGGACACTGGCTCCAGTTGAAGGACAAACACAGTAATGAGAGCGAGCCCATGCTTAATCATTATTTATTCTGGAAGCAATCACAGGCAAAAAGAAAAACTTCTCTTCCTCTGCATCTTTCCCAGGGTCATTTTTTCCAGTGATGTGTTTCGGCAGTGCCACTGTTCAGAGTACAGACGCGAGCCCAAACTTCACCCTCCTCAGGGGCAAACGCATGCATCTCAACCATAACAATCCCCTCCTGGAGGCTTTGTGTGTCTCTTCCTTCCCATGGACACAGGACCAGACTCCTTACGAAAGCCAGACTTCCACTCTTTCCCCAACTACAAAGATTTCATTTTTGGATCAGTTGATTCAGAGATTTCTGATCCTTATAGTGCACAAGAAAACAAAGTGCAGGAAAATAGGAGGGTCTGCCAATTCAGGCCATGGGACTTCCTCTTTCTTTAACAGTCCACAACAGTGGCTACCAATAGTATCGCACAATTGGCTGAGAAATAAGCCTTTTAAAAATAATAAAGGTCATTTCCACATGAACACACCCAGCCACGCACACATTTCCAGTCCATTCACCTTAGTGGACTTCTCAGTTACGCAAAGCATGGGTTATAGCATCATAGCTTTGATGTATTAAAGAATACCTTCATGCTGTTTCTGTCTTCTGTGGGACATTAAATGTGAATTTTCAAAGAAAACCCTGGTCATTCTTTTCAATATAAAGAAAGTGAATGACAAAATAACACCACCATAATAGTTCAACAGACCAAAATGTACATCAGTATCAATCTCTAACTCATGATAGAAATACTGATTTATGAATGAATTGTAATCTTTTCGATTAATAATTGATCCACTTCATAAAATTAGTCTGAATGATTTGAACTTATCCGTTATTATTACCAGTGAATAATGACTTGAAAGGAATAATTTTTAAAAATAATTAAATTTTAATTCTGTCATTAATTACTCACCCTCATGTCATTCCAAATAGAGGTCTGCATTCCCGCGGCTGTCCCGCGGGAACCGCGGGACCCGACCAGATTTCTTGCGACGCGGGATTAAATTCCCGAATAAAACGCGGTTGCGGTCGGTAACTCTGGTGCAATTTGAACGGGAGCGGGCGGTCTAACAATATCCCGTTCCCGACGTCTTTTCAGAACAACATATCTGCGCTTTATTCAAGCACCGGTACAGCCTGCACGGGACTGTTATGCACGCGCAGCACGCATGAAACAGTGCTTCGTTTTATTTGCGAGTGTCTGTGCGCAGCATGTGTATAACGATGCTCAGAGCAGGCTGTAGCCTACCAGTGAATATACGGCCTACAGACAGAACAGGCAGGTTGTCGATGAGTGACAGAGCAGAATAAAGATGGAGCAAAGTGTGGATGCGCTCTCCTTGAAGAACGCTCAACTCGGTTTTGTTTATATTTTGCTTAGCCTATAATTTTAAATGACACATGTCCAATTTATTTATTTATTTATTTTTCTTCCGCGACACTTTTCCTAGGCTAGCTACTGTGTTTACAGCAAGATGTTAAACTAATTTAGTATTTTGACAAGAGGAATAAAATTATAATAGGCCATTTTTGTACAACCTACATTTTTTTTAATGCGACACTTGTTAAACGAACTGTATCCTGACAAGACGAATAAAAATAAGGAATACAATTTTTGTACATTTTTATTTTCTCTGTGACACTTTTTTTTCCTACTGTGTTGGCAGCAAAATGTTAAAAGAATTTCGTGTCTTAAGACACAAAATTCGTTTAACATTTTGCTGTCAATAAAAGACTCTTGACGACGAATAAAATAACAAATACAATTTTGTGCAGACTACACTTTTATTTGTTAGCCTATTTGTCTTTCTTTCAGTAGAGGAAATTTAAATGTGTGATTCTGGAAACGAGATCTAAATTTAGCGGGAACTTATTCAAAGCGGACAGCGGGTGAACAAAGAGTAAATATATCGCGGGAGCGGGAGGGTGCGGGATATAACCTCGCGGGAGCGGGCGGGAGCGGGACTTAAAAAACAGTCCCGCGCAGACCTCTAATTCCAAACCCGTAAAACCTTCGTTCATCTTCCAAACACAAATGAAGATATTTTTGATGAAATCCGAGAGCTTTCTGACCCTCCCATAGACGGCAACCCAACTGACACGTCCAAGGCCCAGAAAGGTAGTAAGGATGTTGTTAAAATAGTCCATGTGGCATCAGTGGTTCAACCTTATTGAACCGCTTGAACCAATTGTTAAATAACGACTTTATTCAATAATTTAATAACACCGGCTAAAACACCTGTAAAAAATCAATACAGACAATTCCTTGTATTTTTACAGACTTTTCTTAGAGTGTGTTCTTAGAGAGTTTCTTAGTGTTTGTCAGGAAACCCGTTTGACAACAGTCCTCATTCTTCTGAGAAGGTCAGAATACCTCAAAAGACTCAGAAATGTCAAAAGACTCGCAAGCAATTCACTAAACTTGTAGGACTGAAAATACTTTTTTTGTGAGCTCAACAACCTCTCCTCTCTGACTGAGCTTTTACTAAGCTGTCTATCTTGGGTAATTGGACCATTACAAATAGTGCAGTCAGCTGGAGCGATGTTAGCTGTGTTTGCCAGCATTTTGAGACACTGATAATTAGCTTAAGCGAGATGCTGAATTCCCTGTGCTCATTTGCATTGCAGTGTAATGGGTTTGGATTTATATAGAGTGCTGTACCTAGTTCCACTTGTCCTTACCATCTGCCCTGTTCTACCAGCGTTCAGAACAGAGAACACTCTGTCAGATGACTGGATGTGGCGGTGAAAGAATTGCTGCAATCACATATATAATTGTGTTAATAGTTCCTGCACTATATGCTCAGCTAAAGCACTCCAGCCAACATGTCCATGTGGACCCCACACTGGATTTATCTGGGCTATGTGGGCGTCAACTGGGCATGGGCTCAGAGTGGGCACTTTGATGGGCTGAATGTGGGCCCCAGCTTGGATAAAACTGTGGGCCCCAGTTAGGTTGCCCATTATTGTTTATTTGTGGGTCCCATAAATATAGCTATATTAGGCTATATTTATAGTTACAAAAATTTAGTTTTTTGCAGTTGATTTATTTTTATGCAATTATGGGTAACTACATTACACTAACAATTGAATAAATTGATTCAATTTTAAGTATTTCATGTGCTTTTAAAGGATTATATCATAGACCATTTACTTTAGGAATAATTTCATTTTATTTATTTATAATCTCCAAAAAAAGTAGGCCTACTCAAAAAAATGTTTTTTCTTATAATCTAAAATCATTTGTATTATGCAGTCATTGCGTCATGCGAAGATTGGCATGTGTCTTCCCTGCCTTCTCATTTAAAAACAAAAAACGTTTGCCACTCACCACTGTCCGTGTACGTTGGTGATGCATTGCTGCCACACATAATTTTTTCCACTCAATTATGTCGTAATAACGAGATGTTTTCTCGTTAAAACTACATAATTATCTCGTTAAAACGTCATCTTTTCTCATAATAACGACATCTTTAAAATGACATCTTTTCTCTCTTAATAATGACATATGTCATAAAAATGACATGTTTTCTGTTATAATAGATATATGGTACATTATGTGAGCGAGCTGAGTGATTGTCCGTGCTGCTGTCGCCACAGTCCGACATAAACGAGGATCTGCATACTGCTGAATTAAAATACACTGTTTTAAATGTATTTTAATGTAATGGTTTTAATTGTAGCGGCATGTTTATTAGGATTAATCTCCAATCTGTCTACAATATAGTGCTATCCAATAACTGCACTCAGACCCATGACTTGTTTAGGCTATATGATCGGATCAAAACAGTTATTTTTGAATAATCGACTCTGGGCTTGGAATATTTCTTTATTTGAATGACTGAAGTTTGATTTAACAACAAATCGAAATATGAACAAGAAATAAAGAGATTTTCTAATAGGTTAATAATAATAATAAATTAAGCTAGATTTTTCGTAGGCCTATTTTTGTTCGTGGGTAAACAAATGAGACTGTAAAGACAGGCTGAGCTAAAAAGTGGAGAAAAAGTTTGACAAACAGAACGAAATATATATAATAGTCGATTATTCAAAAATAACATGATCATATAGCCTAACGTCATGGGTCTGAGTGAAGTTATTGGACAGCACTATATTGTAGACAGACTGGAGATTAATCCTATAAACATGCAGCTACAATTGAAACCATTACACCAAACATATATATATATATATATATATATATATATATATATATATATATATATATATATATATATATATATATATATATATATATATATATTAATTCAATTCAGCAGCGTGCAGATCCTCGTTTATGTCAGACTGTGGCAACAGCAGCGCGGACAGTCACTCAGCTCGCTCACATAATGTACCATATATCTATTATAACGGAAAACATATCGTTTTACGACATCTCGTTATTACGAGAAAAGATGTCGTTTTAATGAGAAAAGATGTCCTTAAAACAAGAAAAGATGTCGTTAAAACGACATAACATCTCGTTATTACAACATAATTGATTGGAAAAAATAATGTGTGTGGCAGCAATGCGTCACCGTACGTCACCGTAAGAAAAATATGGCTCTGAGTAAAGCAATAAAAATAGTTTTCATTAATTGAAATAAAGAAATAAAATGGTGAAAAAAATTAATTAAAAACAAAAATTAGAAAAACTAAGGGAAATAGTTTTTAATAGTTTAAGTGACTAAAATGGTGATAAAACTTAAAATAGTTTAAGTGACTAAAATGAAGCTAAATAGAAATACATAATAAAAACAACAAACAAAAGTACTCAAATTAAAATGAAAATATACAAATAAAATAATTCTAAATATGAATAAATACTATAATAGAATATAAATATTACTAAAATAACACTGATTAAAAGTCTTTTTTAAATGTTGATACCCAAGTTGCTACAGTGTCTGGGGAGTGCAAACAGATTACAAACTATATTACTGTTTGTTGCTTATTAATAATAAATGTGTCTATCGAACATTAGTATCTTAAACACTAAACTTAAATATGAAAATTTTACACTTAAAATTAAATGGATTTTAAAGCTTAAAAAAAAATCAATGAAATATAGCTTATGAATGGAGTAAATGTAAGTAAATTGTAATTAGAGAATACATTAATAACTACATTTGGTACCATAACTAATAAACCAGAGTAGACCCAATGAGTACTAAAACTATTTTATATATATGTATGTATGTATATATTATATATATACAGTGGGTACGGAAAGTATTCAGACCCACTTACATTTTTCACTCTTTGTTATATTGCAGCCATTTGCTAAAATAATTTAAGTTCATTTTTTTTCCTCAATGTACACACAGCACCCCATATTGACAGAAAAACACAGAATTGTTGACATTTTTGCAGATTTATTAAAAAAGAAAAACAGAAATATCACATGGTCCTAAGTATTCAGACCCTTTGCTGTGACACTCATATATTTAACTCAGGTGCTGTCCATTTCTTCTGATCATCCTTGAGATGGTTCTACACCTTCATTTGAGTCCAGCTGTGTTTGATTATACTGATTGGGCTTGATTAGGAAAGCCACACACCTGTCTATATAAGACCTTACAGCTCACAGTGCATGTCAGAGCAAATGAGAATCATGAGGTCAAAGGAACTGCCTGAAGAGCTCAGAGACAGAATTGTGGCAAGGCACAGATCTGGCCAAAGTTCCAAAAAAATTTCTGCTGCACTTAAGGTTCCTAAGAGCACAGTGGCCTCCATAATCCTTAAATGGAAGACGTTTGGGATGACCAGAACCCTTCCTAGAGCTGGCCGTCCGCCAAACTGAGCTATCGGGGAGAAGAGCCTTGGTGAGAGAGGTAAAGAAGAACCCAAAGATCACTGTGGCTGAGCTCCAGAGATGCAGTCGGGAGATGGGAGAAAGTTGTAGAAAGTCAACCATCACTGCAGCCCTCCACCAGTCGGGGCTTTATGGCAGAGTGGCCCGACGGAAGCCTCTCCTCAGTGCAAGACACATGAAAGCCCGCATGGAGTTTGCTAAAAACACCTGAATAAGATTCTCTGGTCTGATGAGACCAAGATAGAACTTTTGGCCTTATTTCTAAGCGGTATGTGTGGAAAACCAGGCACTGCTCATCACCTGTCCAATACAGTCCCAACAGTGAAGCATGGTGGTGGCAGCATCATGCTGTGGGGTGTTTTTCAGCTGCAGGGACAGGACGACTGGTTGCAATCGAGGGAAAGATAAATGCGGCCAAGTACAGGGATATCCTGGACGAAAACCTTCTCCAGAGTGCTCAGGACCTCAGACTGGGCGAAGGTTTACCTTCCAACAAGACAATGACCCTAAGCACACAGCTAAAATAACGAAGGAGTGGCTTCACAACAACTCCGTGACTGTTCTTGAATGGCCCAGCCAGAGCCCTGACTTAAACCCAATTGAGCATCTCTGGAGAGACCTAAAAATGGCTGTCCACCAACGTTTACCATCCAACCTGACAGAACTGGAGAGGATCTGCAAGGAGGAATGGCAGAGGATCCCCAAATCCAGGTGTGAAAAACTTGTTGCATCTTTCCCAAAAAGACTCATGGCTGTATTAGATCAAAAGGGTGCTTCTACTAAATACTGAGCAAAGGGTCTGAATACTTAGGACCATGTGATATTTCAGTTTTTCTTTTTTAATAAATCTGCAAAAATGTCAACAATTCTGTGTTTTTCTGTCAATATGGGGTGCTGTGTGTACATTAATGAGGAAAAAAAAAGAACTTAAATGATTTTAGCAAATGGCTGCAATATAACAAAGAGTGAAAAATTTAAGGGGGTCTGAATACTTTCCGTACCCACTGTATATATACATATATATACACATACAGTATATGTGTGTGTGTGTGTGTGTATGTATATATATATATATATGCGTGTATGTATGTGTAATAAAAAAATTACCAAAGCACATAAAATGAGCTTAATCATAACGCTATCACCACTCTTTTATAAAAAAGCAGTTTAAACTAGATAGATTTAAAATTAAAAATGAGCAAGTTTTATGCCCTCTGCCTAAGAACATGGTAAAATCACAGTAAAACATGGCTAATATTGCTAATACTGTTTTCACTGTACAAAAACAGACCAAAATGTGAGTATTACCTTGTTTTTTGTACATTTGCTATGGCAGGGGTCACCAGACTCGGTCCCGGAGGGCCAGTGTCCTGCAGAGTTTAGCTGCAACCAATTAAACACACCCGAAGCAGCTAATCAAGTATACTTGAAACTTCCAGGCAGGTGTGTTGGAGCTAAACTCTGCAGGACACCGGCCCTCCAGGACCGAGTTTGGTGACCCTTGTATATGGAAAGACCCTGCCTTGGAGTGCCATGGTATTATACCATTACTGTACCAGCACTGTACTTTTATGTAAGGTTGAAGAGATTGCACACAAGTGATGAATGAAAACAAAGAAACAATCAACAGAAGATTGATGAGCTTTAATATGATATCAGTGCAGAGATACAACTTATTGGGTAAAATTTCCCATGTCAACAATAATCATAATAACAGTATCATAATAATGTCAATATACATTTAGCATATTAAAATAAGTACGTACTTTATTTTTTCGTTTGATAAGAAACTGCCTATTTTATGCATTTATCTAATGTTGTCTTTAAAGTTGAAGAAAACCACAAAACCAATGGCACACAAAAGGGCAGTGCTATCGGAAATTCAGTGGGTTCAGGGGGCTCAGTCTGGTGAATAACCTTCATAGTAGTAGATATTAGACCAACATACATGTACCAGCGCTTTCTGCACATTCAAATGCACAACTCTTACGGTAACATCTTCATATGGCTGTACTGCTTTGAGAAAGATACGAGTTCACCATTTCCTCCTTTGGCATTAACATCGCAACATTCAAGTAATAAGTGTAGAACTGCATTGCTTTATAGTTTAGTGTTAAATGCTACATGATTCAATGGGCAGTGACTTAGATTTTCTGGTGTTAAGGCACCTGTAAGAGTTTAAATATGGGATTATTGCCATTTACTAAAACCGAAAGCTTTAAAAAGCATGTGCACATTGAGTATAAATGTATCTGGTTTATTTGGGGAAAATATGCAGAATTTCACCCAAAAACAATATAGTTTTTTCAGATGTGAAGATGAGAAGAGTCTAGAGAGATGTGTTATCTGTCTAGCGGTCTGTAACGTAACTGTCTATCACTCCAGCAGATAGGAGTATCGGTCTATGTGAGTCTTGAGCATTGAACTGTCTGTGAGATCTCATTTGAAGTCTCTGCCTCTCTGTGACATCTGGTTTGTTCAAGGAGTTAAAACACTTATAATCCTCAGACATGTTATGACGTGCACCAAAATTTGCTGTAGGTAATATTTAAGGGAATATCACTAAAAAAACCAAAATAAATTATATGTATAATTGTGTGTGTGTGTGTTTTGTTGGCCACATTTGATATAATTTGATATAGAATTATATACAAAAATTCTAAATATATTTTATTTTAGGGAGTAAAATGTAACAAACAAAAAAATTATTTTTTATTTTTTTATTTTTACCTTTTTTATTATATATAATGTGTGTATATGTGTATTTTATTGGTCAGTTTTTACCCCAAAATGAAAAAAAAAAAAAATTACATATAAATATATGTAATTTTAAATAATGGCAAAATGTTAAAAAATTTAAAAGGTAAAATGTGACCAAAAAAAATGTACTTTATTTTTAACTTTTCGTTTACTCGTAATAGTTTTTTACATTTTTTTAAACAGTATTTATTTAAATTCATAGAACAAAATAATAAAATATTAAATAACTACTAAAATGTATGTATAAAAACGTATTTTTTGTCTTTTTTTATTTTTAAGCAATGATAATTGGGAAAGGTTTGGGGGTAACTGTAACAAAAATAATGCAAGAAAATTTTAAAAGTGCTGAAAATATGCATAATTGTCTTATTATCATATGATATCATTTGATTTATTTTCCTCTGGAGTAAAATATGACCTGGACATGTTTTGTGGCATTTATTCCTATGCTGAATTAGCTTTGCTTAGTTGTGCACAGCCACTCTCTCCGATAGCATCTCGCACAGCGGCTCCACCATTAAACAACACATCTCCAGTCTGCTCACAAAACACACTATCACCTCAAAAACTGGATTGTGTGCCAAACCTCATCTTTGTACCTTTAAATCTTAGCAATGTGTCAATCTTCACCAGGGGTTTAGATTTACATTAAAATTGATCTAAAGTGCGAATATGTGTTTAAGCAGAAGAATCATCATCATCCAGCTACCATAGTTATCGCTATACATATTGTCACAGTCGTAACTAATAGCCTTGAGAAATAATTTAGATCCGTTATGAATCAACTTTAAAGACAACCTCAGGGCAATTCAAATAAAAAGAGAGTTAATGTTATTATCTAAATATTCATATGGGTCAGACTGCATGAAGCACCATCTTTAAACAATGCAAGAAATCACTAAGATTAAACTCTTTTTAAGGATCCAATATGCTACATCACATGTCTAAAACAATTTTGTTTTGTTTAAAAAAAAAAAAAAAAAAAAAACTTTTCTCCAATTTTTGAACCAACTGTACTGGCCTGCCAATAATTGTAATATGCATTTGCATATTTCC
The DNA here is from genome assembly GCF_012432095.1 of Onychostoma macrolepis. Lineage (NCBI taxonomy): Eukaryota > Metazoa > Chordata > Actinopteri > Cypriniformes > Cyprinidae > Onychostoma > Onychostoma macrolepis. The sequence continues at coordinate 8,336,731 of NC_081167.1, read as the reverse complement.
AGAAAAAATGCCACCAAGAAAGAGCACAGGACACCAGCACTGCAGACTCTCGATAAGGACTCTGATTCACATCTACTGAGTAGACAAGACAAAGTACCAGGACAAATAAATGCTTAACTTTATCATCAAAGTAGAAATCTATAGTAGAAATCTTAGAGCATCTTCCTTTAAATATGTATGCTTACAGCTAAATTGACAAAAAATATATATGTTTTTAAAGTGGTCTCCACAATAAGGCAATAAACAGAGATCAGAGACAGAAACACAGTATTGCCACTAATCAAACAAAGAAAGGCACATTAATAACATGAACACTGAAAGTGGTCAGTGAGGACAAGGCATAAAGACCCCATGAAACGGCTTGCGAGCAGAGTTTTCTTTCCTTTTATTCACTTATTTCCTGTTGAAACAGGAAATATTCGTTGGAATCTTTTTTCTCTTTTTTTTTTTTTAACAGGCTAACCATGATTTACAACCATGACTGCAGAGAAAAGGCCATTTTCATTTTAGAATTTGATTGAACAAATATTAAAACATTAAAGATATTACAATTTTAAGGTATGTGCAACAAACATACATTTTGTTAGCTTTTAGGAGTACACTAGCACAGTGGTTGCCAGCACAGGTGTAATTAAACTTTAATTAAAAACAAAACAAAAAATAAATTAATTAAAAAAAAAACTAATTTATGTATTGAATTATAATAATGCAATGCCATTTTATTGCTTTTTTCAATCATATTTTATTTATTCATAATAAATTAAATTACTTTTTAATTTAGTAGAATTGAATTAATTTCTCTTATATTTGTTTTGCCATGTCTGCACATCATATTAATTTATTTGCTTTTTTCAATAATATTTTATTTATTCGCTTTACTTAAAGCCTTTATGTATAATGCATTATAAATTGTAATTATTCATAATGTGCATTGTAATACATTACATCTAGTTGAAAATAATTACAACCAAATTTAAAATGCATAGTGTAACAATGAATTGATAAGTGTTATAATGTATTAACTGTGGTTACAATTATTCATTAGATTGCACAATGCATGATAAGGTGCATTACAAGGCATAATTAATGCATTAAAACTACTTTTATAATGCATTATACATAACGGCTTTAAGTAAAGTGTTACTAAATTAAATTTTTCTCTCATATTTGTTTTGCCATGTCTGCATATCATATTCATTTTAAGTGGCTTGTTTTGAGAATACTATCTACCTATAGCACAATAACTGGGGTCTTTTTCTCAAATCTGGCAACCCTCCACTCAGAGCGAATGTGTTTGTGCGAGTGGAAAGACAGCAGCACATGTATGAAGAGCAGCTATTGCTAATGCTGACTGAATTATTTAATAAAACATCTTTGGGAACCACTGCATTAGTGTATAGATGAGCTCAAAATTAGCCTTTTGATTTCATGGGGTCTTTAATGATGTGTCAGAGGTAGGAAAGTTAGAACAAATGAAAGAAATTAGAACATTTTAAAACAAGTAACTTACAGTAATTCTTTTTTTTTTTCTTTTTTGACATTGATAGAGGAAAAAAAAGGAGAGTATGCTGAAAACAGCTTTGCTGAAATGATCTGACAAGCAGAGAAACAGCCAGCCAGCTGAAGACAACACAACGCATTTCAACTCCTCTAAAATTACTTAAATTCATTCCGAAACCGTCTTGCAACTAAAAAAATAGTACATGTATATAATTTATGAAGATGTAGACAATAAAAATAGAATCAAAGCTACATTTGTCATGTATGCACTCAGGTAGATATGACTGTGAGACTGTGTTTGTGGGATGTGCTAAAGCTGGGATGGTTATTGTCAGGATGGTGAGAGTGAGATGAGCGATACGGTCAGGGGAAGTTGGACTGCATTTCTGTGTAGAAACCGGTCTAAGTGGCCTGGTCTAATGCTCTTAGGAGGTCACTGCCCTGCAGCAAATGAAGATTTCCTTGCAACGGGACGTTGACCTCGCAGTCGTAACGCGTCAGTTCAGGCAGAGAGTAGGTCCCGAAGGAGGGCCCGATGAGACGACTCGCAATTCCTGCAAACACAAGCGGTTCTGAGAATCAGCATTCACAGTGCATGACGTATGTAAGAGCAGATGTGTGTCTGTGTCAGTTCAGAGCTCACCATCCATCTTGGAGGAAGGCTGCATGTAGTTACAGCACTCTTCTCCAAAGCGCTTTGTCGCCTGTCCGGCCTGATTCCCTGAATACTGGGTCTTCCTGTTCTGGTGGTGGTCCATGCCTCCATTAGGGGACATGCCTTTGTCTAGATATGAATACATTTGATTAGCAGTTTTGTCTGCAATACAGATGCTGATTGCTGGTGGGTGCTAAATTGCTCTTTTGGCATGATTTACTCTGATTGGAGGAAATTTCCCTCCTGAATAATGGGTAATGTAGTTTTTCATTAGGAATGAATGCTAATAAAGCATTTTCGGTGTGATACCTGACAAAGCGCTGGTGCTGAGTGATTTTCTGTCCATGACGGCACAGCTCTCATTCCGAAGTCTCTTCCACATTGTGTGTTGTGATTTTGTGGGGGCCGGCTCATTCTAAAACATACAGAGAGCATGCAGTGACTTAAAATTTAAACTTAAATATCACCCAACATAAAAACTAAATTTCTATTTTTAAAAACTATAATTTCAAAGCGTTTCAAATGTTTGGATACACTTAATCTAACTGACATTTTTTATGATTTTATGAAACATTTTCTAGATAGGTTTATGATTTAAATGCTTGAAAGTTTGGTAGGTAGACACAAATTTATTTGAAAATGTACAGTATGAGTTGGACTGGATAATGAAAGAAAGGCAGCCAACAAATTTCAAGGACATCTTTCAAGCTAAAAATATAAGGTACTAAATAAAGTACTAATAAAAATAAAAAATAAGTAGTATTCAAACTTTTGACTGGAAGTGTGCATTTGAAAAAAAATAAGCAAAGCATGTTGTTTTATTTATTTAATAGATCATTATTTTCAGGACAGTTAGCCGTAATTTTCAATTTCTTTCTCTCACTGTCATTTTGAAAATATAATAATTTATTAATGTTTAGATTAATAATTTATTGCATTATACACTACCGATCAAGCTAAGATTTTTTTTTTTATAGCCTCTTATGCTCACCAAAGCTGCATTTATTTGATCAAAAATACAATAAATGTAGCAATACTGCAAAATATGATTACAGTTTAAAATAATGTTGTCTAGTTTAATATATTTTAAAATGTAATTTGTTTCTGTGATCAAAGCTGAATTTTCAGCATCATTACTCCAGTCTTCAATGTCACATGATCCTTCAGAAATCATTTTAATATACTAAAAACATTAAGTTAAATATGAACAAACCATTGTCATCTGTGTGAATGAGCGCTTGAAATTGTTAGCAAGAGCAAGTTGAGCTGGACTTATATCTCTGTAGTTCTGCACAAAGCTCTCCATGGGCCTGTGAAACGAACATGGGTGTCATCCAATGCAAATCGAAAGATAGCAGCATATCAAATGTTATTTTATAAGACTGAACCAAGAGAAACACCCTGTAATATGCAGAATTACCTTTGCAAATAAGGATGCATTCGATTTGCTGGCACAGTTTGGCAAGAGCGCTTTGCGGCTAAAGGATCCATCATTCCAGCCTTACTGGGTAACGGAGGGTCAGGCGGCCACTGCAGATTCTGACGGCCTCCCATAGAGGACAGCGGGGTGCTGGCGGGATCATGGTAGGGAGGAATCTGCATGGGGTCCCTGCTGTAGGGTACAGATGGCCACGACTCCACAGTGCCTCCGTTGATGCTCTGCTTATCCCCTCCTGAACTCATGTTGGGCTGGAAGTGGGCTGCTGAAGGGGAACTCAAGGGTTGAAAGAGGCTTGTGATGCTGCTGAAGCTCTGCTTGTTGGTTCCCAGGGCTCCGATCTCAGATGACGGCTCCTCCTGGCAGATGGGATTGAGCTGGAAGTCCTCACCATCCATCGGGATGTAGGGAGCCAGAGTCTCCAAGTCCAGATCACTCAAGTCAGTCTGGAAGATCACAGGGAGAGGTCAAAGGTCAGCAAGACTGGATTCTACATGTAACACCTGATTTTGTCTTTCATAATCCTTGACATTAAAAGGATCATGAGGAATCAAAATATCTCTGGAAGATAAAAGACCTTCAAAACTGTTTTTTTTTTCTTTCAGAAATAAAAGTGGATTGTTTTTGAAAAAAACACAACACAAAAAAAAAAAACAAAGCAAAACCAAACCACTCACATTTGTTTAAAATAACAAAAATCTGACTGTTTTTGAAACAAAACACAAAACAAACAAAAGAAAACAAAACTCTTTTTTTGTTTGTTCAAAACTGTTTGTATACATTTGACTGGATTTATATTTCTCATGATCTTATCATACCTTTGCTAAAGTTTGGCAAGCAAATACAATTTTTAAAAATTTATTTTATTTAATGGATGAGACTGGATAGTTAAGAAAAGGCAGCCAACAAGTGCTCTATATATGTGGGAACTCTTAAATATTTTTCTGAAAATAATAATATATATATATATATATATATATATATATATATATTTTTTTTTTTTAAATGATCAGACAATTAAAAAAAAGAATAATTATTTAAAAAAAATAATTATTTTATTTATATACCGGTATATATATATATATATATATATATATATATATATATATATATATATATATATATAATAACTAATCATTAATAAATAATAATAATAATAATAATTTTTCCTGTCATATTTAAGATTTCTTAGAGATTTTAACCAGTTATAATCTCAGTTAAATATGTATATACAAATATTAAAAAGTACTACATACTTCATATTAAATATAAAAGCATTATTAATATTACAGTTGGAATATTTGTTCACCTCTTGATTGCAGGAAGTCTTTGTCTCTTGCGTGTCCAAGGAAAACAGTTTCTCGGTCAGCTCCACATTCAGGTCACTGTCCACTGAGGTGAAGTAATCTCCGGGGCTGCTGGGCTGTTCAGTATATAACATACTCTGTGACGATGTACTGTACAATAATCAATGTTCTATGCAAACAAAATATGTGGTGATGAGAAGATGTAGTATTTGTGTTTACCGTAGAGCAGCTGCTCAGGCTGGGAGTTGCACTGCTGGCCGGCGGAGCCTGAGGCACAGAGAAAGTGGCGGCTATCTTGGCCATGTCTCCAGCGTAGCTCGTCTTGTGGCCATCATGACCAGAGTGAGAGACAGCAGGAGCAACAGCAGACACTTTGCTGTACATCGGGTGCTCCTCATACTGGGGGTTACCTGAAAGAAAGAACAATGAATTGAGCTGATGAAAGATTTGTAATGTATGTAACGAGGTGTGGGATAAAAAAAATAGTAATATACCAATATCAGCTGGGCTGATTAACTAGCTGTTTTGATATGATGCTGGTACCCTGTGACTGATTAAAGAAGGTTATAGTTGGTTCTGCTTTATACATTACGTTAGTGAGAATATTTGGTAACATAACACTTTAGTTTAGGGACCAATTCTCACTCTTAACTAGTTGCTTATTAGCATGCATATTACTAGCATATTGGCTGTTTAATACTTATAAAGCACACATTAATGCCTTATTCTGCATGAGCATATTTTAGATCCCTTAAACGTACCCCATACCTAAACTTAAAGGGGTCATATGATGCGATTTTCAAGTTTTCCTTTCTCTTTGGAGTGTTGCAAGCTGTTCGTGAATGTATAAGATCCGTAAAGTTGTAAAGACTAAAGTCTCAAACCTAAAGAGATATTCTTTATTAAAGTTAAGACTCATCCACGCCTTCCTAAAACGGCTCATTTAAACACACCCCCACGTCTACGTCACTGAGTTGGACCATTTGCATAACACAGGCCAAATGTTTACTTAAAGAAAGAAGGCGTAACTTTTTTTTGTTGTTGCTGCCGCCGCCATGTCGTGGAGATGCTGTGTGTTTCCAAATATGGTAATGGCTGTAACATTTCCGTCACACGCTTTTCATTTTTTATATTTTGTTGAGAATCCTTTGCAGGCAATCACTGCCTTAAGTCTACAACTCATGGACATCACCAGAGACTGGGTTTCCTCCTTTGTGATGCTTGGCCAGGTCTTTACTGCAGCTGACTTCAGTAGTTCTTTGTTTGTGGGTCTTTCTGCCTTTAGTTTTGTCTTCAGCAAGTGAAATGCTGCTCAATCGGGTTGAGATCCGGAGATTGACTTGGCCATTGCAGAATATTCCACTTTTTTCCCTTCAAAAACTCCTGGGTTGCTTTTGCTGTATGTTTTGGTTCATTGTCCATTTGTACTATGAAGCGCCATCCAATCAGCTGCATTTGACTGAATCTGGGCAAAGAGTATATCTCTATACACTTCAGAATTCTTCCGGCTGCTTCTGTCTTCTGTCACATCACCACTAAACACCAGTAACCCAGTGCCACTGGAAGCCATGTTCATGCATCACACTGCTCCACCATGTTTCACAGGTGATGTTGTATGCTTTGGATCATGAGCTGTTCTAAGCCTTCTCCATACTTATTTTCTTCCCGTCATTCTGATACAGGTTGATCTTAATTTCAGCCATCCAAAGAATGCTTTTGCGGAAGTTTTCTGGCATTTTTAGATGTTTTTTTGGCAAAGTCTAACCTGGCCAAAGTTTGCACCTTGTGATGAACTCTCTGTATTTGTTCTCATTTCTTCTCTTGATTGTAGACTTTGACAGAGACACGTCTACCTCCTGGAGAGTGTTCTTCTCTTGGCTGCATGTTGTGAAAGGGTTTTTCTTTCCCATGGAGAGGATTCTCTGATCATCCACCACTGTTGTCTTGCGTGGACGACGTCCTGGCCTTTTTATGTTGCTGAGCTCACCAGTGTGTTTCTTTTTTCTCAGGATGTACCAAACTGTTGATTTGGCCACTCATAATGTTCCTGCTATCTCTCTGATGGATTTGTTTTTGAAGCCTACGCTTCATTATTTATATGGCATAACGTTTGCTATCTGCAAAAAATGCCCCGAATGCATGAACGTGTCTGTGGCAGCGTGGCTCTGAATGAACTCCTTTTGTGGACGCATTCTTCACGCAACAATGTGCAGAAACACGGCAACTAAATTCTAAAAATTCACAGCGTTTTATTATTATAATGTTATGTATATGACAGTCCCAGTCATAGTTATAGTTATTAATATTCTGCATTGTTGTTTGTCCTGCGTGCTGAAGAGATCATCACAGTACAATGAAGCACTTTACTGCAGCGTAACTCGACCAAATGCATCTTATTCGAGATAAATAATATATACACGATATAAACCGGCTGAAATGTTTTGAAGTCACTTGTACCCTACCTGATCGAAAAAAAACAGTCTTTCACTCTGCCTGTGTCAGTTTGAGCCTTGTTAAAGTTTTAAATCCCTGCCGCCAAGATGCTCCTCTGTCGGTCACGGATTATGGAAAGTGAAACTTAAATCTACAGAGGTGGTTGGATTTATTCACGCACGTTAAAATATTTATTTAAAGCTTCCTTCTTTTCAGATTCTTATTTACAGCATTATCTTAATAGGCTGTATATGAACTTAACCGGTAGTTCTATGTGAAATCAGATGTTGAACACCCCCATATTGCCAAAATGGCATGATCATAACACCTCTGCGAATATTCGACTGAGATTGGGAGTCGACTCAGCCTCCTCCTATCGAAACATCGACTATTCGGGGTCACCCCTAATATTATATATATACCCTGAATTAAAGTTTATATAGTTTTTTTTATTTGACTTGCTGTATTTGTTTGACTTGCCACTTCTTCTATTCACCAGTTGTGTACGTCTCATTTGCTTTCTTCCACCCTAGATATTGGTAAAAGCCATTGGAAACCCTGTATAAGTCCAAAACTACAAAAAAGAAGACCATTCTCACCAAAGTCAAGAGAAATGATGGTGTCACCAGGTGTAGGTGCCAGCTGGGTGAGATCCTCAGGCTCCTCTTTGAGTTTGGTGAAGAGCACTTTTTCTTGCTCACTGCCCAGGCCTCCTTTGCTTGGACTGAAGAAACGGTTCAAGTGCTGAGGCTTGAACAGAGACTCGGTCTGGTCCATAGAGAAGATCATGGACTTCTCCTCAACATCACTAAGAAAAGAGAGTTTGATAAGTACGACTGATGGCTGTACAGACAACAGTGCAGCGTAACGGTAAAGTTGATCAAGTCTCAAGCATGTGCATCACCAAGCCTCAAATGAGCTGTGTGAACATTCATCAGTTTCCCCCTTTGTCTTCCACAGAAAAAATAACGGCATAAAGGGTTTGGAACGACATGAGGGTCACACAATTTTTGGATGAACTATCCTTTTAAGTTGTATTTTTTGTCTTTAATTGGATTACAAGCGTCGATGAGCAGAGAACAGAAAGTTCCAGACCGCAGATGCAGTACAAACATCACATCACAAGCTTTGTCACCTTTCTTTTTTTTTTTTGCCTTACCTCAGCACGTAGTTCACGCACACAATGCACTGGGGCTGGGAGTTGCGACTGTTGTAGATGACGGTACCCTGGGTCTCCACCCACACATAGCCCCCATTCTTAGCCAACATCCTGTACTGACCGCTCACCGCCTGGCCCTTAGTGCACACTAGTGAGGGAAGAAGAGAAAATAACGTCTTGAGAACACATGCATTTCCTAAAATCGACTTTTGTACTGACATTGATTTAACAGCCGGTCCAAATGTTTTCTCAGCCGCTAGACATGACGTTTTGAGGATCTCTAAGAGGGTCTTGGGTAGCTAGAACATAAACCGGGACAGACAGCCAGACTCATCAAGGGAAAGCTAACATAAGCAACAGGACAAACAGAGAGACGCAGACAATGAGGGATTGCTGATCTGAGTTTTGACAGTCTGTCTCCATGGCACGTTCGCCCTGGACTCGGTCCAGATCTGTCGTGGGAAAGCATTGGTTTCAGGTCAAGCGGTTCACTCCCGGCCTGTGCATGCGCTGCTCTGCAGGACGGCCACGTTGTCGTAGAAAGCCTTGCGACTTTATGCAAGCGGTCGAAAGGAAGTTGCATAGCAAGACGTAGGTTCTAAGAGGAGGCCAGTGTCCCTGTGTCAACAAGCTTGGTCCTTACAAAGTCCCCCCTACATATCACCTAACGATTTATATAAAACCTTTGCATGTATTCCTTCCCACTCTGTAGTGAAATGTTTTCTAATCCTTACGCATGGTTTTTAAAAATTGCCGAAATATATTTTTATACATCCACTACTGTTCAAAAGTTGTACCATGTACCATGTTTTTGAAAGAGGTCTCTTATGTTCATCAAGGCTACATTTATTTGGCACAGTAAAGACAGTAATATTGTGATATATTTTTGTAATTTAAATGAATGGTTTTGTATTTGAATATATTTTAAAATGTAAATTTATTTCTGTGATGCAGAGCTGAATTTTCAGCATCATTACTCATTACGGTCTTCAGTGTCACATGATCCTTCAGAAATCATTCTAATATGCTGATTTGCTGCTCCAGAAACATTTATTATTATTAATGTTGAAAATGTTGTCATGCTGATTAATATTTTTGTGGAAACCATGATTCATTTTACTCGGGATTCTTTGAGAAACTTAGAAAGAACAACATTTATTTGAAATATAAATCTTTTGAAATATGTGACCCTGGACCACAAAACCAGTCATAAGTGTCAATTTTTTTAAATATGTTCATGGAACATGATCTTTACTTAATGTCCTAATGATTTTTGGCATAAAAGAAAAATCAATCATTTTGACCCATACAATGTATTTTGGCTATTGCTATAAATATATCCCAGCGACTTAAGACTGGTTTTGTGGTCCAGGGTCACACATTATGTCACATTTGCTCAATTTAATGCATTCTTGAAAAATCCTCAAATTTTGAACGGTACTGTACATCCTGAACTGATTTGAGCTAAATAATGACACTATTGTCTTTCAGAGCTGCTGTACAGCAGAATATGAATTGTCTCCACAGTTGAGTTTCCATAATTGATTGTGCTATTTTTCCTGTTTACGTCTGTGAAGCTGCTTTGGCACCTATACAAAGAGTGCTTCTGAAAGTATATGCATGTTCGCTCTGAGAAGTATACAATCTGTAAGACTCTCTTGAAGTATGGGAATGTTTCTTTTATGGTTGTTTGATAAATGATTGAAGCTCTTAGAAAAGTTCAAGTGATTAGAAAAGAAAGAGAGACAAATAAGTCACAAGGCAGCTCCACTCTGAACAAGCCTAATCCAGATCAACACTTTATTTCTCCTCTACACACTTTGAAAAGACTCTAATTACATGTTAACGTCACGGTGGACAGAAGCCACTCCACATCCAGCATCTGATTAGGGAGCAATCTGGGACACCTGGCCCGGCTGAGGAGCACCGTAGCTGCGTTCTTATCTCCTCTGTCACCCCTAATGGGGTTCAAGATGTCCTAATGGCTGCTCCGGTCATCCTTAATAGAACCAATCCAATAAGGCTCTTTTGAATCGTATTCATAACTCAAACATGCATGCGAAATGAAATTTGTCTCAAATGCAATTTGACTCGGGGGGCTGGCAACCTCAGTGTGTGTGTGTGTGTATATATATATATATATATATATATATATATTGTTGTTTGCTGTGTGTGGACAGTCTGTGTTTGTGGACGTCAACAGATATTAGGTTTCACCTCTGCTTAGCAAGAAAGAGACAGATAAATGACAGCTAAAAGGCAATTAGGTGCAGGCACCATGTTGATGGTAAAAAAGTGAGAGGAGAGCAACTACGACTGATGTGTATATATGCTATATGTATGTTAAGTTTGTTATGTTATATAAATTCAATGTAATATTGAAATATAATAATAATAAATATAATTTATTATTATTATTCAACTGAAGATATTGCTTGCAGTATGTTTTAAGTATAATCAGTGGATAACGAAGGAAAAACAGCAAACAAGTGCCCAGGATATCTTACAAGTTAAAAGTTTTTATTTGTTTAATAGTTTTTTTTGTCAATGCAAAATTCCCATTCTATGTATTATGAGTTTATAATTCTAAACTGTGGGACCAGTACTAATACTTTTCTCTTTTTTTTTTAATATGCAAAAAAATCCAAATAAAATAAAATCCAAATCCAACGACCCCAAACACCCCCAGAAAAAAAATTATATATTTTAAATATAATAAAATTAAAAAATATATAAGAACTATTAATAATATATAAATTAATACTGCAAAAGTTAAAAAGTTTGAGGTCAGTAATATTTTTTTACTTTTAAAAAAGTCTCTTATGCTTACCAAGGCTGCATTTATTTGATCAAAATATTCCAATTTAAATGAACTGTTTTCCATTTCCATACTGTTTTTTTTTTCAGTATATTTTAAAATTAATTTTATTCCTGTGATCAAAGCTGAATCTTTAGCATCATTACTCCAGTCTTCAGTGTCACATGATCCTTCAGAAATCACTCTAATAGCCTGATTTACTGCTAAAGACACATTTCATATTATCGATGTCGAAAACAGTTTTAATTAAAACAGTTTTACTGTAATTACAGTTTTAGATTAATATTTGACGTCAAAACTATGATACAAACAATATGATACAAATATTTGAAATGTAAATCTTTTGTCAAATTAAATGTTTTTACTGTCACTTTTGATCAATTTAATGCATCCTTGCTGAATAAAAAGTACTAATTTCTAAAAGTTCTAAAATGATTGACAGGCTGAGACCATTTCTGATTGGCTAAGAAAGTGTGCGCAGTATCTTTTTTTTTTTTGTGTGTGTAGTAGGAACAGATTATGTGTGTTATTTTGAATAAACTGTTTTTCAACAAAAGGTTTAATTAGATAATGCACAATGAACGGGATTCAGAGTATTACGAAACCACTGGAAAAAGAGGTCAATAGCTTTATGCATTCAAAAAGAAAGCAAGTGTGAATGTGTACTTGTGCGTGTGTATCTGTGTATGTACATATAGACATGTAGCTGTGAAGTAGCAGATATCAGATAGCCGTTGCACACAGAGCGTGTGTTTAAGGCTGACTTGTTCTGTGTTGAAGGGTTGAAACAGTAAACCTTGGGAACGCAGGCGTCGCCACCTGTGCTAACCTGATCCACCGCTCTTTCTCAGAACTCCTGCTTTCTAACCACACTCTCTAATCCTCTTCTCATGGCAGCGTTTGATGCACGCAATGGCAAGGCGATGTTAAGAGAGTGTGTTGTGTGTAGCAGCAGTCATATGATTATACATGTGGATGTGATTTTCTTTTCTTAAATATGGTCAATTATTTCCCAATAACACATGCTTGAAGTGTGAAAGAGAGAAAAGGTTTCTGATTTTCTTACGCATGGCTCTCACACAAGGGTGCAAATGAATGACACGTACGGTTCTGATGGCTTTTGGTGACGCTGTCGGAGTCCAGAGCATGATAGAACTCATACGCCGACCGGCCCAGAAGATCTTCAGGACTGTAACCCATCAACTCAGTAACTCTGGAAAAAGTGAGAGGCAAATAACGTTAAAACAAACACACACACACACACACACACACACACAATTGCACAAAAGCTCTCAGCTATTTTCTTTGATCTGCACAAGCTTAGTATTTTTAAGCCAATTTAATAATGATCCATTTCATGTGATTTGTTGGCTGATATCAAGACTGGTGTTTCACAAACCTAGTGTTTTCTGAGGGTGAATAATGAAGAATTTATGAGCCATAATATAGAATTATATATTAATATAACATTATATATTTAAAATCTTTTTACTTAAAAGGATAATATATGACAGTACACTGAAAATGATTTTTCAAAATTGTAAAAAGATTACTGGAGTAAGATTTACAAGAAAAATACCATTTAAAATTTTACACTAAAATTTTGTTTAATTTAATGCGTTACTTGCAAAATGTAAACCAAATAACCGTAATGATGCTATTCTCCTCTATAGCTGCTTTACTGAAATTGAATTCATTTCATAATTGATGAATTTTACATTATAAAATACAGAATAATTGTGGTTAATTGTGATGACTTTAAATATTAAATGAAACATGCTGAAGGGAAAGTGAGCTCTATACTAACAGTTATCATAACTATCCTATAAATATCCAATTAAATGAATATAAAATTAAATTAAAATATAAAATAGACCATTTTTTTCATAGTTGTTACTTATGTAAAAATAATAATTTTTCTACATTAAATTTCGAGTTACTGTGATAATGTGTTTAAGCCTTCTCCGCTGTCATTGTATGTGTAACAGTTATGTGATTTTGTGTAATGAATGTGACATGAACATTATTTAGTTCTGAATGTGTGTGTTTAGTGTATTGAGTTGATCCTTGTACTGAAGTTACAGCTGCGCTGACAGTGACTCTGTATGCAGGAGTGTGTGTGTTTGCAGGCCTCTGTTCATTAAAGAGCCTTCTATTCACCAGTCATTGAACTAACCTCAGAGCTGATGAGACACAGAGACACACAGACATACTTGAATTTGTGGTTTACGGGGACTCCTCATAGGCATAATGGTTTTTATACTGTACAAACTTTATTTTTTATCGCCCTACACCTAAACCTACCCCTTACAGGAAGCTACTGGCAATTTTTGAATTTCATAAAACACCGTTTTGTATGTTTAAGCCTTTTGTTTTACGGGGACACAGGAAGTGTCCTCATAAACCATGTTTACGTTGTAGTACCCATGTCATTATGCACATGTGTGTCCTCGAAAACCATATATACCAGTACACACACACACACACACACACAGTATAGGGGCTTGGGTGGATTTGAGCCAATGGATGAGTAAAGTGTGCACTTATCAAAAGGCAGTGTTTTAATTATCAATGAGAAAAATGTGGAAAACTGATCAAAAGCCATTTTGAAATACACAGAGGTTGTTTAATAAAGGCCTTGGACCCCATCTTAGATCTTTCCACAGACGCTGTGCTCCAAAAATGAAATAATCATGTTTTAGACCAATCTTCTCTGAATCTGTGTGAGCTGACATCACAATAATGACCATAATTACCATTGGATGGGAGCTGGAATAAGCTAAATGACTCTACTTTTCTCATATTCATAAGTCTAGGCTCTTGTAGAAAGCAGGGCACGCTTTCCAAAGCTACTGCGGAACATTTCAGCATTTTAGCAATCATTATATCCATTAAACATGTCTCATCTGCTCTTTATTTGAATGTTTTTCCCTTTTTTTGGGATGTTTTTCCTCATGCAGGCTTCAGCGAAAAACCAGCCATTATACATGTACGCAGGTCAAAGACATGACACTATATATTTTTTTAATATCTATTATCAGTTAATTTAACATTAAAAACCTAGTTACCTTAAAAAAAGTTTTTGGAGTGGTTCTCACAAATATTTAATTATCATATATTTCATATGAATTTTATATTAAATATGTTTTCCATTTAATGTATATATTATTCAGATACTAATATCTTAAGTATTTTATTTTTGATGAATGTTAAAACACAGTGCTGTAAATTCTCTAACTTCATTAGGTTTAGCGCTGTGGTCTGGCGTGGTGATTATTGGGTGGAGAAGACATTAAATCACAGAAAACATGACGGCGAACACTTTGAACCGTGTGTGCACTGTGTGGAGAACAGCGAGTTCTTTGTCAGAGGAGACAAGAGGAAATGTTACGTGTAAATGATGGTTTAATGATGCCAATGAGTGTCACACATTTCCACTATGCCACTGCTTGTTTGGGCCTGGAGTGTCAACCACATTTTATTTACCCAATTACGTGTCATTTCAAGTAGTGCCCATTCACATATTTGCCCTGCTGCTGCTGCTGCTGACCTTTACATTTTGGCTCTTTTGCTTTAAAGACATTTTTTCCTGTACTACCAGTGTTCTTATTGTTAACTAAAACTAAGTTTTTTAAAAAAGAAATTGAAATAAAGCTGAAATAAAATAAAATAAAATATACATAAAAGAAAATTCAACAAATGAAATGCTGTCTTGCAAAAAAAGCAAAATTAAATAAATAATTAAAAAAAATGTGATGAAAAAAAAAACGTATATACACACACACACACACACACACACACACACACACAGAGAGAGAGAAATGTATTACATTTATTTATTTAAATGTTAAAAATGTTATGCTACAAAATTTTATGGTAGGACTTAAATTATTTTTATTGCCATTTGTATTTTATACAAATAAATATATATTTTGCTTAATTTTAATCATTTTGTTTACTTAGTTTATTGATTTAAAAAAACAAACAAACAAAAAAAACAGGGATTTTAATTGATTAAACATACAGTGTTTCAAAAATGGTAAATTTCATATCAACTGAAAATAAAATAGAAAAAGCTTATATTCAGTTAGAAGTTATTTTATTCATATTTTTTATTACTGTATTATTTAATTTAATTTTATTTTATGAGTATCCTCTATTGATGGTATCTAGTATCAGAATTGATAGCGTTAACTGACAATACAATTCTTATATTGCACATTTACTCCTGAACGTGGGTTTGTGTGTTTGTACCTGTCATCACAGTAAGTAAACTTCATGTCCATGCTGTGGCGACTCAGGAAGGTCTTGCTGTCGAGCGGCGTGTCGATGTTCGATGGATGGGTGATGGGCTCGCACCACATGACCACACAGGCGAGTGGCGGCTCTTTAAATCCACACAGCATTCGTGCGGGACAGCCGTTATACACCTTCAGCTGCCCTGTGCAGTGCAGGACCTGAAAGAACAACCGGCATCTGTATGAGCCACACAACCGACGTCTGAGTCCAGGTCCGCGCTTATCGTAAAGAAAACTTATTCACCTTCCAGCTGGCTGACTTGAGGTTGACGGTGCGCCCACGATTCGTGACTGTGCATTTCATTCTCATGAAGAAATCCCTCTCTGTGCTCAGCTCCTTGCCTTTCTTTCCCATGCCTGCAGATTAACACACACACAAAAAACGTAAAGAGCGTCTCAGTTTAGACATGGGCCAAAAATCCCAGGAAAACATTCCTAGCATTCTCCTTCCGTGCAAACGGAAGCCTAAACTCAACACAAATATTTTTTCTTGGGTTATCAAATTCCAAAACATCTTACAGCACTTTCAGCTTTCGATATTATCACTTTTACAAAAATAAATGTGTAAGCTAAAACCAAGCAGAATTACAAGCTGAAGTAAAATATGACTGTTTATACAGTTAATGCACGTCTTGTTCTTAGCGAACAGTTTGCTATTAGGCTTTCCCTCGTGTTTGCACAGAAGTGACAAGTGTTCAAAAAACAGGTTGTGTTCCACAGGAGAAAGAAAGTCATTAAGGATTGAAATGACATGAGGGTGAGTAAATGATGATCAATTTTCATTTTTGGGTAAACCTTACCTTAATTCCATATTTATAAAACAGTCTTCATGACATAAAGTCAGAGTTCCACCACTGGCCAACAGCATAGAGGCCTATAAAATCTGTGTTTTTCAAGGCATGCTTATTATTTCTTCCCATAACCAATCCTCTCCTATGAAGCCATGTGTTTTCTTTACATTAGGCCTTTACATACTTGTTTTGGTATTTCTGAAAGTCTGTTTGCAGAAGCGATAAGAACATTTCTTGAGAGGCTCCAAAAACCACTACCGTTCAAATCATTTTCATAAGAAAAAGCCCATAAGAAAGCATGTGAAGTGAATTTTACACCATGCTGAACTAATTTTGAATGTTCAATGCTTTCACATGCTTTTGGTAGGTAATGCAGAGTTTGCATTGAAACTTGCGATTCGCGTACATGCACTCAATGTTAGTGTGATTATGTTTTCAGCTATTTAACACCATGCAGACTTTCCCTTGAAAATATCAGAGCAATATAACAGATTCCTCTTCATTTTTCTCTAGGCTGTTCTCTGGCATTCTTACACACGCTTTGTCTACATATAGCAGGATTTGAAGCTGGTGAAGCTGAATAAACAGAAGTGACATACCGGCTTTGAGACTGAGGTTCTCGCGGATCTCCTCGTGGTCACAGGGGTGAGTGAAATCAAAGATGCTTTGCCCTGTGAGTTCCACCTACAGAGAAAGACATGCAGCTGCTGTCACTGCGTTATATGAGAATTACATTTTTCAGAACAGGTGACTCATGAAATCTGACATTATATTACACTACTGTTCAAAGGTTTGGGATTTTTTTTTTTTTTGCGGGGGGGGGGGATGCAATAAATTGATCAGAAGTGACAGTAAAGACTTTTATAACGTTACAAAAGATTTTGATTTCAAATAAATGCTTCTTATTTGAACTTTGTATTCTTCAAATAATCATTAAGAAAGCATCGTAATTTCTTCATGGTACTTAATAAACAATATACTAAGAAATGTTTCTTAAGCAGCAAATCAGCATATTACAATTTCTGAAGGATCATATGACTCTGAATAAATCCCACGAATACATTTAATTTGAAAATATATTAAAATAGAAAACTGTGTTCAATTGTAAATTATATTTCACAATATTACAGTTTTTTTATGCAGCCTTGGTGAGTATAAAGAACTTCCTTCAAGCATTACAATTTTTTTACCGACCCCAAATATTTGAATGATGGTGTATATAACATGAATTATATTTTGCATAAAGATGATGAATCCTGTTTTAGAACCGTTATGATTAAGAAATTATTTTGATTATTTTCATGACCATTTCCCACACAATTCCCAATTTCTTAATGTTTCTCGTGATTCTCTTTTTCAAGATTATCATTTAATTCCTATTACTGTAATACAGTAAATGTTTCAAAAACAAATTATACCATAATTTTATGCTACCATATTTAATTCCATCATAATGCTACCACTTTTTATATAATATAACACTACTTATTTTACATTACTGAGGATATTTAGCATTACGTACACTGTAAAAAATGACCGTGATTTTAACGGTAAAAAACTGTGAAAATGCTACAGTAAAAACCTGTTAAATGGTTAACGGTAAGTTCCTGTAAAATTGACAGGGAAAAACCGTAAACTGACGTTCCCAGAATTCCCTGCGTTGCATTTAAAATTTTGTTTGAATTTGATGTTTTTTCTTTGAAATAACTGTTTCTTCTTAGTTTTTTTCTTATCAGTGAAATTAATGTTTATTGCATATTTCAGTTTAATGAGTCTCACCATGATGGTGTTTATTGTTTGTGTGAATGACACTGTGCACCTTCTATATATGTTATTATTTAAAAGCTGCTTGTAAAACCTAAAATGTTGTTTCCGTATTTTTTACGGTAGAATTCCGGCAACCAGAGCTGCTGTTTTTTTACCGTAAATTTTATGGAATTTTTTTACAGTGTAAGGCCGTGTTCACACTTGGCGTCTTTTTTGACTAGAAAAAGTCGACAAGAGCGCTTTTTTAGTAAAATAAAAAGCTGGCAGTGTTTTTGTTGCTATAACAACAGGTTGGATGATGCACGGTTTCATACAACTCCTTGTGCTCCGAAACTAGTACGATCTGTCTACCGGCTATCTTCTCCTTTTTTCTTGTTGTTTTTGTTGTTATGGAAACGACTCGCCACTCGCTTGTCATTGGTCAGCTGTCAAAAAGGCGCTTGACGTAGGGCGTTTTTTTCAGAAAAGTTCAACTTTTTTCAACTCGAAAAGACGCTCTGAGCTGCAGAAAAAGACGCCAAGTGTGAACACGGCCTAAATGCACTTTTTTTTTTTTTTTTTTTTTTTAGTAAAATGTGACCTGGACGTGTTCTTGTAGGCTAGCAATTTATCAGATAACAAATAGATAACAGGCCACAGTTCTAAAACAGCAGCCATGTGTAAGGAAGCAATTGGCAGGCATGAGATGAGTCCAAGAGCTTCTGCAAGGGTACAAAAAAGTGACATATCCTTCCTCCCATACAGTGCTTGAAGGAAGCGGGCTTGTGCTGTGGTTAATAATGGCATCTCGTCTGTCTATGATTGAGTGAACCCAGAGGAAATGAATGCTAAACAGACAAACCGCTAATAATAACAGGACTAAAGGTGAGTATCTGTCTGGATAGTGATTTATTTCACTGCGTACATTACTGGGCTCGTGTTCGTACTCACCTGTGTGAGACCCATGAATTTGTTGATGTTCTCTGACAAGAAGATCATGTCTCCGTCTGATGTTACCACGCTAATGAAGCCGCCCAGTGACTTCAGATACCAACTGTCCATCAGTCTGTCTACGTCTGTCGTCTCTGTGGTAGTAGCACAGGCTGCAATGGGGCACAAACACGAGAGTTTGAGAATGCATGCGTGCATGTGAGTGCGAGCACACTCGCTAGTCTTGTTCTGGCTCTTAAGTTCCTGGCGGATGTCCAAAATAAACAACAGCAACTTCATCCTGCTACTCCGAACCCTCCCAACAACACTGACCTCCCTTCTGTCACTGCCCTCCACACATACACACAAACCAAATACCCACATATAGTGACACACAGACACCCACAATGCCCTGCTGTTTGACAGCACTAAATCTGTGCAGTCAATTTAAAGAGACAAACGGCAGCTGTTCTGTGGAAAACCCACATCTGTGAGAAATGTATGGGAAGGGGCCAATATTTGTGATCATGCTTCTTTGAAGATCAAATGCTCTTTTGGAAAAATACATAAACTTATGCAAGGCAATATAAAGATACAGTAGGTATCACACCCTTAAATGCATGCATGTTCGATTTATGATGCATAACGCATTGAATTGGGGTCCAAAAGATTGAAACCACATTGAAAAATAAATAAATACATTAAAAATATTTTCAAGTAGTAAAATAATAAATATTTATTTTATTATTATTATTATAATAACTAACTATATATATATATATATATATATATATATATATATATATATATAATTCATTTTTATTTTATTTTATTTTACAACTTGAAATATTTTTGGAAACCTAAGTGTAAAATCTTAATTAAAAAAAAAAAAAGTAGTATGACAAAATAGGCAAGATATTTAAGAATCAAGTCAAAGAAAGAACTGCATTGATAACTAGTAGACCGTGCTGTATATATTGTACATGATAATGTATATAACTGATTGCACAATAAAACAAATAGTTGATTAAGTCAAGTGATCATTTGGAAAAACCAAAATTCCCACTCGGTTGATGATACCACCACTGAAACATGGATGGGGTGCCAGACTTTGGTCAAGTCCTGCAGTATATCTGGCAGAGCTTCAGGAGGGAGGTGGACTCGACAAGGACATGGAGAACAGAGCGGCTCCACGCTGGGGGGTCGGAAGCCTGTGATTGCTCCAGTGTGCTTCCTCCAGATAAGAAACTTTCTCAAGGCCCATTGAGAGCCCAGGGCTGGATTTGAGCCGAGCCTAGAGACTGCGGCCCCAGGAGAATTATAGTTACGTCTTTGAAGGGGTTCTTGCCCTGCAGCTTTTATTATTATTATTCTGAGATGAAACAAAACTGCACCCAAATTTTGGGTTTAAGAAATTGATCATGTGGAAAGAAGTCTACTCATTGGAATACACCTGCTGCTGATAGACATGCGTCTACAAGCGCATATGATCACCTGAGCTAGAAATATTGATATTGACTACTGATATCTCAAGGTCATGCAGAACATCTGGCAACACTTTTGCCCATCTAGATTATAGGACGTTTTGCTTTACAAAATATGTGCTAAAGGTAATAAGTGTTATTAATAATGGAAAGCAAAATGAAACAAAAACAAAACAAAAATATATAACACAACAGAAAACACAAAAACAAAAAGCACAACCCAAAACAAAACACACAAAAAACAAACAAACAAAAATCCACAAAACAAAGAAAACACAACAAAATGACTCAAAAACAAAACAACCCAAAACAAAATGCATTAACTAACACACACACACACAAAACAAACAAACGAAAAAAACACCGCAACAAAACAAAAACCTTATAGAAACTTGTTTTGACATATATCTACAGACCTCTGATCTCTGAACTTTGAACAGGATGAACTGGAAGAAATGGTATCTTGAAGCTTCTTACTGATGAAACATGCCCACAACTCTCTCCGCATATAGTTTTAAGCCTTAAAATGACATAGGCTACAGTCCAAAATAACATGCAACGATCATGTTTTGTTTTGACCCATTTATATGAGTCTGTAAAGAATCATAATTGCAGCAGCGGTGAGTCATTGAATTCAACAAGATTACATCTCAACAACGATTATTTCATAACATATATTTTCGAGTCGCCCATGGACGAAAAGAGTGAATCAGTTGTAAGCATCAGTGAATAGGGACTGGGGATCTTATGTAAAAGGTGTTTCCCATGCACCCTCAGCATGGGTAGGGTGATGGCGGGAGGAGGAGGAGGGATGGATGGATGAGTGGCGCCAGGGTTGGCCTGTGTTTTGGCTGGCCTGAGATGGAGAGCGCCAGCCTTAAAGAAAGCACCAATCATGCTTCCAGCTCACAGCTCACAGATCTGCTGATAACACTATCTGATGTGCCATCTCGTACTGACAGGGCTGCTTTTCAATGTCTCTTTTCCCTCCCTCTCTCTTTCCATTTCTGCATGTAGCATGAACATGAACATTTGACTGTCAAGTCACTTCAAGTCCAACGGTGTACAGTCTTTCAATTGCGCCGAACTGAGGTCGATTCTACATTCTGACTGCGCACTAATTGTGTTCCCTGTCCTCTTTAGTGTCTGTGCAAACACAGAATGGAATGTCGAATGCAGAGACTCCTTTGTCCAGCTTCCGGAGATTCTAATTTTATAATAAAGACACACAAACAATACGAACGCGCTCACATCCTCTCGCCGTACCTGCTCTGGTCTGAGAAACACAAGATCTGGAGCAGAGCATTTGGTCATTCTCACCCTCATGTCGTCCAAAACCAGTATGATTTTCACAAAAGAAAATATTTTGCATAATTTTTTTCATGACCATTTGAATGCTATAGTGGAGGGATATATTTTCAGCAATAAATTCAGAATTAAATTTTGGTCTGTTTCTGCCTATATGACTTAAGAAAACATACAGTAGCACACAACAGCATTATATTTATTTAAATAAATTTCACTAAAATCTAAATAAAAATATTTTGAAAGAAAAACAAACAAATATCATCACATAATATATTTAGAAGAAGAAAAAACAAGGCAACATTTCATTTAGTTTAACCTTAAGGGGAGACACTACAGGCAAAAACACTGTTTTTTTATGCACCTGTCAATTTTGAGATTTTGGGCTTTTTGGTTTTTCATAAAGTGTTTTTTCAGACTAGTAGAACGAAAACATCCAAAAGACACTGTTAAGTGTTTCTTTTATAGCACTTTATCTATTTGTGTCAAGATTTCAATTACAATACATATTTTTAAAGGCCATTTTCTCAAAATGAGTTTTTTCTCCTACACTGAGCCATAAATCTCCACTTCAGTAGCACTTACACACACCAAACTTTACATTTTTATTCCTGTCTATATCCTGAAGGTTTTACAGAGGATTTGTTCATATATAATTTGCTTGATTATATAGAACATTTTAATCCCCAAAATTGTCAAAATATAGTGTTTTCTGTCTGTTCTAAGTATTTTCTGAATTATGGAGTGACAAAATGAGATACCCAAAATTCCCTCTGTAAAAACTTTTGATTATAATATGTCAAAAAAATTAAACAAGAATTTTGAAACTGACTTCATCCAGTGTTTAGATTTTTGTACTAGAAATGTATGCAAATTAGTGCATATTTCATTAAATAATGCCTCATTTGCATATTTAAACCTAACATTTTAGAAAACTTGTAATACAAAAAATGTTTGCAATTATCAATGTAATCAATCAACTAGGTAAGTAAGGCGATAACTATTAGTTAATTTTTTTACCCTATTCACCTGCAGTGTCTCGCCTTAAGTGCTAAAAAAAACTAAATAAAACTAATAAATAAAAATGAAAAAAAAAACTATATAGACAAAACAAAATTACTAATTAAAATTTAAGTAAAAACTGAAAATATTAAAATAAAATCTAATTCAAAATATTAACAAAAACTACAGTATATAAAACAACAATGGTGCACAATTTTTATGGACTTTTTAATGATACTTTTATGTGCTTTTTACAGCTTGACGGTCTGAATGGCAATCCAGGTGAAAAGAGCATTGTCAACATTACGCTAAACTTCTCCTTTTGCATTCCATGAAAGACAGCAAGCCATAAATGTCCCGAAAAAGATGAGGGAAGGAAATAATAACAGATTTTTCATTGTTGTCCCTTTAACACTCACACACATTCATATCTCTTGAAGTTTGCCGTATCCATTATTAAACATACTCTGTGGGTTTTCATTAAATTGTTGTATTCGTCACATGCTGTCTTTGATTTGTTATATTAGCACCTACAGCTAAACATAATTAACCCAGACACAGTTACAGCAGATCCAATATTCACTAACGCAATTATGTCCTTACATAAAGCGCCTCCTCATTTGTATAATACAACAGTAACTTTAATGCAGTCCGACATCACAACCAAAACATTTCCTCATAACAGTGCAGTGCTAATGATGGTGAACCCAGATAAGAGATCAAACTAGAGCTTTAGAATTTGATTATCAGCTGAGTGTGTATTTGCCACACGGCTCTTTCTTTGACATGACGTCAAGCAGAGTCGCACGGTCTGTGATGTTGTACTAACACAGGAGTCACCATGTGATAACCTTTATCAAATTGCAAATATAACTCTATAAAAACAGTAGAATGAGCAGCACCAGTCATTGTAGTAATATGATTTTGCTCCATGTTTTGTTATCCACCAGATTATATAAATATTTCTTTACTGATATACAGTAAAAAGACAAAACAACATAATTATAATGTAGGATAAATATTATACGTAGTTTAAAATGATTTCTTAATAGACAACTATTCATTTTTAATCTAAATGCTTGAAATTACCTTGTAGATATTTATGCATATATACATATTTATGCATATAAAACTGTATGTATGCAATTACACAAAAATTAATAATATAAGTATTAAGTCATTATTATTAATAATTTATTATTATTGTTATTATTATTATGTTGTGGTTAAGATGTAACACATAGTAAATGAAAAGCATTTTCAGAACATTTTCAGTACTAGTGATGCAAAGATATTCAAATTATGACTGAAACAGAAAAAAACAAAAAAACAAAAAGAAAACCAAAAAAAACAACATTATTTTCATGCTTTGGCTGATAATGGATATTAAAAATCTTAAAATGTAATGTGCATTAAAACTAAAATCAACAGGTTTTGTCAATGCCAAATCAATGCTATAATGCCCAATAATAATAATAATTATTATTATTTTGTTTATTTATTTGTTTGTTTGGATGAGATGACTTCAGTACTAGGCATGCATAAATATTAAAATTATGGCTAATGCAGATAAAATGATCATATTTCCATATTTTGGCTGATAAATAATAAACGGTAGATTTAATGGCAGATTTATTAAAAATTTATAATATTTTGTCAAAAATAATAAAGTGCACTACAGCTAAAATCAATAATTTTTGTCAATTCTGTGATGTCTCAACTTTTGCATACATTTTAGATTTAATAATCCAGTCGAGTTCCACATGTGGATGAGTGAGTGTACCTGAGGTGAGGAGTTTGCGTGTGCGCAGGTAGCTGATGGCCAGTCTCATGATGGAGGCTTTATCCAGATGTGAGCTGATGCTGTGTGGGAGAGGCAGCTGACGGGCCAGTTCATAAAACACCTCCGTCTCCTTACTGCGCCTGCAGCGCGCCGCGTCTCGAGATTTCTCCTTACGCCGCTCTGAGCTGCACCTACAACACACGACAATAGGGAAATATTGGCATACTTACTTCTTGTGTGTATAAAATCTAAGAAAATACAGAAAGTGTATTGTGCAATATGCAAATACCTCCACAAATAAAAAACAATCGTAGGACAGAAAGGCCAAGAAAAGCTCTAAAGACCTAAATAAAAGGTACACCATTTATTCTCGTTTGCGCTTCAAAAATCTGGTCACTGCTCTGACGTTTTTTGAGATTCACTCATAATGACTAACTGTCGCTTTTCAGCTGACCTTGACATGCCTTTGACAAGTTTTGTGACACTCACCCTGATATTTTCTCATGCTGTATTCAAACACAGACAAGCTCAACCCATTTCTCATGAGGTTTCAGAGAATAACAGTCTCTTTGTGCCCTTCACAGTCTTTCTCATTCAACTCAAGTCACTTGTGCAGATTCAGACATCAGGCCCAAAAACTGAGCCAGTGGAGAAGAGCCAGTGTCCGGCAGGTGCAAATCACACACACACACACACACACACACACACACACACACACACACACACACGCACACACAGATATCCTTTCAGTAATACTTTTTTTTTTTTTTCAACTAAACAATTATGTCTCTTGATCAACATAACAGCTAAACTGAATAAACCAGTAACAATGACACAACAAAAGCCGCTCTTATAACATTGTATTGCTTGGTTTATTCTTGTCAGCCCAAGCTGTCAGTAGTGGACGGGTCAGTGCCAGATCTCAAGTGGGACATTCCTGGCTGGTCCAAGTGCTTATGGGAATGATCGCTTATAGCTACATCCTGGATTTAATAAACAAAAATATTGTCCCAAATTAGAACACATCTGTTCCATGACAAGATATTATTTATCTTGTTGAATGTTGGAAACTCTGTCAACTCTCTCATTACAGATGCTAAGAAATCATCCATCCATCAATCTATCTACTGTCACACAGCCAAGACAAGTGGAATTTATTTCCATAACTTGTGATAAATAAAGACAAAGATGTTATTAGATTAGCAAAGACAAACCAGAAAAAAAGAAAAAAAAACGTAAAGTTGAGATAAATCTTCAAATTTAGTTGTATTAAATTGTTAAGTAATTAATCAATCATGTGACGCAATAACAAAGAAAATGATTAATTATGAAAGAAAAATAATATAATAATTAATGGGAAGGTAACAAAAAAGCTCAGTATGACGAACAAAAGTCTTATGAATGCCATAAATAAAAAAAATATATCAAGGTGCATTATAGTCTCTGTTGTGGCTCCTTTCAGCATTCATTTTTATTTATTTATTTTTTTAAAAGACCTAATTTTGATCCTCTGCCACATCACAAGCAATGAAGTCCAAATTGCTCTTCATAATATATCAGAAACAATACTCCTGTCCCTTCTTCCTCTTGTCTTATTTAGAAGAAAATAAATAGGTACTGTACAGATTTCCATGGAGACCGTGTTGAGGAGGTTGATGTCCACTTTTCCTCTCCTGCAACCAATAAGACTGCAAAGGACAAATGCGCAGATATGATGCACGATAGTTGTTTTAATGGCTGAAGATTTTTTAGTACCTAAGAGGATAAGACGACCCATACTCAGCCAGTGCTCATCCTCCATACTCAACAGATGCTGCGAGCACAAATGTGTCATGCACAATCTCAGATGCAAAAGTAGTCAGTACCTTCAATCAGTTCTCCTCGCACTCAAAGTAAATTTCATGTGCGTCATTCACTTCTTTAGACTAGAAGTAGACTTCTCTGGATAAACGTGTTCAGGTTTGAAGTCCAGACAGTCTACTTCATTGTTAGCGCACAGAGCCAGAGGATCCTGCAGGACGTTAAACAATGGAGATCCAGCGCTCATTCAGGGCCTGAACCCGTCTAGTGAACCCTCTGAACCCTTTGTAGCAAACACGGATGTCTACAGGCTCTGATTTAACCCAACAAGACCAGACTACCACCAACAATGGAAAACAGGTAGTGAGCCAAAGAATAGCTATTGTCAGAGGTCTTGTCACACCAAAGATTACATGTAACCAGTCGCCTCCCTCAAGAGTGCTAAACATGGCAAATGGTGAAAGTTTCAGTTTACCAGATGTCAGGTTTCAGTGGTTAAATTAAACTTAATGAAAATCCTCAATTCCAATTCTACAGTAGCTATCGTCTATTGTTTATGGTTCTCAATACACTCCGTTACTGTGGTGGGGACCTTATCAAAATTAGGACCCTATAAAATATATTAATATATTTTTTCTCAAATTCCGTTTTTTTTTTTCCATTTTAATTTTCTAGACTCTTTTAAATGGCTAAATTAATTGAAATAAATAACTAATTAATTGAAATCATGAAACTTATAATATTTAACAGCAATTTATTAAAAGTTTAACAAAAATTAAATCTTTAAGGCCCTATGAAACTTTTATTTTTATTTTTAACAAATTCTGTTTTCCATTAAATTCCTGGATTCCATTTTAATGGTTTCATTAAATGTAAATAATCAAAAGCATCACTAATTGATTCATTATAAATTATTTTATTTATAATTTTTTCCCCCAGAAATACTGTGTTATGTGTTTACATTTTTCTGCTAAATAAATTCTGGTAAATAATTTTTCTAGTAAATATTCCTTTAAAAATAATGCTTTAATAATAATTTTATTATTAGCAGTAGTACTATCAGTTCAACATTAGTGAAATTCCGTGACATTCTACGTTATACAGTAAATTAAGTTTTTGTGACTGGATTCGCCGATTCCGTCTGCGTTTTCCGCATCTCGAAAACCATCGGGCCCTACAAAAGGTACTAAAAATGCATGTAATCTTTAGGTACTTATATGTAGCATTGGGGTAAAGAAGGTACAAAGATGTACCTTTTAGTTTTTGTAGCTTAGAGTACCACTCTAGTGACAGCTTTGTGCCCTTTTTTCTAAGAGTGTAGGACTTTCATTCTAGAACGTATTTCAGGAAATTGCCTGAAATTGTTGAATATCCTCTGTTGGTCAAACATTTTTTTTTTTTTTTTTCATATGAGGTTTACAGCAAGACAAAACTTCCTTACATATGATTGCATTTCCGCTCTACTGTCTTCACATGTCTATGAATGGAAGTTCGTGGAACAAAGTCTAGTGCGATGGCACCTTAAGACAACAACTGGACTCCATTTATTAAAAACTAAATGTTAGCAATGCATTCTAATTTTCAAGTAGTTACTGGGTTTATTTTCTATTTGAGATCACTTTGTAATATCACCTGCACCTTTGTACTTTAAGCAAATAGCAACATCAATTCCAATTCAACTTGAACAACAACAAAATCAAACAAACGTCAGTTTGTTCAGTGAAACAGAACATAACTTCAACACAACTTTACCAAAAACTTGTGCGAGATTCACATGCTGTTGAACCGTCCCGACCAAACCGAGAATTCAAAGTATTTAACGCAAGAGCGATAGAAGTCAACCTGTCATGAGAGCGTTATCTATTTCAGTTTGACAAATGAGCTACTGTATGAGATTCCTGAAGTCACGCAGCTGAAGCTGAAATATGAGCTGCTTTCAGATCCTAACAAAGCCACAAATAAACAGATTAACAAACTTAACGGAGCAACTGACATGAACTATGTTTAGAAGGTGAGCGGAGCAGGTGGACCAAAGGCTTCGCGCTCACAGATGTGGTTAATGATAAAACGGTCGCACGGCACGGGAGCAGCCGTAAACAAACACGAAACCTGACTAAGCAGTCTTGACCTATTCAGGCATGCAAACAATGACACGCTACCTTATGACTGGAAGAATGGTCATTTGCCTTGCGTGAAATGCACTAAATTAAGCGCTGTCCCCCCAGCTATTCCAGCCCCACACTGAACAGGCCTCTCCAGGAACCTACTGCTGACCTTTACTATCCAAACGGCTTCGGTGTCGCACAAGACACCTGGGAATTTAACAGCAACCTATGAAAATACTGATACTAGATAAATCCAGAATTGTATATCAAGTAATATAAAATAAATAAACAAATAAGCAAATAAATAAATAAATACACACATAACATTTACATATACATATATAAAAATTTATATACATTTTACTCACTTCTGTGAGATACTGTATATTTGAAAATGTAATTTCTTCCTGTGATGCAAAGCTGAATTTTCAGCATCATTACTCCAGTCTTCAGTGTCACACGATCCTTCAGAAATCATAATGATATGCTGATTTGATGTGCAAGAAACATTTCTTTTTATCAATGTTAAAAACAGTTCTGCGGCTTTCTGTGGAAATTTCTGAGATGCATTTTTTTCCCAGGGTTCTTTGATGAATAGAAAAGTAAAAATAACAGCATTTATTTGAAATAGATATCTTTTGTAGCTATACTGTCTTTACTGTAAGTTTTGATTAATTTAACAAATCCTTGCTAAATAAGTCTTAATTTCTTAAAATAAATACTTTTTGAACACCTTTGAACACTATGTGTATATATTCATACACTGTAATTATATTAGAAAATTAATCTTCAAATTATTTTAATACACATTAAAAAAATCTGATTATATTTGCAGAAAATATAATATAAATAATACAACAAATTTATATGGATGGAGAAAAAAAAAAATCAAGATGATAATTTTTCTCCTTTGTAATGATAATTAAATTCCTAAAAACCTAAAAATAGTCAAGTATGTGTTGTAAGCAGAGAATATACCATGGTTGGGTCACCTTTGACCAGGGTAAGCCGTAACACCAGTTTAAAGGAACAGCTTTCAAAGTAATCACCCTCTCTGTGCATGAAATCACCTCACGGAGTCTGTGGATGCGGGTCTCGGCCTTTTCTCAAGGAATTCCTACAGCATGAGATAAACGAGCAAAGACGCAGTTTTGGACTTGCACAATGAATCATCATGGTCCATATATTTGAGACCTGATGCATAATACTGATTCTCCCGTCAGTGTAACAATGTATTATAAAACCTTCACCTCAACCGTATCTTAGTCAGCATCAGAACATACTATTTTGAAACTCAGAGTTGCAAGACACTAATGGTGCATGAATGAAGCGAGACGTAACTTCAAATGAACCCTATAAAGCACATACCATGCATATTATGTTTCTATGTGCCAATTGACATTCAACAGAAATGATTGTTTTACATTGCATTACATCATCATGCACCTGGGTTATAACAACAGGTAAAAAAAAAAAAACTAATGCCAACAAACCACTGTGATGCAATTTAATAATTGTTTAATTTTAGCTCACTGCATTACAAATGATAGTGCAGAAGACAGGCAATGATGGAAAGAGAGGCAGAACGGGATCAGGAAATGTCACAAAACAGGTCAAACCTCATGTCACCTGTACAAGCGCCGCAGCACATTGTGTCAGATCATATGCGCTAACTGCCAATGAATAGAAATGTCAAGACATGATCTGCTACTTAAAGGGATAATTCACTTCAAAATTAAGATTCTCACCAAACATGAATAACTCAAACTTGTGATACGTCTTGTTTGAAAGTGCTTAGTAGAGTATTTTAGTATTATTTACAGTATATGCTATAATAGTATTTAAAGTAAATATTTTGAATTTAGCATTTATTTTTTTATAATTCTCTTTTTGATGCGAGTTAAAGTTTTAGTAGCATTGTTATGTGCTTTTATTATTACGTTTTTTTTTTTTTGTGGTTTTCTATGTAGTTTTATTTTTAGAAGTGACACCACAGCAAACAAACAAACAAATAAAATTTCCATCGAATATTTATCCTTTATTTATTTCAGGTTTATTACATTTATTGAAAAGTATCTTTAATATTTTTAGTTTTGTTTGATGACCACATTGGTGCACAGACATAAATTGAAGTGAATTACTTACATTTCATGCTGGGTTTTTTTTTCAAACAATTTTCATATGACTTGAACAGGATAATAATTGTTAACTAATACGAAAAACAGAAAAACAAAAAATGTGTTACTTTAAACAAAACTTTATCTGAAATATATTTTAAAAATTGAACTACTTTTTTTTTTTTTTTTCAGCTAACATTTCTGTTTCATTTAGATTAACTTAAAGTACTAAAATAACTGAAAAGAAACAAACAAATAAAAATTAAATAAAACAAAAACTAATTAATAAAAACTAACTAATAAAATGACAAAACAACAATTACTACAAGTAAATAGAAGTAATGGAAAAACAGAAAAAAAAATTCAACTAATTCAAGAAATTAAACTATAACAGCACATCAATGATATTAAAATAACACAGCTTCAGAAGATATGATTTAATGGACTACTTTTATGTGTTGTTGTTGTTGTTTTTTTGAAGACTGCCACAGTGAATCAGAAATGTGCATAGAAAATCAATAGAAAGAACAACAACAAATCTTACAGGTTTCAAATCAAATGAGGGAAAATGATGACAGAAGTTTTATTTATGAGCGAAAAAAAAAAAAAAAAGAGCAGTTTGATTGAATGTCAAAACAGGTATATAGTACGGCAGGCCTCAGCGGTCAATGATTTTGGACTGACAGGGTCATTACACCCCCTCCCCTCCTCACTAGTCTCTCTGCTTGATTTTAATCATATTGTGAGTGGAGAATATATGTCACTGCGTAGCCTCAGGTAGAACTAGAAGTGTCGCCGCAGCCATCTGCTGTTCTGTCACACAACTATTTTCATAACAAACAGCTCATGCTTTAGGACACAGCAGCCAGATGCTAAAAGTCCAGACACAAACCCCCAGGCCCTCGAGTGTTTGTGAACAGAGCAAACAGTTGATGGGTAACAGGGTGCAAGGTGCAGCGCTGCAAGCTTTTCACATTTCACCCTTTAAAGGCAGAGTTTACCCTTGTCTCACAAAAAAGAAGAAAATTCAGTCATCACATTCAAAATTTTGATTTTTAAAAAAAAAATTCTTTATCACATTCATACTTGTGTGCACATTAAAATCTGTAATATTAAAGTTCAAAGGACTCAGAAATAAACAAAGTAAATATTAAATGTGTATATATATATTTTTTATTCTTAAATAAAGTAAATAATAATAAAAAATAATTGCATATTGGTTATTGGACACTACACATAATAATAATAATAAAAAAATCTGTATTATCAAAAATCTAGATCTATAGATCATAAATTTAAAAATATTTTGTTATATTTTACATATTTTTTATTAGTAAAATGTAGACATGAATTTTAGAATTTTGTAGTAAAGTTTTTATAGATTATTTTGTAAAATAAAATACATTGTTATATATATATATATATATATATATATATATATATATATATATATATATTTTTTTTTTTTTTTTGTAAAATGGACATGAATTTTATAATTTTGTAGAATTTTTTATAGATTATAAACAAAAATATATATTTTATATTTTATACATATATTTATTAGTAAAATGTATGAATTTTAGAATTTCGTAGTCAATTTTTAATAGATTAGAATAAAAAAACTGTCATATTTTAACATATATTTTCATTAGTAAAATGTACGAAGTTTAGACTTTTGTAATGTATTTATTTTTTTATCTATTTATTTATTCAAATATTTTCTTGACGAAAGAGCTACTGTGTTTTGTTTTTTTGTGATTGTTTTAAGTTCTAAATCAAATTCATTTAGTTAAATTGGAACACAAAAAGGAGAAGTTGTTTTTGTTCTGGCTGTTCCCGGCTCATATTCAAACTCGCGCACATTGAAATCTTGTTTGTAACTACTTTTTTCGATGTATAGAAACAAGCTTGGACTTGACATGACGCGAGTTTGAGTAATTATTTGGATGATGGATTGCATTTGGTGTCTTTTTCAATTAAGTACAATCAATAGAGATAAATAATACCCCCTCCAAGCACAGTATGTGTTGTAAACACATTCACAATATACAAACCATGCGTCCGGCCGCATGTAAATTCAGCTCAAGTCCATGGCAGTCTGACTTTGTTAATGTATAACGTAGAGGTGAAGCGCAGGTGCCTGACCACTCATTCTAATGACAAACACCAAAGCTTGCTTACAGTTTTGGCATTTTGCTAAACACAAACAGAGAACAATGTGTTCCAGGCTAATCTCTGATCCTCTGGAACAGAATGTTCTCAAACTCAACAACCCTCTCGACCAGAGAGAGAAGATCATGGATGGAGTCCACGTCGTGCTGACGGACACTGCAACACTTACATACGCATACAGACACAGCCAACACCACTCACTCAGCTGTTCAACATGACTCTTCAAAGACACCGTTCAGTTCGATTCATGTTTATTATATAGCATTTTTCACAATACAGATTGAATGCATGACTTAATGATATAACGTCATCAATCTTATCTGTGCACTATCACGCTGATGAGGTCCAGAGGATTAAGAATTACCCATATTCACAAGCTTTCAATATTCAAATATGTTAATAATCAATAAATTACATAATTTGGTGGATTTCTAAAAATAGCAATCAATAGCAATAAATTTAAGCTTAAAGTTGAAAATATGTAGCCTTTTGAAAGCCTGGATGTGGAATTTTGTCACTATAAGATCCACCTACAATCGTTTCGGCTAAATTTACTCCCCTTCTGGAGCACCTAGTTTTTTTTTTGTTTTTTTTTGTTTTTTTTACCAGATTAGTACCAGATTCAGTCTTGTATAACACTTTTATATTATGAAATTATTTAGATTACAAAACAAAAATGAAATGAATATAAATAAATTTACAATTACATGTGCATATTATGTTTTTATTGTTGCTTACTAATGATTACTCATTACAGTGTCTAAAAAAAATCTAATTTTATTTTTAAAAAATGTAAACAAATTTTTTTCTCAGAATTAGAAAATGTTTGCATATTTGTTATCGGACATTTACAGTATTTAAGTGTATAATAATAATAATAATAATAATAATAAATATTTTTAGAAATGTATAATCTATAACAAATTGACTACAAAATTCTTAAATTTACGTCTACATTTTATTAATAAAAATGTATAATATAAAACAATATTTTTCCATTTATAATCATAGATTTTGATAATACATGTTTTTGTATTTATTATTATTATTATTATTATTATACACTTAAATAATCTGTATAATTATCTACATCTGAATATATAAGTTATAATTACAAAAATATATGTATAAATTATAATATTTCCAAAACCTGATCATTTATGATGGCCTAGACTTGATTTGATCAATCGGGAATTGATTGAATTTTGAAAAGTGGTCAATTTTGATTTCATGTTCATTTTATTCATACCATAAACAAATATTTGCTCAATGACTATTGTTTTTTGTTTTTTTAGAGTTCGTGATTTTTTTTTTTACATTTCTATTAAACTGTTCCAGTAAATCAAACTATTTTGCATAATGCTTCAAAAGCATCACATTGTTTATATATTTGAATGCTTAAATGAAAATACATGTTGATCTTTATCACCATGTACTGTAGTGTCATAGATTTTTTACTGAATTTACTTTCTTTTTTCTTGTGGTGTATTCTTGACTACATTGCCATTGTATCCAACATTCAAAAGCCAATTGAAACGATGCTTCGTCTGAAAATATAAAACAATATTGGGTCACACTTTATATTAGGTGGCCTTAACTACTATGTACTTGCATCAAAAAAATAAGGACAATGTACTTATTGTGGTCATATTGTATTGCAAAACACTTTTGCTGCTATTGAGGTGGGATATGGGTAAGGTTAGGGACAGGTTTGGTGGTATGGGTAGGTTTAAGCGTGGGTTAAGGTGTAAGGGATGGGTCAACAGTGTAATTATAAATGTAATTACAGAAATTAATTACAGATGTAATTACATATAGGTATTTTTAAAAATATAAGTACAACGTAAAAACATGCATGTACACAATAAGTGCATTGTACCAAATTATTAATTTAAATGTAAGTACATAGTAGTTAAGGCCACCTAATATAAAGTGAGACCCAATATTGCTTATTATTGCAATATTGTTGTTTAAAAATCAATAAGTTACGCACACAAAAAATGTCAGGTTAAATGAGAGAACCAACACTATACACAATGAATTAGGATCATACAGATTATGCTCCATTTCTGCCACACTCATGTTTACTCATAGAACTCATTTTCAGGCATTCTACGCAATAATAGGAAATCAGGGCCAAAGTTTACTGTGACTGCCGATGACGTAGTTAAGTGATGGGGATCAAGTATATGAGAGTAAAGTTCATCTGGAAGCAGCTGATGTTAGAAATTGATGTGACAGTGAAGTATATGCAGCAGGAGGAAGAACGGGGTTGGCTAACAGGAAGCGACAGGAGACAGTGGTCTGGAGGACCTAAAGAGTGGAAAATCACTGGTAAAGATCAGTATGCCTTAAGAAAGAGAAGATGGGAGCGATACGGAATCAGAGGCAAGCGGAGAGATTGGAATAAGAGGGAGAAAAACAAGAAAAAGAGAAGGAGAAAATAAGCTCCTAGACCGAGAGCAGTGCCTCGCACCCCTGCCGTTAGCCGAGGGTGGGACGATGAAGTCTCCATTCAGACCCTCTCTAGAGATCCTGTCACAATAAACTGCACATTTCTGTTTAGACAAGTCCTACAGCTGGGAGGCTCTTTGAATTTCTCCACCAAAATCTCATATCTTGAAAACAAAGGTCTTAAATGCCCACATCAGTCCTACTCAAATGCCCATCACTGACTCAAAAAGTAAAAGATAGAAAGCATACAGTAAATCTTGCAGCCTTTTGATGATATCTGATAAATATGTCAATATCAATGCTCTTGAAAGGCATTTAAAGTTGATTTTCAGAGGAATCATCATTTCGGTATTGTAAATATTGTTGGCTACAATCATGCCAATGTAGTCAAGAATATAAAAGAAGAAATGGTCATAAAGTAAAATACAGTCAAATCTATATAATGATACAATATGATAAACAGTAACATTTATTTGCATATACTTTTACTAAAACATAAACAGTGTGAGGCTTCTGTGAGGCTAATTTTTGATTAAATGAAACAGTTTGAACTGAACAAAAAAGTATCACATTTAGAAGCTCAAAACAATTGTATGCACAAAAAAAGACTTTTCCTAACGCCAAAAAGTGCTTTGCAAATATGCGTTCACAACATGAATAAATTAAAACTTTTTTTTAACTCAATCAATTAATTCTAACAATGTCAAATATGTCAATTAATCATGGATTACACCATGCAAAGTGTTTTTAAGGAACACTTTTATTCGCATGGCTTCATAACATTTCAAATAAATTCTCTTCTTATGCACTTTCTAACAAAATCTCAAACAAAAATGCACCATGTTTCCACAAAAGACGTTGTTCCAAAAATTACCAATTGTTTAAAAAAATACCAATCCCAAATTTTTTGAATGTGGTATGACTTAAGTTGTGCTTGATGTTTATGGTGACAGCAGGAAGAGTGCCAACTGTTTCTCAGTGTATTTGTGAGCCATTTGCTTAGTATTCTAACCTGTAACGGCTAAATATATTTGGTATTATGAAAATTTCAAGCATTTTGCATTCACAAATGATGTTATAAACAGCCAAAATTCTTGCAAAATACTCTGAGAGCCCTGAAGCTAAGGTGATGGCCAGAGGCTGACAGAAACTGTATTTGATGGAACACGACCAACCCTTGAGGCTCTTGGGAAAAACATGCCTCCATCTACACTTCAGCGAAACTCCAAAATCATACCAATACATACAATTCACTGCAGTTTCCAGCTGAAACAAACACTAGTACCAGTAAAACACCAACAACTTTTATTCCCTTTTATACAAATTATGATTACAGGGACAGACAATAAAGACTAATCTCCTTGTGCAATATGAAGTTATAACCTTAAAACACATTTACCACAGTGCACGATTTGTAAACAAATACATTTTGATGTTTGCATCACATAATCAGATCTTATGGCTTTTCTAACATAGTAAACTTGCTTGGTAGCGCACCTGGTACAGCACTGCACTTGCGCTCATGAAAGAGCTCAAAGACTTATAGCAGCAAGCTAAAATTGCTTCAGCAACTAAGTTTTTATTTATTTTTATTTTATTTTACATTTGCTTTTGCTCACACTAGCAAGTTTAGGGTAGAGTTTAGCAGGCGGTTCATTACTTTCAAATGCAGAAGCAACATAAAATCATTTTGCAGAAATGTCGTCACAGACACATTTTTCCAATGAGCCTGGGTTGGAAATGACTGTTTTTGCATTCATGACAACACCGAGTTGTCAATACAAGGTCAGCAACTTTCTTCTTTGAAAGAAGAGTTTTAGGGACAGATTTACTTACAGCTTCTGCCAGGAAAACCCTCATTTGGTGTTAAAAGCTACTGTCAGGTTTTACTAAAGACACAGTAAAAAATGAGCACTGAAAAGGCATGCAAACAGTTATTTTTGTGGCTTTTATAGGATTGCGGCCTCATGCCAATTTGCCCTGTTTAGTAAATCCGGCCCTTAGACTCCAACCTCAGGTTAGGTAACTACTGTAGATGCAGGTAAGCAGTTATGTTGCAGCAGAGCACAGAACAATGCTCTGAGACAGCGCACAAGTTACATCAGGCTAATGGCCTGCTCTCAGCCTGAGGGAAAGCCCATCACAAAACACAGCCTTTTTCTCCGTAAATGAGCCACTGCACCGTTTTCTAACTCAGGGACAGAATAACCCGGAGACAAAGCCTGGTGATTCACGGTGACGTAATGGAGAACTACAACAAATGATGAGCAAAAAGTGGCCAGAATGACCATCAAAAAGCCACCCTGCATGAATTATAACGCTACAGCAATCAATTCCATCCTACTGACAAGCACACAAATACTTAATATTCACCAATGACTTCATTAGAGGCTTGCTTAATTCTGTTGCGCTTTGCAATTACAAACAATTGCACTTCTGATAAAACATTAGTGATGCACCAACTTTTTGGCAATGGAATGATTGAGAATGAATCTGGTTGAAACAGTTGCGAAAAGCCAAAATCATTAACTGAAATAGTGACGTTTAATTAGCACTTCTCTGATGGAACACTTTGACAGTGTTGTTTTATTAAATAATTTAGATTAATTGATAAGTAAATATATGTTATTTTCAGTTTAGTTTTTGGGCTAAATGAAAACTTCGAAAAATGAAAACAGTTTCAGTAAATTTATTTTGGTGCATTATTATAATCTACTCATGATACTACCAGTCAAAAGTTTTTGAACGGTAAGACTTTTAAAGAAATTCTATTCTGCTCAACAAGCCTGCATTTATTTGATCCAAAATACAGCAAAAGCAATAATATTATGAAATATTTTTACTATTTAAAATAGCTGCTTTCTATTTGAATATATTTTAAAATGTAATTTATTCCTGTGATCAAAGCTAGATTACTCCAGTCTGTCACATGATCCTTCTGAAATCATTCTGATTTGATGTTCAAGAAACATTTATTAGTATTATTATTATCAATATTTAAAACAATTGAGTACTTTTTTTTCAGGATTCTTTGATGAATAGAAAGATCCAAAGATCAGCATTTATCTGAAATAAAAAGCTTTTGAAACATTATACCACCCACTATACCACTTCAAAAGAAATTACAGAAATGAATACTTGTATTTAGCAATGATGCTCTAAATGGATCAAAAGTGATGTTAAAGACATTTACAATGTTGCAAAAGATTTCTATTTCAGATAAATGCTGTTCTTCTGAACTGTCTATTCATCAATTTAACCTGAAAAAAATTATACTCCGCTGTTTTCAACATAATAAATGTTTTTTGAGCAGCAAATCAGAATATCAGATTTCTGAAGGATCATGTGACTGGAGTAATGATGCTAGAAATTCAGCTTTGAAATCACAGGAATAAATCACATTTTAAAATATATTCAAATAGAAAACAGTTATTTTAAATAGTAAAAATATTTCACAATATTATTGCTTTTGCCATATTTTGGATCAAATAAATGCAGGCTTGTTGAGTAGAATAGAATATTTTAAAATCTTACTGTTCAAAAACTTTTGACTGGTAGTGTATACATGGCGCCAAGAAAGTGGACTCTGGCTATCTTACACAACATGCATGAATACAAACATGCCAAAATATATATAAAACATGTCGGGGTTGATCTAATCTCTCTCCTACCAACAGTAAACCACCAAAACATATGGGTTCAGTATAGACAGACACAAACAAATACACATGCACACATATATACACGTAAACACATCCCTTCTTGGCCCCTTGTGTTTTATCTTGCAGTCTGTGATCAGCGACAGGCAGGATCAGAGTCTTGTGTCTTGAGGTTAAAGTTTTTGCACTCATTTTGATACATTCTCTTCATTTGAGTTTAGTAACAATGCTTGGTTATGTTCTGCCACTCTGAGATTCATCAGATA
The DNA here is from genome assembly GCF_012432095.1 of Onychostoma macrolepis. Taxonomy (NCBI): domain Eukaryota; kingdom Metazoa; phylum Chordata; class Actinopteri; order Cypriniformes; family Cyprinidae; genus Onychostoma; species Onychostoma macrolepis. The sequence continues at coordinate 8,297,509 of NC_081167.1, read as the reverse complement.
AGGGGCAGAAAACTTGTTAGGGAAGAATTGTCACGAGTATGAGGCAGACTTCAAGGCGCTCTCAGAGCTGTACACACACACACAAACACATTCAATATTATTCTCTCATTAGCACTCTTTAATCTTCACATGACGTCTCCAAGTTACCAGTTTTCCAGATAATGTGCAGCTCATTTTATAGCCTATTAAAATGCTGCCTGATAATTATGTGCTTCACTAAACCTATCTATCTTGTTCATTGTAATAAACTTTAACCCACTAGTAGCTTAAACTTTTAAACAAGTTTAATTGCTGCCTTAAATGTGGTACTACATTAAAAATTGCTACCATAGTGCAAAAGTCATAAACTGCAGTTTCAACCACTCTGAGTTTAATTACTGATAAATACAATTTACTTAAAACTCATAAAATTAAGTAGAGATTACACAAATTACATAAATTAAATTGAGAAAAACCATTTTTTTTTTAAATATAATGATGCGAATATTTATAAATATTTACAATGTACTATTATTAACAATTTTAGATAATATAATAATAGCAATGAACAAATAATAAAATAAATAAATAATAATAATCAACAACAAGAATAATAATTATTAGTATTATTATTATAAAAGGTTTAGTCACATATATATAAAAATGTAGAATATAAACGGAATTCTATTGCATTTTAAAAACATGTCACATGTAAATGCTTTCAGCTGATTTCAGCACAGGACTATAATATTTATCTCTGAAATTAAAAAAAAGATCCACGAATAAATCTAAAATACAAATAATTAAAATATTTTTATGAGAAATTATTATTAGGCTACTACGAATACTTTCAATATTCAGTAAGGAAATATTTAAATGTCTGCTTGCAGTAACTGATTTCTATTAGTCGATTCGTTCATAATTTTCGAATTTAAAGTAGCCTAGGCTATATAATATTCTCAGACTCAACATGACAAAGAATATAGGACACTTTTCTTTCTTTCTTGTCGGTGTCCGCAGCGAAGTCTCTGGCTGTGAGCTGCTGCAGGAGCAGCGCGTTTGAGTTTCATACAGAGATCCACTTGTTGCTGCAACTGCCCTGTTTACAACAGAAAACATTACTCACAGCCCGCGGAACTCACCTCTTCTTCTCTTTCTCCGCTGTCATCTCTCTGTCTCCTCGTAATTCCCGCAGTTCAACAGCAGTGCGTTCTCTGCGCAAACGGGACGCGCTCCAACCCCCCGCAAACGCTCGCGTTAAATAAGAGAAAAGGACGCACTATTGATCGTGAAAATGCAGTAAAGTCCACCAGCAGGGCAAAAGTGACTGTACAGTCTCAGAACACTGCCAAGGATCGTACAGTCTCCCGCTTTTGTTAAATCCACGCGCGGTGGGGCTCGTCTCGGTGAGGGAGTTTCTCGCTCGTTTTGTGGTCAGTGAAGTTCACAGCGCCGCACTGAAGGGCGCTTGACAGCTGAGCAATCAATCACTGCTCTCTGATTGGCTGGAGCAGCAGTTAGGAACCGCCCACCGTCCGCACTGACAGCAATCGCTCCTGCGGCTCTACCTTCTCCAAAAGCCATAAATCAAACTTTAATCAAACTAATTTTAATCAGTTAAGTATCGTGATTTAGTTAAAAATAACATGCAGCAACATAATTGTAACTATAAACTCTACAAGATGGCATGTCTCTGTGGAGCAGGGCTGAGTGGACAAGTAAGCTAAAAGGCTATTGAAAAACACATTAAGGCAGAGGTTCTCAACCTTTTGCAAGCTGGGCCCCCCCAAAGCTGGTTCATTGCAGTTGGGGCCCCAGATCTTCAATTCTTGGCTCAATGTTTGATAAACATAGCCTCAAATCATCCTCGATTTGAGCACGATTGCGGTATTTCGTTTTGAGTGCAGTCATTTTTGAGAATCCTGCCTCACATAAATATGTCGACGCGAAAGGAAGGAGAATCTTCAAGATGTCACAGAGTTCAGGATATTCCTGCATCAATGCTGCCCAGAATGACGAAAGAGGGCAGGAGCTAAAGCAGAGGTGGGCAAACTACACATCCGGCCCGCCGGGAGATTTCATCCGGCCCGTGAGGCAGTTGGTCCAAAATAGTTAATTTGATGCGATGTCAGGGGAAACGTGATTTCTACCGAGAGGAACGCTAGAGCCCTGCATTCCCTGGGCTTCGATCGGGCCAATTTTCACGGCATAGTTCAGATGCGGGCCGGGCCTGTTTTAGGCTTCTCTTTATTTTTATATTTTAGACATCCATCAATTAGTGATGAAAAAAATTGCCGCGCTGGTGGAAACAACACGAGACCGTGCCGTGACTGTGAAGAGCGGCTCGACGGTGTTTAGAGTCCCGCAGCAGCAGCGCGCGCGCCGTCAGCGCAGATGAAGAGTTCTGCTTCAAATACACGCAATACGCTGAAGCTTGCGGCAAAGCCCCAGCAAACGTAATTACCATGAATGTGTCAGGGGGAAATAGTAAGGAGATATTTGAATGATTTACTAATAAACTAGTGTTTTCTGTGTCAGTGTCGCAAAGATAAAGATGATGATCCTGACTCGCCATCTCCTCATTAGACGCGCCTTTAGAGAGAAGTGCATCTTCACTGATTATAATGAGAGTTTTTGTTATCGATTTGATTTATTTCGTTAAGTGGTAATTTAAAGATTTCTATAGATATATTTATCATGTCTGTGAGGCATGTATTCGCTGACTTTCGGTTCATTTTTGTGAAGCGCTCCTGTTCAAGGCGAGACTGCGCATCATTGTTTTATTTATTTTATAAAGTTTTTTTTAATATTGTGAGTGCACACAAATAAAAGTAGACCCTTTACAATTCCGAATGATGTATTACTCTTACCTTTATGACCAAAAATTACGGCGTAAGTTGTTTTCATTGAAAACAATGCAATTGATTGCGCTGGCGCCTCCATGTCCTGCGCTTTAACTTCCACTCTCCGCACAAACTACTGGATACAGCGCACATTTATCTAGGTTTAACGATTAAACATTGTTATATGCTTGAACTGTTTTAGTATATCTATAGATTGTATTTTAGGCAAGTCATGATGATTTGAGAAGGCTAAATTGATCAAACATGGCTATGATCAGCCTGCCTGTCTGCCGCTGGCTGCTTGGTCGTTACTTTAAGAAAGAATAAACTTATCTAACGAACAAAAAAATGCTCCAAACGTTTTTCTAAATTAACTTAATAAAAAAACGAAACGAAATTTCGAAAATTCGCCATTACATACAAAACTGAACTATTTTAATAGCTGAAACAGTATAAAGCGATTGCGATTTCGACCGAGGGGGATTCTACCGGAACGTGATCTGTACGGAGGGGGACAACAACCCACTTTCCAGGAGAAGAAATGCCAGTGTTGTCTCCTGCTCAGGGCACTGTAATACCACGCCTCTAGTTTCAGTTTTGCTTTAAATATTTAGTCTGGGCGTTTAGTGAATGCCACTGTAATTTTTGTTTGTTTTTTTTTACTTATTTTCATTCCGTTTTCTGTTATTAACACTGCTAAATTTACAGGATTTATCGCATCCGTAGCAAATATTTTGAGGGTGTTTTGACAATTGAGAGCCACCAAATGACGAATATGAAAAACGAATCGACAGTTTCGGACTCAGTCAGGGTGCAAGGACCTTAAACTTTTGAGGCTTGCGCAGCTTCTCGAGGAGAAATCAAACAAATGAGCGCCGTTTTCTAAAGTCTGTGAGCGCAGCACACAAATAAACTAAATTGACATACTGCAGTTAAATTTCAAAATGTGGTGTTTTTATATTTATAACATTTGAATACAGTTCAGCAACATGCATCACACGACCTGAAGACCAAGAGAGCTGACAACTGACCATCACTTAATTTACCATCACCTCACGATTGAAAATGTGACACTGATTTCATATGACAGTTCAACAAACAAGTTAATAATATTAAGTCACTTACATTTTAGACGAAATAATGACTGTTTTGGTCTATTTTAGCAGCGAAAATAGATCCGATGAATCTAAAAGATCACAGCATAGCGCATCTCACAGCAACACTCAATCGTGTTTTGAATGATTCAGTGTTTTGAACGAATCGGTTGAGTCAAAGATTCAATGACCCATGCACAAACATCTGTCTCATTCTTGATGAATCGGCCGTTTGAACGAATCGTTTGAATGAACGACTCAATGACTCGCTTAATAAAACCGCTTATCACCTGCATTTGCGCTCACTATCGACAAACCAATCAAATTTGTTCAAAACTCTTTTTTTTAAATCAGTCCAAACACATTTTAATTTTTATTCAGGAGTTATGTATATACAAAACAAAAAAATTTTTTGACAGTAGTTTAGTGATAAAAGAAATTTGCTATTCTTTTTTTTTTTCAGTTTTTCCCCTCCCATCCTGTAGCCTACTCGCGCCCCACCGGTTGAGAACCACTGCATTAAGGGATGATGAGGGGCACATCTAATAATTTAAGAATCATTGGTACATTGGTTAATTAGGACGATGTAACATCACTATTTTAGAAAAAAAAAAAAAAATCTGCAAAATTTGTGTAGTATGTATTTATGTAGTTCACAGATGACTTTATGTTTATGTAATATATACATATACAGTACTGGCGTTCAAAAGTAATGTTTTTTTTTTTTTTAATTATTATTCTTATGCTCACCAAGGCTGCATTTATTTAATTAAAACTAAACTAAACTAATTACGGAGCCAGTGTAGTTTCTCCAGTCTTACCCTGCGTCCCAATGTTCATACTATCCATCCTAAATAGTATGTGAGATAACAATAAGTGTGTCCCAAAGCATAGTATGTTGAAAAGAGTATGCCAAAAGTCTATGGTCTACTATTGGTCTACTATTTCAGGTCGATTTTTGAAGTGTGGATCCGTGCACACTCTAATGGCTAAAATTGCCCACAATACATTGCGCTTTGGCGAAGGATTCGGTCTAGAACTACAAACACGTATAAAACGCGTTAGAAAAACTATAAATGTGGCGGATGCGCGCGATCGACCGTTAGGTAGAGAGGTTTGCAAAAAGGGGTTTGAGTTACTAATAATCAACATTTAACCTGGCAAAAAAAAAAAAAAAAAAAATTATTTATTGTTATCCGCGTTATATTTCATCTGCAACAGCAATGTCAACTTTTATAAACATCCATTTGGTCGTTATTTTTAAATGCATCATTTAAATGCATCAAAATATGAGCAGAGTTATAGGCATGAAAGACCCGCGACTGGCAGATCAACAAGCTACTTCTTTTCTCTCTAATACGGTAGGAAGTTAAATGAAATGAAATGTGGATGATGTTAACTGTGACAAGCGGTCTGTTAAAGACGCAGTGGTAGTGATAGTATGTCCCAAAGCTTGCCTACTCTTCTACTACACACTCAAAAGTGTGTGCTTTTTCACCAAAAGAGTACATACTTTAAGGGCGTAGTATAAGTAGGCACATTGGGATGCAGCATTAGTTCCCAGTCGTATCTAGTCTTGTTCTTTTCCTGATTTTCTGTGTTTAGATCCTAGCCGGTGTATCTCGATTCTGTGTTTCCCTGCCTACTCTGGATTTGGCTTGCTCTGGATTACCCCTGTCGTCGCGGCCTGCTTGGATACAATTTGCCCCTCCTCTGGACTATAGCCTGTCTGTTGGATTTCCCACCTGCCTCACCCTCTGGATTACGTTTGCCGCCGGCTGACCCACACCTGTCTCTGGATTACTCTTTGTCTTGCCTGTGCTATATCTGTTTGCTGGTGTTCGACCCCTGCCTGTTTTGACCATATCTTTGAATAAAGTTTGCATTTGTCTCTCTCAGTCGCCTCATTACAAAATCAACATCTTAGAATGATTTCTGAAGGATCATGTGACACTGAAGGCAGGAGTAATAATGCTGAAAATTTTGCTTTGCATCACAGGAATAAATTGTATTAAAGTATATTGAAATAGAAGACAATTATTTTGAATTGCAATAATATTTCACAATTTTCAGTATTTTTAATCAATGCCTTTGATGCAGCCTTGATGAGCATAAGAAACTTTTTTTAAAAACATTAAAAATCTTACTGATACCTTTATATATATATATATATATATATATATATACACACACAGTGGTGTGAAAAAGTGTTGGCCCTTCCTGATTTTTTATTTTTTTGCATGTATGTCACACTTAAATGTTTCAGATCATCAAACAAATTTAAATATTAATCAAAGATAACACAAGTAAACACAACATGCAGTTTTTAAATGAAGTTTTCTATTATGAAGGGAAAACAAAATCCAAACTCACATGGCCCTGTGTGAAAAATTGCTTGTCCCCTAAACATAATAACTGGTTGTGCCACCCTTTGCAGCAACAACTGCAATCAAGCATTTGCGATAACTGGCAATGAGTCTGTTACAGCGCTGTGGAGGAATTTTGGCCCACTCTTCTTTGCAGAATTGTTTTAATTCAGCCACATTGGAGGGTTTTCGAGCATGAATGGACTGTTTAAGGTCATGCCACAGCATTTCTATTGGATTTAAGTCCAGACTTTGATTTGGCCTCTCCAAAACCTTAATTTTGTTTTTCTTGAGACATTCAGAGGTGGACTTGCTGCTGTGTTTGGAATCATTGTCCTGCTGCATAACTCAAGTGCGCTTGAGCTTGAGGTCACAAACTGATGGCTGGACATTCTCCTTCAGGATTTTCTGATAGAGTGCAGAATTCATGGTTCCATCAATTATGGCAAGTTATCCAGGTTCTGAAGATGCAAAGCAGCCTCAGACCATCACACTACCACCACCATGTTTGACTGCTGGTATGATGTTCTTTTTATGAAATGCTGTGTTGGTTTTACGCCAGATGTAATGGGACACACACCTTCCAAAAAGTTCAACTTTTGTCTCATCAGTCCACAGAATATTTGCCCAAAATCTTGGGGATAAGCAAGATATTTTTTGGCAAATGTGAGACGAGCCTTTGTGTTCTTTTTGGTCAGCAGTGGCTTTTGCCTTGGAACTCTCTCATGGATGCTGTTTTTGCCCAGTCTCTTTCTTATTGTTGAATCGTGAACACTGACCTTAATTGAGGCAAGTGAGGCCTGCAGTTCTTTAGATGTTGTTCTGGGTTCTTTTATGACCTCCTGGATGAGTCGTCGTTGTGCTCTTGGAGTAATTTTGGTAGGCCGGTCACTCCTGGGAAGGTTCACCACTGTTCCAAGTTTTCTCCATTTGTGGCTAATGGCTCTGACCGTGGTTTGCTGGAGTCCCAAAGCCTTAGAAATGGCTTTATAACCCTTTCCAGACTGATACATGTAAATTATGTTGTTTCTCATCGGTTTATGAATTTCTTAAGATCGCGGAATGATATGTTGCTCTTTAAACATGCTTCACTTTGTCAGACAGGTTCTATTTAAGTGATTTCTTGATTCAACAGGTCTGGCAGTAATCAGGCCTGGGTTTGGCCAGTGAAATTTAACTCAGCTTTCTAAAATGATGTGGTTAATCACAGTTCTTTCATGATTTAATAGGAGGGGGCAAGCACGTTTTCACACAGGGCCATGTGGGTTTGGATTTTGTTTTCCCTTCATAATAAAAAACTTAATTTAAAAACTGCATGTTGTGTTTACTTGTGTCATCTTTGATTAATATTTAAATTTGTTTGATGATCTGAAACATTAAAGTGTGACAAACATGCAAAAAATGTAAAAACCAGGAAGGGGCCAACACTTTTTCACACCACTGTATATATATATCTGTGTGTGTGTGTGTGTGTTTTGTTTTGTTTTCCCTGTGTATGTTTGTCCTCAGTAATTTATTCTCAAAGTACAGCACAATACAACTTTCACTTCAGTTAGAACTATTGCAGTCAGATTATTCAGTTTACATAGAGTTCTGAGCATTCCCAAAATGACAAGCATATGCATTTACTCGTGTCCTTGGACATCTATAGCCTTCATCTAGAATAGAAGGTCACATGTGACAGGACTCTTATTTTTGACCAAAGTTCACTGTCTAATTTCTCTCAGACTTTATTTACTATTTACTTTATCCATTATTTTATCTACAGTTAATTTGTTCTTTTTTATTGTTGTTGTTTACAATGATTAAATTAATAATGCACTAAATTGTAATCCAATCATAGCCTATGACAATCAACCACCCCGTCATCTCGAGCATTCTGTACAAATACAGAGTATGCACTTAAAACTCTGTCTCAAATGCAATACTGTGCATTTGGAGACTCATTTGGACTTCAAACAGTTTGGTTCATTTCTGACATCTTATTTAATAGGTTACAAATCAAACAATGCACATTCACATCCTTTGAGAACAGTACATTTGGCACACAGTAAAATGCAAATAATAACATGACAGTGACTAATGGCAAAAATGTCCAATAAAAAAAAAAAAAACATTTATGTCTTACGACATACTGTACATATGAAGCTGCACAATAAAATAAAAAAGAAATACATACACATTTATGATACTTACAGTGACATAAAACACTTATATAACTTATATTAATATGCACTGTACCTCTTTATGTACAAATATGTATTCCTTTGTGAGACACAGATTCACGTTTAACAAAAGAGGTACTTCCATCTTTTGCTTGAACATGTCAATCTGTTTCCTATATAGAGTCGTTTCAAAAACAATAAAAAAGAGTTACTCATGAAGTCCAAAATAGCTTTGCAAATTTCGCATCAGGACACAGGTGTTTGGCAGGTGTAGCTGTGAGAGTTTCCTGTTAGTGGACTCCATCCAAGCCAATAGATGCCAGTTCAGAAGGGCACAAATAAGGCCAGACATGCTTTGAGAAAAACGGCCAAACAAGTGAAAGGTTAACGATGCAAAAACTCTAAATGAAGCAACAGATCTGAAAAATGGACATGAAATGTGTGAAGGTCTCAAAGTCAACATGAGACGCTGTTCACAACCCACTTTTCACTTTGCTCATCTGATATATAAGAATAAAATATAGAACGGAAAATAAATATTATGCAACTGGAATTGATTGGATTGTGAAAAGTGAGTGTTCACAGCAAAATAAAGGTGTTTGGATGAAAAGGGTGACATCAGCAGAAACATAAATTTGCTTTAAAAAGGCTTTTTTTATTACAGATAAATCTGGCAACAATTTCATGTTGACTTTTAAACCTGGTGTTGGCAAGAGTCTGCAAAAAAAAAAGACGTTAAATACATTACAAATGTGTTCATTATTTCTTATGTTCATAATGAAATGAACTGATTTGATTTTCATGATAAACTTAACAAGTCTTGCTTGCATCACTGTTACAGCTTTCATATTAGGAGAAATTCTAGGGTATTTCAGTTGTGCTATATTTAGAATGGAAGATCATTTCTATGTATTTGACTTTTTTTTTGCCATAGAAGCGTAATATTTTGTTTTGTCTAGTGTATATGAAATACCAATGCTGTAGCAGTTGAAATAAAGGACCTGTGTTGGATATGGCATGACCTGACAACCATACGATTACCAACCAAAACAGATACAGTGAGGGAAAAAATTATTTGATATTTGATCTGATTTTGTACTTTGCGAAAAACTCATTTCAAAAAAGTTATAAATTGATTTGCATTTTGATGAGTGAAATAAGTATTTGATCCCCTATCAATCAGCAAGATTTCTGGCTCCCAGGTGTCTTTTATATACAGGTAAGGAGCTGAGATTAGGAGCAGTCTCTTAAAGGGTGTTACCTGTATAAAAGACACCTGTCCACAGAAGCAATCAATCAGTCAGATTCCAAACTCTCCACCATGACCAAGACCAAAGAGCTGTCCAAGGATGTCAGGGACAAGATTGTAGACCTACACAAGGCTGGAATGGGCTACAAGACCATCGCCAAGCAGGTTGGTGAGAAGGTAACAACAGTTGGTGCGATTATTAGCGAATGGAAGAAACACAAAATAACTGTAAATCTGAAGTTTGCCAATAATTCAGAGGAGAACTGGGTGAAAGTGTTGTGGTCAGATGAGACCAAAATTGAGCTCTTTGGCATCAACACAACTCGCCGTGTTTGGAGGAGGAGGAATGCTGCCTATGACCCCAGGAACACCATCCCCACCATCAAACATGGAGGTGGAAACATTATGCTTTGGGGGTGTTTTTCTGCTAAGGGGACACGTCAACTGCACCGCATCAAGGAGACGATGGATGGGGCAAACCTACCATTAAAATTATAGACTGATCATTTCTTTGTCAGTGGGCAAACTTACAAAATCAGCAGGGGATCAAATATTTGTTTCCCTCACTGTAGTGGAAATCAGAGACATTGAAGGCGAGATGGAGAGAAGAAAAAAATTGCTAAACCAACACACACACACACACACACACAGAGAGAGAGAGAGAGAGAGAGAATATTGCACATAACAGTTTCTCATAGTCTAATAATACACAAGAATATCATAGGCATAACCATGCAGTAGATGATTAGTCTATTTTCAAAGTTCACAGGCTAATGATCAGGGTAATCAGGACTTGTACGTACTGTAGACTGTAGAGACGTGATTGGCTACTGTCCTGACCCGTTCGTAATGATAGGTCTTGTTGCATTGTAGAGAAACCAACAATTTCCACATCCTTGCAACAAAACAATCCAGTAATATAATGAAAAACCACAAACACACACACAACGAAACACTAAAGAGGGTACTTGTGTAACCTTACCCTCCAGCATATACGCACACACACACACACACACACACACAACACAACACTTGTTTTGGTGACTTGCGTATATATCAACACTGCTGTTTTGAATGGAAACGGAGCGATGGTCTCATGAAAGGCCGTTCTGAGTCCTTCCCAGTACCGTCCATTCACTGTCTCTGGATATCAGACCATCATGTGATCAGATCCCAATGCTGAGTGCTTAAAACTCCCAATTCACACGTTCATATGCATCACATCTGCAATACAATCACTTGTTCTTTACATTTGGTTTTTGCATTTCAAAACGGTGATAGTGTAAATGGGTTGACTCCAGATGTACCACTGATACACTGCATGATGAGAGAAGAAATGAAACATGAAATGTCCTTCTAATGAGCTCCATCCAGCTGCTTTAGTGATGTCTCATGAGCTCCGTTAAGTGTTTTACATACATTAAATAAAGATGGTGCAAATGTGTGAGTATCTGTGCACGCACTTATGTTTTTTTTGGGGTTCAGCAGGAAAGATTATAATGCCTAACTTTCTACTTTTAAATGAAAGCATCAAATTCTTGATAAATGATGGTCTACGATCAGCTCATGGGCGTTCACAGCGTTCGCAGCGCACGTGTGCGCTAAGTACAGCGCAGAAGATGGAGGTTTTAGTATTAGGACAGGGTCTCTTCGCCGAAGTAAGAGAAGCCCTTGAACTCATCCTGGTTGATCTGCTTGATAATGGCGTCTTCCACCGGGGTGAGCACCGGCTCCTCGCGGGTGAAGTCCTGGTCAAAATTGTTGACGTCCCTTTTGGTTTTCTGTGGATGGAGAAGAGGAAAGTGTGCTAAATTAGCAATTTCAGAACAAGAAATCACAAAAACGCATATACACGGTGCATTCCATAAACGCCCTGACTAACCTGAGAAATGCTTTACCTGCAAATATTTTAGCAGTTTTTATGTGGGTCCCTTATTTCTGTCGACTGAACCAGCCATGCCAATCATTTGTGAATTAATCATACTTTTGAGTCGGTTCTTTCTTTTCAGTAAAACAGGCTTTCAAAAAAAATGGTCTGAATCGATTCACGCTCTCTCATTGAATCATCTGAAGCAGACTGTCAGTCAGTAAAATAGAGAGTACCAAGATTTTTAAGGAAACAGAGAACAAACAGCGTTGGATGAAGTGAATATTCACCTACTAACAATTGAAACAAAAGGCTTCTTTCTGAGAGATAAATGAGAAAATTCAGCTACTGATGTGTCATGTGAATAAGTGGCCATTCACACAGAGTGTTTTGTGTCCGCCTATGCTGTTTTTTGTTTATGTTTTTCTATGCAAACATGCACTAGACGGTTGCCTTTAACCATTTTGTTGCTATTTAACGTTTTTGTGTTTTAAAACACACATAAAGACCATTGCTCTCATTGATCATTTGATCCGAAGAGTCTCAAGTCTTGTTGAAGTTTGTAATAGAATGCTAGACATACTCAGAAAATTAAAAGTTCTCTCAGAGTTGAATTTTGAGCATTATATTATATTATATTATAAAATTCAACATAAAATTCTATATAAATATATATATATATATATATATATATATATATATATGCTCATATATGAGCTTTTCAGTGTTAAAAATCTCCTATATGCATACCCTCAGATGAAATACTGCAGGTGCCACTGTCAAAGCAGATGCTTTCACATACTTCCATCTTTTTACATCTTGGATTGGCAATCTTCTTGACATAATTTTTGGTTTGTTATCACTTTTCCATATTGGCAAAGTGATTTCACCTTGTACAAAAAAAAAAAAAAATAATAATATATATATATATATATATATATATATATATATATATATATACAGATGCATATCGATAAATTAGAATGTCGTGGAAAAGTTCATTTATTTCAGTAATTCAACTCAAATTGTGAAACTCATGTATTAAATAAATTCAATGCACACAGACTGAAGTAGTTTAAGTCTTTGGTTCTTTTAATTGTGATGATTTTGGTTCACATTTAACAAAAACCCACCAATTCACTATCTCAACAAATTAGAATATGGTGACATGCCAATCAGCTAATCAACTCAAAACACCTGCAAATGTTTCCTGAACCTTCAAAATGGTCTCTCAGTTTGGTTCACTAGGCTACACAATCACGGGGAAGACTGCTGATCTGACAGTTGTCCAGAAGACAATCATTGACACCCTTCACAAGGAGGGTAAGCCACAAACATTCATTGCCAAAGAAGCTGGCTGTTCACAGAGTGCTGTATCCAAGCATGTTAACAGAAAGTTGAGTGGAAGGAAAAAGTGTGGAAGAAAAAGATGCACAACCAACCGAGAGAACCGCAGACTTACGAGGATTGTCAAGCAAAATCGATTCAAGAATTTGGGTGAACTTCACAAGGAATGGACTGAGGCTGGGGTCAAGGCATCAAGAGCCACCACACACAGACGTGTCAAAGAATTTGGCTACAGTTGTCGTATTCCTCTTGTTAAGCCACTCCTGAACCACAGACAACGTCAGAGGCGTCTTACCTGGGCTAAGGAGAAGAAGAACTGGACTGTTGCCCAGTGGTCCAAAGTCCTCTTTTCAGATGAGAGCAAGTTTTGTATTTCATTTGGAAACCAAGGTCCTAGAGTCTGGAGGAAGGGTGGAGAAGCTCATAGCCCAAGTTTCTTGAAGTCCAGTGTTAAGTTTCCACAGTCTGTGATGATTTGGGGTGCAATGTTATCTGCTGGTGTTGGTCCATTGTGTTTTTTTGAAAACCAAAGTCACTGCACACGTTTACCAAGAAATTTTGCTGACCAGCTTTTTAAAGATGCTGATTTCATTTTCCAGCAGGATTTGGCACCTGCCCACACTGCCAAAAGCACCAAAAGTTGGTTAAATGACCATGGTGTTGGTGTGCTTGACTGGCCAGCAAACTCACCAGACCTGAACCCCATAGAGAATCTATGGGTTATTGTCAAGAGGAAAATGAGAAACAAGAGACCAAAAAATACAGATGAGCTGAAGGCCACTGTCAAAGAAACCTGGGCTTCCATACCACCTCAGCAGTGCCACAAACTGATCACCTCCATGCCACGCCGAATTGAGGCAGTAATTAAAGCAAAAGGAGCCCCTACCAAGTATTGAGTACATATGCAGTAAATGAACATACTTTCCAGAAGGCCAACAATTCACTAAAAATGTTTTTTTTTATTGGTCTTATGAAGTATTCTAATTTGTTGAGATAGTGAATTGGTGGGTTTTTGTTAAATGTGAGCCAAAATCATCACAATTAAAAGAACCAAAGACTTAAACTACTTCAGTCTGTGTGCACTGAATTTATTTAATACACGAGTTTCACAATTTGAGTTGAATTACTGAAATAAATGAACTTTTTAGGGGTGTCCCCGAATAGTCGACGATTCAATGCTTCGATTCGAGGAGCCTGATTCGACTCTCAATCTTACAGTCGAATATTCGCGGGGTGTTATGATCATGCCATTTTGGCTATATGGGTGTCACAAATTCAGCCTCTGTGGCTCCCTCCAATCACCACCAGAGGGAACTATCACCAGAGTATTAACCGGTTCATTAAGACTTCATTTCCCACGTACCCCGTGCCAGAGACTGATCACCTGCACAGGTGTTCCTCATTGCTTGGTCTATTTAAACTGTGCCGACCTTGCTCTCCTTGCGAAGTCTTGTTTTGCTATGCAGTCATTTCTGAGCGTTTTCCCTGTGTTTGCTTACCTGTTGATGACCTGGATTGTTTACCCGTTTCTGAAGTATTGCTGCCTGCCTCTTCTGACCCTGCCTGCCTTGCTGAGTATCTCTATTGTCTGTCTGCCGCCTGCCTCGACCCTCAGCACGAACTCTGTTTATGATTCGGCCCTGCCTCTGTTATATCTGACGCCAGTTACTGATTTATGCCTGTTTGACTTCTCTTGTGTTTCAATAAAACTGCACATGGATCCTAACGCCACTGCCTCCTCATTATAATGGGGGTGCTCAGTGTCTGATTTTACATCGAACTACCGTTTTCTCCCAATAAGTTAATATACAGCCTATTATGATAATGCTGTAAATAAAAATCTTAAAAGAAAGAAGCTTTAAATAAATAATGTGCATGCATAAATCCAACTTCCCCTATTTCGCTTTCTAATCCGTCACCGACAGAGGAGCATTTTGGCGGCAGGGATTGAAATCTCAAGACTCAAATTGACACAGGCAGAGTGGAAGACTTTTTTCGATCAGGTAGGGTACAACAAGTAATTTCAAAACGTTTCAGTCGGTTTATTTATATCGTGTATATATTTTTTATCTCGTATAAGATGCATTTGGTTGAGTTACACTACAGTAAAGCGCTTCATTGTAGTAGCCTGCCCTACTATACATAGGCTACGGCGATTATCTCTTCACCGCGCAGTGCGAGAAGGACCACAATGCAGAATATTAATAACTATGACTGGCACTGTCATATACATAGCATTATAATGAGAACACTATTATAATAAAACGCTGTGATTTTTTTTTTAGTGTTTAGTTGTGTTTCTGCATGTTATTGCGTGAAGAACGCGTCCACAAAAGGAGTTCATTCAGAGCCGTGCAGACGCGTTCATGTGCATTTGGGGCATTTTGTGCAGATAGCCTATAAGTCCTAATATTAACGTTATGTTATATAAATAACGAAGCGTATTCTATGTGAGATAAATGAGTTAAATCCCATTGATTAAAAACCGGCTATCATATGCTTCATTCATCTTCAGCGCATGCAGCTCAAAACAGAAATGCAGAATGTTATAACTCATATACATAACATTATTTCACGAGTTCACTCTTACCTATAATAAACTGAGTAAAGATTATGCGTATTTGGCGTGCTGTCCAGGGGGAGGGCTCCGAGCTCGGTAATCACTCCCGAGCCCAGGGTACTCCCCCTGTCTGGGGAGAGGGGTCCGAGCTCGGCCTTTAGCCCGGACCCAGGCGTTCCCCACCAGTGCTCCTCCCCGTGCTGGGGTAGAAACGGGCTGAAGGTGAGGAGTCGGGGTGGTGGAGGGATGCTGGAAGACGAGAGATAATGAAGGTAAGACTGTTGATTATTTATAGGGGTTCTCTCTCGTGCTGATTGGATAGGCGGTGTGATTACTGATGATGAATTGGCCGTGTTAATTATCTGTGCAAGCTCCTCCCGAAATTTGTTAATAAAACATCACAATGAGAGCACTATTGTAAAACATTATTTACCCCGTTTGTGAGGCGTCCGTTACACATTTTCCCTGTGTATTTATGACTGTCGAATGTCTGACTTGACTCTTGATAATGTATTTTGCCCCGCCCCCAAACATATGATTCGACTATCAGTCGACTAGCAGCATGATTCGAAAATTCCGATTCGACTATGAAAATCCTTAGTCGGGGACACCCCTAGAACTTTTCCATGACATTCTAATTTATTGAGATGTACCTGTATATATCCAAGCTGAACACCTCTGGTGTGACTTTAAATGCAGATCTTGAGCGAAAAACTCATCACCAAACACCAATGACTTGTACATACACTATGTGGACAAAAGTATTGGCCTTCTTTAGAACAGAAAAAGGCACTTCCAAAACTGTGGCAACAAAGATGTAAACATAATTCATGTATTTAAAAATTGTATTTCCATCTCTGTTGCAACAGTTTTGGAACTGTCTAAAATGACTGTACCCAAATGTACAAGTCATTGGTGTTTGGTAAAGAGTTTTTGGCTCAAGATCTGCATTTAAAGTCACACCAGAGTTGTTCAGCTGGATTAGACTTAACTTTCTGCAGACCACTCAAGTTCTTCCACACTGACTCAATCAATCATTTCTTTTGAACCTTGCCTTATACACAGAGGCATTGTCATGTTAGAATAGAAAAGGGTCCTGTCCAAACTGTTGCTTTAAAATTAGAAGCACACAATTCCCTAGAATATCATTATATGCTTAAACATTAAGATTTGTACTCATGGAAATTACTAAAGTAGTCAAACCTGTTCATTAGAAGGGGGTGACCCAATACTTTTAGCAATATATTGTATATATATATATATATATATATATATATATATATATATATATATGTATGTTTAATCTGCCTCATATTGGTGCATGTTTTAAACTCTACTAACCTCTCCTTTCCCTCTCACCCTCTAAGGGCTCTCATTGGCCTCGTGAGTAGGCGTGAGAATGGGGCGGACAGGCAGGCCTCTTCTCACACTATCTGAGAGGCATTCCACACACACTTACAGCAGCCAGCATGCATCTCTGTATCAAAGTACAGCGTCTGATGTGCGCTGAGAGTCCAAGAACATCTAAGATATCCCTCTGTTCACACTACCAAAAACAGAAGTGTGACACAAACACTTCAAAGAACCATGAGGGCTCAAGCACTGTAATGTTCTTGATAACTGCATTTGGAGAGACCAGTGTTTATGTCTGTGCTGAGACAGCCAATATACAGAGTTAAACTTTGTTGTAACCAGACACAACATGATAAAGTGTCAAACGGTATATCCTATTTCTTCAAAAAATTAGTCTATCAGTGGAACATAAGATGGGAAACAAGAAATTTTATTGGTTGTTTTTGTTTTTATCTCTGTTGCATCTCACTCATTAGGTCCTGCCCACAGTGAAATCTTATTGGTCCAAAATCCTACTAGACAAAACTGTTTATAGATTGTAATAGTCTTGGTTCCAGAAGTGTTTCCTATAGAGATTATTTTGTTCAAATTGATCAAATTTTTGTTCAAGAGTTATAAACAATGAACCAAACCAATCAGCTCAATGACAAAATTAAAAAGCTTTGATTTGAAAATTGGACAAAAAGACAAAGATACAAGACTGTGTACTTAACAGCTTTAAGGGAAAGAACTACAATACCATGAACCACTGCAAATGAAATAAATTAAAACCTATGAAGAAATACAAAAAAATTATAGGTGTTATAAACAATATATTTTAAGTTTATTGCAAAATATGCATTCTATGCGTACAAATATATTAGTGCTTTATGAACGTAGGGAAACTCTACATCATTTGCAATGTTTAATGGGAGCGGGTGGGTGGATGCTAAAGTGTTCCCTGAAGAATCACAGGTAATGTAGTTTTCACCAAGAATTTAGCAGTTGAACATGGTTGTAAAAAGGAATAAGTTGAAAAAATGTGCAGTAGGTCTGTCTTCAAAGATTTATACATTATCATTCAAAACCAATTCCCCATGGAGAAAATGAATAGGATTTTTACTTTGGGAATCCAACTGTTGCATGTACTCCATTAAACATTAAATACATTCTAATTGCCCGTTATTTTATGATTTTATTTTATTGCATTGCAGCAGCATTTTGACAAATGTATTATGTCTCGCCTGGTAAGAGTTATTCATAAACAAACAATGGCTCTGTTGCAAAACCTAGTGAGCTGCTTTACTGTTGTTAAGCAAACTTTTGTGGGCAAAATCCAGTAATTTCAACAGGAATAGAAGCAATTATGAATTTTATGAGGTCAAAAGATTTCCCCACACAGATTTCACAAGAAGTTGGTTATTTGCCACAATGACCAACTAAAAAGACAGTTGAATTTGAAAGTGACAAGTCAACTTTTAATAATAAAACCACTATTTTTAGTGATACTGGATGACTCATCATATATCTTGCTTTTTTATGCTGCAGTGCATTTCTGGGATTGACTTCTGTAGAAAGGATAAATGCACATAGGAAGGTCTTAGAAGGCCATGCTATCCATGTCACCACTTATGCCCACAATGCCTTTAAATGCTGTCTATGTAGGCAGTGCACTAGGTTTTGTTACGGATAGTCTATCCACAGTATCCCACACATTATAATACTTACAATACGTGGTTTGAAAGGTGGCTTGATCTTCCTCTGTTCCAGAAGTACCCAATCAATCTCTTTGAAGAACGGATGCACTTTAATAGCTTCCTCTAGTCCTTGGGATACTACGCAACCCAACCGCTTACTAGGGCTCTTCGTCATGAACTAAACAATGGAGTGAATAAAGAAGAAAAGATTAGAGAAGCATAATCCTGATGGCTTGTTAACCAGAGGTTGTCTATATGCATATGTCTTATGTTGAGTTAAGATGGTCAGTGATGTGTATGCATGATATAAGATTGCATCCTGTGGAAGGATGACCTGAGGTGACCACAGTGCCAGTGAGACAGATCGCAGTGTGACACGATGCTGTCCAAGACAAACAGCCCGCCTTTCCCACAAAGCTTCGCAAATGGGCAAAGGAGAGCCAAAGTAAATCTTGGAAATGTGAAGAAAAAAAGCGACACACAAAAAACACTGTATACAAACACACACACATAAACTGAGAATATGGCTACGTTCACAATGCAAGCCATAGTGCTCAATATCAGTATAGAGCTGTCATCATAATACTTACTGTATGATTGTGCAGCTATTGACCGAGTGCTCAAAGAACCAAACTACCATTATGTGAAATCTTTGGAGTGTTTTCCATTAATGTTGACACGAACGGCGATCGAAAGTGATGTAAAAGTCACATGAGTTCCAATACGACTGTTCAGAGTAAAGGTCCTTGCACACTGACATTTTCGTATGCGTTTTTTAGGGTTTTTCGTATTCGTCATCCTTTCCAATCAAAATGCTTGCTACGGATGCGAAAACACAGAAAATCGAACCTCGAAAATCGACGAAAGTTTCGGAGGCAGTGTGTAAACATGATTGACACAACGTGAGGTCGTATTTATTTTTTAACATGCGAAAATTTCGGACGAATTTCAGTGTTCAATGGCCTTAAGGTCGCATTGCACCAAAACATCTGAGTCACATATGAGCAAAACATGTGAATTCCTATGAGTGTGAAATATGAAAAATGCAAAAGAACACAGAGAAACTAGTCAAACAAGCCAGACAAATAAATATGAGCATTGACTGAGAAGACACTTCTCATTGGAATTGCTTTAATATCTCTTTAGTTTCTCTTAGACAACAAGATGAAACGGAGAAGAAACTGAGATTTTGGTAAGAGGAATCAGAAAGGATTGGTTGAAAATGGACTTTACTTATTTACTTGTGTCATTCCAAACCTTATGGTCTATTTTGTTCTTCTGTGATTTTGAAGAGGTTGAATTGTTCAGTCTGATATGAACCAGTTAATTGTTAAATAAATAAATAAAAACCTGGTTAAAATGAACCAGAATGTAGCACACAAGTTGTATGGTCTTATTTATTTATTTTTTTTATTATTATTTAATAAAAAATAAATTATTAGTAATTAATTTATTTAAATTTTGTATGGAAAACAAGCTGTACTATTTTCATTCATTTTACAGCTCTATACTTTTACTATATGTCAACAGTTTGTGTCTACTTTTGATTTTTCACTGGAAGTGCTGGAGACAAAGCAGATATATAAATGAAACATGATCTAAACAAATCTGCTTCTGAGCAATAAAATGTTCCTCAGCTCTTTGTCATATGCGCTTAACCAATTTGAACAGTTTGAAAACCAATTTGAAAAGAGGAGGAACCCATGCAATGGTGGGCTGTATATCCTGAAACGAGACCTCTGAGATTACACAACCCAAAACTCCAGCAGGGAACACAAACAATCTGTTCTTTTCCCACAAGGAGTGTCGTTTTTCTGAGCTGTCGCCTTCTTCTGCTCTTCTGTTACTTAACTATTCTTTCAAGAAGAGTGTGAGAGCAAGCAGACAGTAGTAAGAGGAAAGGTTAAGAAGTGGTGCCTATGTCTTAAGCAATAATCAACAGGCAAAATGTATCCTTGGGAAATCCCCAGAGTGATCCATGAGTAAATCCGGACACATACCGCTTTAAGAATGCTGACGGCCTCTTTGCTGAGCCACACAGGATATAGGACGTCATCATGGAGAATAGACTCAAAAAGGTCGTCCTCATTATCTGCTTCAAAAGGAGGCTGACCAGCCATCATCTCATACATCAGCACCCCTAGAGCCCACCAGTCCACCGACGGGCCGTACTCAAGCTCCTGCAGGATCTGCAAACCACAAAGCTCCATAAATCTACAGTTTTAAACAGAATAATTGAATACACATGATCAGGTCCAGCTCAGACTCAGATGAAAGCACTTCTGAAATATTCTGTGCTAGTTTTGGGAGGAAAACCTTCAGATTTGTGCAGAATTAATTTAACACATGGTGTATGTGTTGATATGATGGTATATTGAGAGTTGAAAGTATGATCAAATCATATGATCATACAATCATGATATGAAGTATGATCAAATCATAAGGTATCAATCATTCTATCATCTGATAATTCTAAAAGTAAAACCTTCAGGTTGTGGATCATGTGTCTTTTTGCTGTGAGATCTTTACTGATTTCTATGAAGTAAATGTTAGAATAACTTTTATATTGTTAGTACTATTTCAAGATGCACACTTACTGACACTTTTTTTTTTTTTTTTGAAAAATCATGTCAAATGTAAGCATCAAATATGATACATCAGACTTTTGAAGAACATTTATTTGCCCATCTCAATCATCATGCCTCCACAATAAAAACTTACTTAAACTTATTACTGCAAGATATAGAGTGATGACATGCATTATATCTGCTATACTCTAATAAAGATCTTATTGATTTACATTACAAGTTTTTCATTTTTTTTTTACGAGCCATAAAATTTCATATTTTTTCATGAGCCATAAAAGCCTGTTGTATCAAATATGATACACACACACACACACACAAAAAGAAAGAAACATTTGCAAACTTTTTCCCCCCCTGAAGGATCAATAAACTGTGCCATTTAAAGACTTGGATTTTCCAGCCTATTATTTTATATGTCAGACTTTTCATAAAAATGCAAGATATGATGGAAATGTTAAACTTTATGAACGATGGACATTTCATTGGAAACTAGCTGAGTTTTCTGTGAAGTTCTGCAGCCACATATGGACAGCTCTGAAGATAATGAAAAACTGAAATTGGAAAACAATGAAAAATGAAAACTATTGCTTAGGGCCACATTCATGAAACGAACATCTCTATTTGTAACGACTGTCTGTAAAACCATTCGAAAGTAAATTGCAACATTAATTCAAGTACATCAATTACGTAAAAATAATTTTGCAAACAACTCAGAAATGGTGAGTGCTTGAATCAGGACCACAATATGAAAACTAGTGGTCGCTCAATAATGCAGTAAATATCCGACTTTTTCAAGAATATATGTGACCCTGGACCACAAAACCAGTCTTAAGTCGCTGGGGTATATTTGTAGCAATAGCCAAAAATACATTGTATGGGTCAAAATTATTGATTTTTCTTTTATGCCAAAAATCATTAGGATATTAAGTAAAGATCATGTTCCATGAAGATATTTTGTAAATTTCTTACCGTAAATGTATCAAAACTTAATTTTTGATTAGTAATATGCATTGTTAAGAACTACATTTGGACAACTTTAAAGGCGATTTTCTCAATATTTTGATTTTTTTGCACCCTCAGATTCCAGATTTTCAAATAGTTGTATCTCAGCCAAATAATGTCCGATCCTAACAAACCATACATCAATGGAAAGCTTATTTGTTCAGCTTCCAGATGATGTATAAATCTCAATCTCGAAAAATTGACACTTAAGACTGGTTTTGTCGTCCAGGGTCACATATGCATCAGTAAATGAACAAAAATACAAAAATAAAGGTTACACTGTAGGGACCAATTCTCACTTTTAACTAGTTGTTTATTAGTATGCATATTATTATGGCTGTTTTTAAGTATTTATAAAGCACATATTAATGACTTATTCTGCATGATCATATTTTAGATGCCTTAATCCACCCCATACCTAAACGTAACAACTACCTTACTAACTATTAATACACAGTAATTATGAATTTATTGAGGCAAAAGTCATGATTAATAGTGAGATTTGGAAATTAAAATTAAGTGTGACCAAATAAAATAATGTTTCATAGCTTTAATGAGAACCAAGCAGTAGAAACGAGACTATCACTGTGCATTTGTGTGTGTGTGAGAGTGTGAAATACTGTACCTCTGGGGCAATGTAATCTGGTGTGCCACAGAATGTTGTGGTTGTGATGCCATCCAGGATTCCCTCCTTACACATGCCAAAGTCTGCTAGCTTACAGTGACCCTCTGCATCCAGCAGAATGTTGTCTAGCTTCAAATCCCTGCAAAGAAAATTCAAGCAAATGTAAAAAAACCCCCAGCAATATTAACCTACATATAGCATGTAATAAAGAATTCTTAATACAATTTTCTAATGGCACACATATAGTTTTTTTTTCCTATTCACTTTCTGTCATTTGTTTGGATCCTCTAACCTTAAATTGCAATTTAATAAGAGATAAATCATCTTGCCATCTTAAGCATCCTAAAATAACTGATGCATGACCTTGATTCTGGAAGTCTCTATTTAATATCTCTATTTTATGTTAAGCAACACTTAACACTGCAACACAGCAGGAGAATCATTTACTGACACTCATATGTCTGATATTAGTTGGACGCTAATATCCTGATGCCAGGCTGTGCTCACGGACAGACAGCTACAGAACAATCTATGACCAAACAAACACTCAAGAACGACCAGTGACACCAAACATTCCAATAAAATATACAAATCATTTCTGACATTTTTGTCAATTAAAGGTATGAAGACAAAAAGCCAAAAAAAAAAAAAAAGGTTTCCATATTTGAGTGAAAATAAGATTCTAAATAAGATCCTAAAATTATTTTTTCTTGCATAGCAAAATTGACTAAAGAAGTCAAGATACAGTAATTTCATACAATCTGTATGAAACTGTATAAATATAAATCAACCTGTCCACTCACAATTCTTTCAATGTTCTGACAGGTCTCATAACACTCGTGCACCTGAAATCATTAAACCTTAAATTTAATAGTTATGTGACAGTTGTTGATAGTTTGATTGTCAACCATGTTCACACTTCACTCAAGTTTGTCAAATGTCTATTGTTAAATTATATTGATCATTAAATCATATTGATAAAGGCGGTGTAAAACAAACATTCATTGCAGCGCAATTTGATTTAACCGTTAGGTCAATAAAACGGACAAAATATGAAATATGTACGAAGATGTAATAATAAAACCATAAGAAGGGGGGGGGGGGGACATAAAATACCATTTATTAAAAAAAATGTAATTGAGTAATACATTTCATTCTGTTTTTGAGATTCACACATTTTGGTTGCATGATAAATTTCCATCAAATTTAATTGATTAATCTTTAAGCGTTACATATTTTATATATTTTGAATCCAGAACAGATGTAAAATATATAAATGATTACAATTAATTAAAAAGTAGAAAAGTTTAGATTTTCATAATTTTATTTACACAAAAAAGTTAAGTGAACTTAACAATTCACTTAACTTATTTTTTTTTTAATTATCATTTACTTAAAAATTTTAAGTCAATGGGTTTTCTCAATTTTTTTAAGTTAAGCCAACTTATCACTTTTTACAGTGTATGTAACATTTGTATAAATTCATCCTCTGGTTTCACAGACACGGCTTAAGCCTAGTCCTAGACTAAAATGCAAATCTGAGCTGTTTCAACTGAAAGAAACCTGCACTGACTGATATTAAAACATGTCAGTGTCTTTGTTTTGTCTTAAGATGCACACCAGTAATACTTTTTTCTAAGTACGTTTATAAAAATGATTTAAATGTGCTAATTGAACTATGGCCAAATCCTGGCTTAGGCTAAGCCCTGTCTATGAAATCGGGCCATTATGTTTAAATATTCCTTTTTAAGACCTTTTTTACTTTACTTTTTTCTTAAGTAAAATATAAATTGTCCACAGTATTACTTACATACAGTAGTGATTAAGTAAAGCTGCAAGTTTTAGTGGTGATTGATAATGCACAAAAAAAAAAAAAAAAATCCAGTTTCCGTTTCAAATTTCAGGCCAGACTTGGTATCAGTGCGGTATTTGAGCATCCAGTATTTGCAGTATTTGAGCATCCTTATAAGGATACATAAGACATCAATTCACTGTACCTGCGCAGTGAATTTAACCAGCACAAGAAAAACGTATAGAGAAAGAGAGAGCGAATGGAAAAAAAGAAAAGGAGAGCACGAGATGATAAGGTGCCCCTGATGAAAGACAACAAGGAGTTGGATGAAACCAGTCGGATTGGGGTTTGATGGTTGATTGCAACAAGAATGTCAACATCACTCCGCAGGATGTCATTCAGTCAAAGGTGTTTTCATAAAACCATCCTCACTGAAAAGGGAGGGGAGCGGCGGATCCCTTATGCAACTGTTCCTTTTGAGAAAGGCACCCTGGTGCTCGGCACGTTCCCGTTGGTCTGAAAGTTGGCTTGAAGGGCTTCATTTCTCTCTGTCTTTCCCCACCGAGAGTCTTCGATCACTCTTTACATGCAGAAGTGTGAAAAAATGCTTGTAATGAATTCTGGAAGGATGAGAGACCTGCTCCCAAATTTATGATCCACTTCTTGACTGAGAAGCCAAAATGAAGCCAAACTAAATTAGTTTTAAAGATAGTTACTTTTTTGAACTATACATCTTATTTACTATATATCCATATTTACACTTGAGTCATTAGCTATTATTAAAATGTGAAAAAGTCAAATATAGAAAGCGTAGGTGTGTTTGACCTTCTCAGAAAGATAGAGGTGGAAAGTTGCTCTGTATTGTCCTCCATACCCACATGCGCTTCTACATCACAAGATGTTCCAGAATTGTCCATCTCTCCATCTGTCTCTTATTTCTGTCTCTCTTTTCCCCCTCTATCCATTCCTGTCTAAGTCCTACAGTAGTCTACACACCTTCCAAAACAACCGTCACGTCGCCCTGCCTCTCAAGAAAGAGAGCTTAATTCATCCGGTGAGCTTCATTTGTTGATTTAGAATAGATTATGTGACTTTGCTACATTGGCCGCTCTTATCTGCCCTCTTTGAAGTGCATAAATGGTAAATGTTGCTCTCGCTTTTGCTTTTATTTTCCAGGATATTAAAGGGATAGTTCACCCAAAAATGAAAATTCTGTCATTAAGTACTCACCCTCATGTCGTTCCAAACCCGTAAGACCTTCGATCATCTTCGGAACACAAATTAAGATATTTGATGCATTCTGAGAGCTCTCTGACCCTCCCTTAGACAGCAATGTAATTTACACGATCAAGGTCCAGAAACATAGCAAGGAGATCGGTAAAATAATCCATGTGACAATCGGGGGTTCAACTGTAATTTTACGAAGTTACAAGAATACTTTTTGTATGCAAAGAAAACAAAAATAACAAATTTTTTCAACAATTAGTCTCCTCCGCGTCACCTTGGTGCTATTTTGGAGAGTATCCACTGAACGTAAACAGCGTATGCTATTCTGTGTCAGCTGCGCCATGCGTATATGTTGTTTTCGTTCAAATCAAAGTGTAAACAACGTAGAAAATGTATGCGTGTGGTGCAGCTGACACAGAACAGCATACGCTGTTTACGTTCAGTGGATACTCTCCAAAATGGCACCAGGGTGACGCGGAGGAGACGAATTGTTGAAAAAAGTCGTTATTTTTGTTTTCTTTGCGTACAAAAAGTATTCTCGTAGCTTCGTAAAATTACGGTTGAACCCCCGATTGTCACATGGATTATTTCCCGATCTCCTTGCTACGTTTGTGGACCTTGATCGTGTAAATTACATTGCTGTCTATGGACGGTCAGAGAGCTCTCAGAATTCATAAAAAATATCTTAATATTTGTTACGAAGATGAACAAAGGTCTTATGGATTTGGAACAACATGGGGGTGAGTAATTAATGACAGGATTTTCATTTTGGGTGAACTATCCCTTTAAATAACATACTCTTTTGTTTTTTCCAGAGTTACATTGTGACCCTTCATGTGCTGTTGGTTCTGTGCAAATAAAGTGCCTTATTGGAGCCTCATTAAAACTGATCTGTACTTATTTTTAATAAATTAATCAAAATAAAATTAAAATGGATTTTTATTTTATTTATTTATTTATAATTACAATTGATATATATATATATTTTTTATAGGTGGAATGGAAATATAAAAGCAGTAAGACATTTAAAAAGGTGCTTTTACGAAGAAGACTGATAAGTAAATAAGTAGAAAAAACAATTTCGATGAAAGGCTGTTTAAATGAAGATAAAAGAAAAATGTATAAACAACATAAATGGCCTTAGAGATTAGCATGACCTGTAAAATCACAAAAGGGCTATAAAGGACGAGATTCACGATTGTATTATGTTTCACTAGAGCACCTTTCATTTGGAGGAAAGTACTGACATAGTAAGAACACAACAACACAGAGACAGAGAAAGACACAGAGAGGGGGAGACGGCAAAGACTCAATTTAGTGCATTTCCTGTGTTTTTAAGTGAATCTTGAGGAGTGTTTTTTCCATTACGTACACAACAATCTCTCTGCTAAAAAAAATCCACTATAGAATAGTGCTATAGGTCAAGAAGTTATTCCATTACAACACACCAAGGAAGGACATGATGTACACCTCTTTATTATAATGTTAGAAATTTTGAAGTAACATGAATGATTTTTGCAAATAATAATTAATAAATACATTTAATATGAATATCTATTAAAAAGCATATTTTCTATATTATCATTGTGTGCAAATATTTAGAACGACAAATCACTGTTTGTTTATATATATATATAATATCAAAAATTATATATATATATATATATATATATATACAGTATATCACATTGGACTGCTCTATGCTAAAATATTAGTTTAGCACCACTCATACCCTTTAAATTTCTAATTTTATGGAGCACAGCAAAATATCTTTTTTTTTATATAAGGACTTTAACATTACAATTTACACAAATGCATGCACACACATTTTATACAAGCAGGCACGGACAAATTTCATCACATTCATTACTATGTGAATGTATTTTAACTAATGATCTATTAGGCGTTATATAATTGATGGACTGTTTTCAGTAAATCTTCTCAGATGTCTGTATACAGTAATTCACCTTTCCTACCAAGGTGAGCACTTTGCTCATGAATACTAAGTTAGTCAGACACTCTTGGAAGGTTACCAAGCAACGTCCGCATGATCTAATTAATATTCATGCATAACAGAGAAAAAAAGAAAAGACTCTTTATAACTAAATTATGCAGCAACTAGTTGCCCAAGTCGCCTGCAGAGCAGCGCCCCAGAAACAAGATCGCAGTTTCGCTGCTGATAAAAGTGAACGGAAAAAATAAAAATGAGCCAATCATCGTGTAAAACACAACTTGCATACAAGGTTACAGTGATTAGTAATTATAGGGGCTGAAAGTGAGCCTCTTAGTCCATCCTTAGCACACAGAGAACCTTGTTTACTAAAGTAAGAGCCTATTTATTTTTCTCTGAATTTGCTCTTGGGTTAATACGCATCAATTAATAACTCTTACAGAAAGAGGATCACAAGGATACTTATTGTATGAAAGTGTACAGCACATTAGGTGAAAGGTCACAAACAGTGCATCCATCTGACAAACAGACCTCGCAAGCACAAGGTGTGGAAAAACTACAATAACTTCCAGCACGCATTGTTCCTTCACAAGTCCCAGTGCTTTTGTGTCCCTAACACTCTCATACACCGTAACAAAATCCCTCAAGAGCCACAGGTCAACAAAAGATGGGTAATCAAGCAGAGGAGCCACATCTATGCCACCTGCTCTTAATATCTATTTTTAGAGCGCTGAATACGAACAAACAACCAAAGCAGCCAATTGCAATCTACAGCAGGGAAGTCAAGCTCAAACATGTCCTCTTTAACCAGATCAAACTTCTGTCCTTCCCTGATAGGGAGAAGAAAGCTGCCCCTGCACATTTTGTTCTAGAATGTTCTGCATTTAGTTTTTTAAGTATGTGCGTCAGGTCACAGAGAGGTAAAATTGGTTCTCATGAGGGAAAAATGCTGTTCTGCCATGTGCTTGCATGCAAAAGCGTTAACACGCAGACTGCGTTTCGACATATGCAGGTCTCCTGCAATGTAGGGCTTTCCCAAAACGCAAGGATACCATTCAGATTGAGACCCGAAGGCCGAAGGGAGGATAATCTGGGATCTTTATCTATAACCGGTGGAAATGATTTACATAAGTTTCACATGATCTCGTTGTAGAGCTCTGCTTAAACTTATGACTGGAGCAACCTAAAGATAAAGTGTCTCGTTTGAGGCTACGATGGCTTGCTTTTTGCAGATTGGTCAGATTTAGGGGTGACCGGGGTTAACGTCACACGTTTTACCACATTGTTTAGACCATTGTTTTGAGAAACATCCTAATCCTGAAAGAAAAAACAAAACAAAAAACAGTATCACAGTTCCCACAAAAGTGTTAAGCAACAAAACTGTTTTCAACATTGATAAATAATAAGAAATGTTTTTTTGGAATGAAAAAGATTCACAGAATGAATCTTAGAATTAGAATGATTTCCGAAGGATCATGTGACACTGAAGAGATACTGAGAATTCAGCTTTGCATCACAGGAATAAATTATATTTTTAAATATATTCAAATAGAATACAGTGATTTTATTATTTTATTTTATTTTATTTATTTTTCCCCATGTTTTTTTTAATTGATTTTAAACAGAGAAAAGAGTGTACACAGAAACACGAATACAGTGATTTTAAATTGCAATATTATTTTACAATATTACTGTTTTACTGTATTTTATTCAAAACATTTCAAAACATTAAAAAAAGCTAAATTTTTCAACAGTCCTATATATAAATAAGTTATAAGTAACATGCAAAATATCAAACCATTGCTTTGGCCAATTGAAATGATAAGAAATGAATTGATCAATTTAACAAAATGTGACCACTTGCCCTGACCTCTGTCATAAGCACTGTACTTTGAGTTCAAAACTTTTTTTTTTTTATATGGTGTCCATTTTTTAAAATCCAACAGCTAAAAAAAATATGATGAAATTCAAATTTTAGTTTGGAGTAGAAAAAAATAAAAAATAATAAAATATTTTTTAATTAGATTGTTTGTAAAGACACATGCATAATTTTGGACTTTTAATTCCTTATAGCTACTAAGATGTGTGACAAGTAATTCCAACTAACTTCAGTATCCAATATATATTAAATTCACACACACACAGACAGATGAGTGAATGTTTTAAGTCTCTAGTGGGAAATTGGTGTCCAGGACACCATATTATTCTGCGAGCCTCATCTCCTGTATGAAGTACTTGCACAACTTATGCTTCCTTTGTTTTTTCCTGTGCTGGGTAAAGTCAGAATTAGATGGGTCTTCTGATCAATCAATCTCCCAGCATCCTTTGCATGAAATGATTTTCAGTGACGGCAGAGCGCTAGTCCAGCGTGTCATAGTCTGGTCGTCACCATCAGGTAATCGACAGAACTGGCGCCAGAGCTGAATTTGAGGTGTATGACTGGAAGTTCATGTATGTGTGTGTGTGCTGTTATTCTTATAACACACAATAAGCCATTCATATTGACCAAATCACATCCTGTCCACTTTCTTGCCAAATAAACGTCATGTCAGCAGTCGCAACCGTAAACAAGGGGTCAGATGACTGTGAGGTGGGTAAGAGACATGAATGGATGTCATGGCAGTCGTCCAACACTGTTCTTAAATAGAACCTGGTCATGGAGTGTTTTTATTTTTATTATTTAGGCGACACGCTTGGTGCTCTAAATGAAATAAAACATGACCAAAAGACAAAAAAAAAAGCACAAGAATCAGGTTTTAATGTTAGCAAGTTCCATGTTGTAATTAATGTTTTGGTTTCTTGTGCCTTGCAACTCAAATAAAGCTCATGTAACCAATGGCTTCTTTTTGTTGAACATGCCAGTAACACAGTGTAGGAGTCTCTAGAGTAGCTAACAGCAGAGATTATTGTTAATTTTAAAGGGGAAAATAATAAACTCAGTGTAATTAGAACCACTGGACCTTTGCTTGACCTATTCGCCTTAAGTGTCCTACTTTCATAAGAACCCCCATTTCCCTTCAGTCTCTGAAAGTCTGGGTTCAGGAAGGCCGGTTTGGGGAGGAGATGGATTGAATTCAATACAACATTAAACTCCAAATGAGATTCTTCCTGTCTGAGACCAGAAAGAGCTCAGGACCAGGCCGAGAATGGGTGGGTGAGGAAACTCACAGGTTGCTGGGTTCAATGAGGGTCTGAGGGGCGACGGGAAGAAGAGGTCATGATGACTTGTGCTCCCAGCATTATGCGGCATTACTCTATTGAACCAATTACAAAGTGACAAGCTGAACCTGAACCTGAACCTGTATTACATTTGTCATTTTTACAGATTCAGTTTGTCATTTTGTAGTCATACTGTCCAAAAATATCATAGGTTTGCATGTTGTTTACATTCAGCTTTATGTCACACATTTATGATTTTAAGGCATAATAACAAATAAATATGTATTACATTTGTCATTTTACAGATTCAACTTGTCATTATCTCATCTTAACGTCCAAAAACATCATATGTTTGCATATTGTTTACATGCAACTTTATTTTATAGTTCTTTCTTCATGCATACAATTTTAGAGTGGAATGACAAATGAATCTGTATTATAGATTCATTTATCTGTATTATTAATCTGTATACATCCAGTTTTATTTTGTAGTGCTGATATCATGCATATGATAGATTCATTTGTCATTTTATAGATTCATCTTGTCATTTTCTTGTTATTCTGGTTAAAAAACATCATAGATTTGCATGTTGTTTACATGCAGGTTTAATTTGCAGTGCTGGCATCATGCATACGATTTTATCTCAGAATGACAAATAAATCTGTATTACAGACGCATTGTCATTTTACAGATTCCGCTTGTCATTTTCATACTGTCCAAAAACAAAAT
Organism: Onychostoma macrolepis; assembly: GCF_012432095.1. Classification (NCBI taxonomy): domain Eukaryota; kingdom Metazoa; phylum Chordata; class Actinopteri; order Cypriniformes; family Cyprinidae; genus Onychostoma; species Onychostoma macrolepis. The sequence goes on along the minus strand of NC_081167.1, from coordinate 8,265,939 downwards.
AGGATTTCATATTCTTTACATGCAGACTGATTTTTAAGTTCTGGCATCATACATACAATTGTATACTGGAATAAAAATATGTGCAGCTTTATTTTGTAGTGCTGGCATCATGCATATGATTTTACAGTGAATCTGTATTACAGATTCACTTCTCATTTTACATGCAGCTTTCTTTTGTGTTGGTGTCATGCAGGCAATTTCACTATAAAATCTATGGAAGCCTGTTTCCGCCACTGAATAAAAAATAAAAAAGGTAATTGCGACTTTTTATCTCACAATTCTGACTTTTTTTATCATAATATCGAGATACAAACTCACAATTCTGACTTTTTCTCAGAATTTCAATTGCGACTTAAAAAGTCATAATTGTGAGATATAAACTCGCAATTCTGAGAAATAAAGTCAGAATTTCGTGACATAAACTCGCAATTGCGAGAACATATCAGTCCCCCCCTCCCCTCCTCAAAATTGGACTTTAACTCACAATTGAGTTTATATCTCACATTTCTGAGAAAGAAGTCAGAATTGCGATAAAAAAAGTCAGAATTGAGAGATATAAGAATAGCAAGTTTTTATCTCGCAATTGTGAGTTTATATCTCGCAATTCTGACTTTATAACTTGAAATTGCGAGTTTATATCTCACAATTCTGTGAAAAAAAGTCCGAATAGTGAGATAAAAAGTCAATTTTTTTTTTTTTTTTTTTTTTAATTCAGTGGCGGAAACGGGCTTCCATAAAAATCATGTGTATGACTCCAGCACTACAAAATACAGCCGAACATAAACAACATGCAAACTTCTCATATTTTTGGACAGTTAAGATGGATTCCACATTTAAAAAAGCCAGTGATGGATAAAAATGATCCCAAGGAAAGCTTGGCCTTCCAGCCCCAGAAGCACTGCCCGTTGTGTGTGGTTAATGACACACAATTGAGAAGGTAAACAAACTGTCTGGGAACGAATAAATCATTGCACATAGCTCATCAAAGTAAACAACCTGAGGTAAACAAGGCAGACAAGGGCTCCTGTCTCTAGGCAAAATAGCTCCTAAAGATACAACGTGCCATGCCAGAGCCAGTTCATGTGATACAGACTCCATTTGATTCGCTCCAGACCTAATCTGTTCAGGGTTGCGTGACAGCCCTCTGAGAAAATAAATGATCTGGAGTCCGGATTAAACTTGAGCAAACACTTGGAACGGATGGCTAATTTTCCATCCAAAAATGATCAGGCTAAAATTTCACTAAATTTGGAATGTATCTTTTTTGTGTTACAATGGTATTTTGGCTGAGGTGTTTTAAGGCATTCCATTCTTTTGTTTACTTAACAATGGTGCTGTGTCTATCAGTGAGACAAACAGAAGAAGTTTATGGTTTGGAACCAAACACTGCCTGAATGTTGTTTGACCTTTGGCCTTTTTCAGCGGCCAGTTGCCTCGCAATGAATTTACCTGTAAATGACCCCATTTTGGTGCAGGAACATGAGGGCTGAGGTCACCTCGGCAGCGTAAAACCGGGAACGAGCTTCATCGAATTTGCGCGAACGCTGGATCTGGAACATCAGGTCTCCACCATTTACATATTCCATGACGAAGAACAAACGGTCCTAAAGTGAAGAAACAGAGTAAACAGGTTCATTATTTGACTCAATAAATGCTAATTGTTTAATCTGAACAATTTCTCGTTGCTCAGAAGTATCCTTCTTTAAGCAAACATCACTGCACACTGAAATCAAGGGCTTAATTTGATGTCTACATACAAGTAGGAATAGGAATTGCAAGAAATTTACAGATTCTTGATCTCTTGAGATGGATATTTAAGGGTCTTTTGCCTAACTACTAAACAAAAAAAAAAGCTAAACCACAACACTATTATAGAAATGGACATTTTAGTGTTAGACTGAAAAGTTAGACTCACTCATACTAATTCAAAAGTCATGAAATGGCAATTTGTGAGTCTTTTTAACTGAACAATTACAAGGAAACATCTCAATAAAGTAAAGAAAACCGGTTCAAAAGAATGATTCGTTTGTGAACTGGACATCACTCCAGTCTATTTGCCTGAGGCTATGGATTACAGGTAATAATGGTGTAAATAATATTCAGTTTCTTGCACAGACCAGTCGTTTCGCTTCATAAGACCTCAATATATTGTCAGGAGCCATGGGTATTAATTTTGTGTTACGTTTACATGTTTTTTTGACTCTCAAGGTGGCAGAAACTGTTGACTTGCACGTTGTGAATCACGAAAGACCATGGTTTCAGCTAAAAACTTACTGTTCTACTGGAGAAAAGAGTCACCTATATCTTGGGTAGCCTGAGGATGAGTAAATTAACAGCAATTTTCATTTTGGATGGACTATCCCTTTTAGAGTCATTTGTTCCATTCACATTTTAATACAGTGATCCAACTTTCATGAACCTTTAACAAAACCATAAAAAGTCATGAACATTATTAGTTTCCATTTTTTAAGAATCTGTTTCTTATTTTTCAGCCCTAAAGGATTCAGACATAGGGGAATGCACTTTCAAATGAAAATAATTTTTGAGAAATTACGAAATCCAACTATTAACCACAACCGGGGTTAAAAGACAGGCTACAGAATAGAATATAAATGTTGGAAAGTCAATGAGAGAAGACAGCCTTAGAAGAATCCAGCAGCCGTTCTCAGAAAACATGAACCCGTTGCCCTGTACGGCTGAATAGAATATATCTCATTATCTTCAGTGGGTCATGCACATCATTTCAAAGAATCAAGATGTATATCAAACCCACACGAACTGCCAGTCCAGCTATGTGACTCGTGTCCTAGTCAGCAGAAGCATTTTCGCATATTGCAAGTTGCAGGTCAGAAAATTTAGACTTGGTATAAAAAAAGGCTTCGGGCTGTAGAGAATATTTCCTTTATTGTTCAATCAATCTCATCCTATATTCCTTGCTATCTGTTTCTTCTCTCAGAATGATCAAAAGAGAAGTAGGTTATAACTTCAGCCGTTGCAGGCCTCATACAACTGCCTCATTTTGGAGGTACGAATGATATGCTGATATTTTTGAACTGAAATCATGATTTCATTGTAATCGTATGTCTTATGTAATTGCGGGCCAGTCTGCCCTGCTTGTCCTTTTGCTATGAAAGCGAATTTAAACAGGATGCTGAAATAGTTTGTTTAAAATGTGCCCAGAGTCACAGCAAAGGCCCACCCAATCAAATGCCAATAAACATTTCCTGCCTCTAATTAGAAATGTACAGATACTGGCGTCCCCGCGCCGTGCAAGAGAAAAGGCCCGATCGACAGATAACACCCAAGACCCAACAAGCTGGTCTAACAGAGTGAATCAGCTGGCCTTCATATCTGCGCTACATATGAATGAGTGTTAAAGTACAACTTAAGACTGAAATACACTGCACTTTACTCAGATTTCTTCCCTGATTTACAGTCTGGACAAGCTGATGCTAGTTGCAGAAAATCAGAGCCAGTCTGCAGATTTGAGTTGACAGATTTCAGAGAAAATCTGGTTGTGTGTGATGGTCATAGACTCTGATTTTTAGCTTCTATGATTCCTTCCTGTTTGAGGATATCAGAAATGTTTTTTAGAACACATATTTTTTATGCATCTCCTAGCGACAAATACATGTGAGCTTGTTGAGTTCAGAATGAATAAAGAACACTCTTCTACATGCTTAAAAAAAATAAAACCCAACTTTCTATGACGTTGCTTGAGAACATTCATGAAAGTGTATCACCTAAAGGAAAGGAGCGCAAACACTGTAGCTTTCTTCTGTTAACTGCTGTTGGCTGAAGTTGTGGCCCACTTTTCTTCATGGTAATTGTTGTTCCCCACAGTGAGATTATCACACTCTGCACTAGCTTAACAAATGACCAGCTTTATTAGGTTGATAGCAACAGGAAATAATTATAATTTCAGTACAGAGTGTATTGTGTGTGTGTGGCCCTGAACATTAATCAAGAATGTTTATCCTAGTCTAAAGCTATGGCTTATAAGAACCAAATACAAGGGGTCAAGAAATCTAAGACTACTAATAAACCTGTTTCTAATTTGCATGCTTTTCTGATTTGCTAAAACATTTTTCAGCATAACACTTTATGTAAATTTAATTAATCATTACTTATTTTATATGTATAAAATTAAAAATTAACTACAGACTCACTTAGTATAATTTAATCTACACCACAGAATAATGATTTTTTTTTTGTATATACGTAACTATTTACATATGAAAATATTTTATAATTAACATTTTTTGTTTCACATTTTTCAGCATCCTTTCTCCAGTCTTCAGTGTCACACGATCCTTCAGAAATCATTTCGATATGCTGATTTGCTGCTCAGTTACACTGTAAAAAAAAAAGGTTGAGCCAATTTAAAATTTTAAGGCAACCAGCTTCAGCAGATTTTTGAGTTTTCTCAACTTGTCGTTTTAAGTTTATACAACAAAAATTTGAGAATCTCCCACAAAAATAAGTTGAGCAAACTCAAAAATCTGCTGAAGCTGGTAAAACATTTTTAAAGTTCGCTCAACTTTTTTTTTTTTTTTTTACAGTGTATTATCAATTATTATTTTTGCTTAATTATTAAAATGTTTCTCATTATCAATGTTAAAAATGACAAAGACCTGAATTTATTTGAAATAATCTTTTGTAACATTATAAATGTCTTTACTGTTACTTTTGATCAATTTAATGTTTCCTTTCTTTCATAACAAGAACTTTTGAATGATTATGTATCATGGTTTCTACAAAAATATGAAGCAGCACAACTGTTTTCAACATTGATAATAATGATGCTAAAAATACAGTTTTAACATCACAGAAATAAATTAAAGTATATTCAAATAGAATAATATTAATAATATTTCACAGTATTACATATTAAATCATTTTAATATGCTGATTTGCTGCTTAAGAACCATTTATTATTATTATCAATGTTGAAAACAGTCATGCCGCTTAATATTTCTTTGATGAGCAGAGAATTAAAAATAAAAAAAACTGAATGTATTTGAAATATATGCTACATCTCAAACATGAATGTTGTTGAATGTATATAGCTATTTTTTCCTGAATAAAACTTAAATTAGCACTGAAAGCCCTCCTAAACCTAAAACTATGACAGTACACAAGAGTAACTAACATCTAATATTATTTTCAAATTACTTATCTTAATTTTAGTTTTAGCTCAAAGCAATAATTTCACATTTACTTCGAATAATTATTCAATAGAATATTTACATGCCAAAAATACGCTGTGTTCTTTGTTACAATTTCCTGCTAAAACTGCCCCTGAAAATGAATTATGGTGGTAAATATTGGCCCTTAACAATAAAGTCAATTTCTAACATAAGTATTCCTGTGGTTTAGATCAATATCTCCATTATCACATCTGGCAAAACTTCAGAGTGCAATAAACACTGCAGCAAATGCCAGAAATATAACACACGCATTTGGCATCGGAAATTGACAAACAGAGTCAGTCTAGACCGTGTCGAATAGACTGAGTACAAGAGAAGCAGTGAACGCGTGTGAAGTAGTAAATCAACACACACTGCTACCAGAGACTCTTAACACACACTCCTCTGGCCAAGAAGCTGTCGCTCTTCATTTCACGATGCTTGTCATTACAGCAGGAATGTCTCTCTCAGAACAACACAGCTTATATGCAGAATCTGTCCATCATAATGTTCTTAAATGGCCTATTCGGACGCTTTTTCAGGTTTGAGCATGCCACTATGTTTTATATAAAACGCTGTGTTTGAGAACATTCAGTTCTGTGAGGAATGCTTATACAGAGAAAAGCTTATTAAGCTTAGTGTAGCGGAAGGTGATGAAAAAAACACGGCACAGGGCTTACATGATAACTCAACGGCATGAGGTATTCCGCTGTCCTTACACCTGATACTACACAAATATGATAACAACAGGATATTTATACACCTAGTGCACTGTAAATGCAGCTAAACATGAGCTGGGTATGTTTTGTTATGATAAGAAGTCATAAAATTATAGTTTCTGCTAAAACAAACAAATAGAATTCATTGGAAGTTCAACCATCCATCTGCCTTTCTGTTACCTGGAGGTGTTACACCGCAGGACGTAAATACAGTATATGTAAAAAGATGCACATAAATGATGCAAACTTAAATGCACAGTAGGAGGTAAAACGCTGCCGTTTCTTAACACACATGCTTGAGGAAATGTCTTTTTCCTGTTGTGGTGCCTCGCTTTGTGTCTGACGGGATTAAAGTGAGGCACTTTCCTGTAATAGCCGATAAGCAGAATTTACAATAATTCAAAGAAAAGAAAAAAAAAGGATTTAATTCTTTGAGGTATATTTTAAAGCAGTATATTTTAAAAGCATTTTGATTCAAAGGCCCCTGCATAGTCCAACATAATATTCAATGACATTTCCTTCAGTATGTCTGTTATGATTGTGGCAAAACATTGTACTAGTACTCGGTAACACTTTATTTTAAGGTCTCTTAACTAGTTACTTATTAGCATGCATATTACTAGAATATTAGCAGTAATTAAGCACATATTAATGCCTTATTCTACATCCCTAATCCTACCCAATACCTAAACTTAACAACTACCGCACTAACTATTAATAAGCAGCAAACTAGGAATTTATTGAGGGAAAAGTCGTAGTTAATAGTGAATAAGTGTTCCCTATTCTAAAGTGTTACTGTACATTCTTAGGTATGTACACTGTACACTTAAGTGCAGGTTTGGCAAAATAAGTTCAATGCAAAGTTTAAACAATTCAAACAACAAAATAAAGTTTTAAAGTCATAAAATAAAAGGGTTTCCTGCCCCCCAGGTATAGGGAGTAATGTTACATTTTATGTTTCTAATAACTCATTTGCTAATGCATCCAGCACATGAGAAAATTACAATTTAAAAGATTGCACACTGTTTTTAAGCGGACATCTTCCCCTTTTGCCTGTCTTTTTTTTTTTTTTGATTACACTAATACTTGTCAACTGCAAAACTATTCAAAATCTGTCATCATATACAAACCACATTCACTGCAAACTACCTCTCTTCTTTCTTCACTTTGTAAAGCTCCCAATGACAACTTAAAGACAGATCTCTCTCCACATATAGAAGTCATCATCTAAGGAATTCAGTCTAGTTTGCGAAATGAAAAAGTTTTTTTTTGCTTGTGAGCAATGGCACATTTAATTCTATTTCTCAAGAATAAATTCCTCATTACTATGAGAAAGAACAAAAAACAAACAAATGTACAAAATCCATTTATCACTCAAGAATATTCTATTAAGGGCATTGAAAAGCAAACGCATTTTGGATTTGATCCATTAGCAGAGTCACTTCTCACTTGTAAATGGAGATTTAAAGGGATAATTCACCCAAAAAGGAAAATTCTGTCATCATTTACCCACCCTCCACTTGTTCTGAACCTGTATGAGTTTTTTTCTTCTGTTCAGCACAAAAGAAGATATTTTGAAGAATGCTGGTAACCAAACAGTTAACGGTATCATTGACTTCCATAGTATTTTTTTTTTTCTATACTAGGAAGTCAATGACTACCATCAACTGTTTGGTTACCAGCATTCTTCAAAATATCTTCTTTTGTGCTCAACAATAGAAGACATTCATACAGGCTTGGAATGACATGAGGGAGAGTAAATGATGACAAAATTTTCATTTTTGGGTGAACTATCCCTTTAAGGACTGTAAATCAAAGCATGTATCTGTGAAATGTGTGGACTGTGTGTACTCGGTTTCTTGTTCAGTTGAATTCCAGACAAGTAAGGCTGCCTACACAGATGTCATAAAGTGAACGGCTCAATCTGACTGCGATTAATGGAGCGACTACAGAACATAAATGTGAGGGATCCTGGCCAAGACATCTGGGAATGCTCCAACTTGCTGTCCAAGAGCAGAGATGAGCCAAAGACAGGAAGAAATGTCATTCCACGACCTCGGTTAAGAAGTTGCGTGTGGGAGTATAAACTAACCAGATTGGAACAAGTGTTCATAAGAACTTTGAGAACATCATCCAAAAAAGCAGCAGAAAAATCATTTCATTATAACCAATCTTGGAATTTCTTTTTCTCTCGCTCTTTCACTGCCTGAAGTTTTTCAGCTCCATAAGTTTCCATATGCGCTTTGGCTGCTTGTATAATGTTATTTACATTGCTTAGCTGTAATTAGGTGGATAAGAGCTGTACTGTGATCCTGAGGCTGATTGCAGTCTGAAAATCACGATAAAACTCTAGTTCATTAGCAGGAACAACCTTTCTGCTCATGTCATGCCTTCACTTTATAAATAAGGCATCAACATTTATGTTTTCAGCTGCCAATTTTATCCAAAAAGATGACTTGCATTCATGGTATGCATTTATTAGCAAGTGTGTTCCCTGGAAATTGAACTCATGATGACCCTCAGTGTTGCAACACATTTTTGGAGAACTTTTAATGTATCCTGAACATTTATGCATAATGTGAAGGGGGAAAGCCATATACATCTACAAATCTAAAACAAAAAACATATACAACATATAACATATAAAGAGTATAAGTAGTGTAGATGATCTAGAGACTAGGTTCATATTTTGAACAGTAATATTGGGAATTTAAAATGTGCTTTGACAGTTATTTTCTTACTAACCATAATTTTGTTACTTAAATTGATTTAGTTACAACTTGTGACTTTTTATTTGTGAAAGAAAAATGCTGAATGGACACATTATATATCAACTAAATTTACACTACCGTTCAATACAGTTTTTTGTAAAAAATTAATAGTTTTACTCATAAAGGATGCAATAAATGGATCAAAAGTGACAGTAAAGCCATTTATAATTCTACAAACGAATTATATTTCAAATAAATGCTGTTCTTTTGAACTTTCTATCATCAAAGAATCTTAAAATACTTTTAAGACATAAGATAGGCACAACAGAACTGTTTCAACATTGATAATAATAAGAATTGTTTCTTGAGCAGCAAATCAGCATATTTGAATGATTTCTGAAGGATCATGTGACACTGAAGACTGGAGTAATTATGCTGAGAATTCAGTTTTACCATCACAGGAATAAATTACATTTTAAAATATATTCAAACAGAAAGCAGGTATCTTAAATTGTAATAATATTTCACAATATAAGTGTTTTACTGTATTTCTAGTCAAATAAATGCAGCCTTTATGAGACTTTGTTCAAAATTTTAAACAATAGTGTATAACGCTTATGTAAAGCACTGTGAATTAAATATACTACAGAATTAAACTCGCTTTACTTTACTAGTAGTTATTTTAATTGCACTCTTTTACTTGGTTCGATATGTACACACATCAAATAATTTCGCTGAGCACTGGAAGCGATGGGTTAAAGAGTATCTATGGGGGAAAGTCTATCAGAGGGTTACATAAGCGGGGATCAGCGCAGGACCTCTGTTGATGCTGAGGTTGTTTCTGAGGGTGAGGGGCAGAGCAAGTCCGGGCAAAGGCGTCCTCAGCAGTGCCTGATGGCAAATTAGGCATTGAGGGAACACGAAATGGAGCGAGAAACATAGCATGTCAGCAAGAGGTCAGCCTGCCATGCTACGTGTGAGGCAACAAAGAGCTGATGAGAGAAAACAAGAAAAAAAAAATGAAAGAAAAAGAAAGGAACACACACCTGCATTCATTCAGTTCAAGATCTGATTAAACGCAAAACGTTTCAGGCCGCAAGTGTGTAATCTTTGTCCAAAAACCAAATCTGCAGATAAATCAAATCTTTACTTAATCTACAATCATTAGATCTATAAATGTACACTTCTGACCAAAACTCTCGATTTTCTGACTTAGATTTTGTTTCTTTGTTGAATTTTCTTCACATTTAACAGAGAATTTCCTCATATATTTACAACATCAGATGTTGCTGCATTAGTCATTATATGTAATAAGCAAAATATTGTAATGCAAAATATTTGGTCCAAGTGGGCCAAAGCAAGAAGTAAGTGTGTGTGTGTGTGTGTGTGTGTGTGTGTGTGTGTGGGTGGGTGTCTGAGGGCGAGTTGAAAAGAAAACAAACAGCATATGGAATACACATCAAGCTCGATAAGCATCAGAACTACATTATGTAAGGCTAATGGCAATCACCTTCTTCTGGTATAAAATAAACACAAGAACAAATCCCTCCAAAACAAACTTCAATTCAAAATGTTTACTGATAAAAATGCCAATAATTATATTTACTAAGCATGGTTAAAACACTACATTTTCTATGTACTGTAGATTGCACACACACACACAATTTTTTTTTAGTTTTATTCTAAAACAGTTTTATTCTTGATGTCACAGTCAAATTTTTGCTATTTTAATTTATTATAAAATATAATTTATTCCTGTGATGCAAAGCTGAATTTACAGCATCATTACTCCAGTCTTCAGTGTCACATGATCCTTCAGAAATCATTCTGATATACTGATTTGCAGCCCAATAAATATTTCATATTATTATCAATGTTGAAAACAGCTGTGCTGCTTCATATTGTTGTGGAAACTGATACATTCTTTCCCTCTCAGGATTCATTAATGAATAGAAATGTTAAAAGAACAGAATTTATTAGAAATATAATTCAATTGTAACATCATAAATATCATGCAGTGGAAAATATAAAGGATACACATTACTGTTTTCAGCCCTGCATGAGTCTGTTTTTCTGCTATATGTCAGCACCTTAAAAGCATATCCTCTGCACTAAATGGTAAAACTACTTGCTCTATATACAAACGTGTTTGTGATTACATTAATGAGTTAAAATAATATGATACCAAATATCAGCATTCAACTGGCCTCACCTGCTCTTAAAAAAAGGTGGACAGGAGTTAGTTGTCACATGGAGATGTCAAAAGGCTTTAATCTCCACAGATGTAAGCTTTTGAGTCAAAGGTTCATTGACAAAAAAAGTTTTTCAAACAAAAACCCAAATTATGTTTGTCAAATGTAAACTGTTAACAATTACTGTTGACAAAAAAAGAAAAATGATTCGATTATTTGTATGTCACCTTTGGTTACATTGTTGCCGTTTCATTATTTTCTTTTTCCATTATAATTGTATCAACGTAAAATTTTCCTGAAAAGCCTAAAGTTGGCTGTTTAATTACAGATTTCATTCTGACAATTTACCCTATATAATATATATAGCCCAGAATATATATAGCTCAGAATAGCCCAGAATATGAACGCAACGCCCTGTACGTAGCCTAAGCTTTTTCTCCCCCATAAAATGCTTAAGGTAGGCTATAATGAAAACGGTGATTTAAAAATACCAAATCCGTTGCATTCATATTCTGGGCTATTCTCCTTTATTAATAGTAACATTATTAATAAGGTTATTAATATAAACCTAACAATTTTATTAGTATTTATTATTATCGAATTTGGTCCTAATGTCACTGTTTTAATACATTAAGCCACATTAAAGCGTTTTAGAATGCCCCAAAACCGTGCCTTGAACTAACCACTGACTGACTGTATTTCTTTATACTTGAGTCAAAGTTCAAAATAAAAACTTTATGAACCGCTCCATTGTGAACATACCAGCTGCATGAACCTTTCATTATAGCCTTAAGCGTTTTCTATGGGGAAGAAAAGGCTTAACGTGCAGGGCGTTGCGTTCATATTCTGCTTTATTAATAGGAATATTATTAAAAAGGTTATTAATGTTAGCCTAATAATTTTTATCAGGATTTATTATTATCGAATTTAGTCCTCCAATGTCACTGTTTTAAAACATTAAGCCACATTAAGCGTTTTAGAATGCCCCAAAACCGTGCTTCGAAATAAGCACTGACTGTATAACTTTGAGTGCAAGTTCAAAATAAAACTCTATGAACCGCTCCATTGTGAACATACGAGCTGTAACCACTGCAAGCTGCAAAGTAAACAGGAAGCGTTTGTTCGAACTCAAATGGTTTTGTGAGAGAACGCAAAAGTTTTGCGAGAGAACGCAAAAGTTTCTCGAGGGAACACAAAACATTTGAAATTTGTTTTTCCTCCCACCCTGAATTTTTCCCACCACAATGTTACTATTATAGTTTTTAACATTTTGAATCAGTTTCATTTTTATATTTTCAGTTTTCATTTTAATTTAGTTTTAGTAATTTTGTTGTGTTTTTGTCCTTTTTAATAGTTTTGTATATACAGTAGGTCTATATTGTTTTTTTTAATTTTTATTTCAGTTTCAGTTTTAGTACATCAAGTTACACTAAATTAAAATAAGAAATGCTGTCTAGCTGAAATAAGTTTATATTTTTTTTTTCAGTTAACATTTTTCTTTTTTCCCCAAGTAATGAAATTATTATTATTTTTCTTTAATGGTTTTAATTTTAGTTTCAGGTTTAGGGTTAGGTACCTATAATAAACCCGTAGCTGTGGATTAGCAGCTCCACTATTATTACGAATCCAGCAGATGTGTTTCCCGATCTCATTCCCTCAACATTTTCTGTCACAGCTCAACTCGCCCTATAAAGTGATTAAATAACGGTGACTATTCTTCAATGTCACTTTAAGTTAAAGCTCATCACTGCTAAAGTCGTTAAGAGCTTTCAGAGGTCATCTTGTCCTCCTCCACCCTCTCTACCTTCTTTCATCCTACACTCTGGCTTTTCCTCCTGCCCGCGCTCGTTCCCGTCCTCTTCCCCACCTCCTCCCACTCGTGTTCGCAGTAAAGGACACAATGTTCTTTTCGCTTGTTTGGGGAAACTGCAGAAGTAAATAAATTAGAGGAGTGGAGGATGCCGTCATGATGGCTGACTGCAGGTTTTAGTGGAGGAAAATAAACATGATGTTCATGTGAGGTTAGGCCTGGCCGTGACTGCTATTCTCAAACAGTCGGCTCTATCTAAAACAATTATCACACCAGCAGACCGAAAGAGAATTAGAATGGTGACCTAATGCAGAGGCTTTATCTGATGTGGGCTTATTATAGACCATAAAAGAAATGTTCCCTTCAAACAGGTGCTTGCCCTTCTGTGTCAGGGAACAGACAACCTGACCGTGTGTGTGTGTGTGTGTGTGTGTGTGTGTTTGTGATCAGCTGCAGTGTCCGGCTGATCCAGTAACAGTTTGCAGAATGGATAAGAGCATTCAGAATTATGACAAGTCACTGCAATAAATAATTCATTTACCACCTATAATATTTAACTGACTGAGACTGATGTGTATTATGAAATGGGTTCACATACATTTTGATCAATAAATCACCATAACTGGATATTGTATATAGATTTGTAAAGAAATCATCATTGTAGAACACATTCACAAAGAACAATAATTACATAAATATTTCAGAGCTGAACATAATTGTATAAATGTATTGTAAGTATAAAAATGTTCATGAATTTTCCTGACCAGGAAACGGAGCCCAGCTCTTAATAAGACCGACATGTTTCTATTATATTCAGTAAAATGACATAACTTGTTACATTGCTGTTATTATAGCTTTTTAGTTTTATATAACTACTCTGGTTTTATTTGGTAAATCAATTATTTTATATTTATATTTATTTAATTGTTGTATGTTTGACATTTTTCGTGCTTAAAATTAAGTTTTTATTTTGTATTTGACCTTTTTTTATTTTAAGTCACTTAAGAAAAACAAAGTACATGTAAGTTAAAGTGCTTTTTATAGATCTGCTGATAACAAGAAATAGAAGTGCATCAATAAATATGTATTCATGTTATTCATATATTTTATGTCAATTTATTTCAAGGCAAAATTATGACAATATTAAGCAGTTTATTTTAGGTTTTGTTACATTATTCTCATTTCAATATAGGAACCTATTTCTTTTTTTATGGCTGGTTTTCATTTTAATTCAAAGCATTGTTAGCTGAAAACCTGACTATCCAAAATATTTATATTTATTTAATTGATGACTGGTATTTTTAATGATTATATTACATTTTGTATTTAGTCTATTTGATCTTGTTTTTTTTTCTGTCAGTTGTTTTAGGTAATTTAAGAAAAACAAAGTGCATGTAGGTTAAAATTCTTTTTATAGTTCTTCTAATAACAAGAAGAAATAGTAGTGCATCGATAAATATGCATTCTTTTTATTCATATTCCATTTCAACGCACAAAATGACAGTTTTAGCAGTTTACTTTAGATTCATTGTATTATTCTCATTTCAATATAGGAACCTTTCTGTTTTTATGCCTGGTTTTCATTTTAATTAAAAGCCTTGTCAGCTGTAAACCTGACTATCCAAATGTAATTTTTAAGCCTAAACGTTTAAAATTCATCCCTGATTAATTGACCTGTTCATGTGGTTATTCCCCAAGCCACAATCTTACCCTCTTCAGATCTCTTCAGATAAAGAGCTAAACTGCTGTCGGATCTCCAAAAATGGGACAAATGAGCACCAAAGCTACACTCAAGAGTTGCCTTCTGAATACCTGCCATCATGTAATATTACAGCTCCATCTAGTGGCATTCTGCAAAACATCATTTCTAAACAAGCAGAATATCCTGGTGTGTAGTGACTGCCTTCATTGTTCATCTGGCTCATTATTGAAGAGTTTTTAATGAGGATGAGCTGACTCCAGAGCACAACCGCGGTCTCTTACCTTGGTCTGAAAGCAGCAGTAGAGTTGGGTCAGGTAAGGGTGTTTTCTGGCCAGCGCTAGAATGCGTTTCTCAGTCATAGTGCAGTCCACATCATCGTCCTGCAGGATGACGTCTTTCTTCAACACTTTCACCGCATAAACCTCATCAGTGCCTCTTAACTCTGCCAGCATCACCTGTACAAAAGACAACCGGGCCTTTATTACAAACTACACCAAACTATATTCACACTGCTGACCGACTTTCTTACCCTTGGAATGACATGAGAGAGCTTTCTGACCCTCCATAGGGAGCAACGCAACTGAAACATTTTATGGCCCAAAAAGGTAGAAAGGATATCGGACATCAGTGGTTCAGCCGTAATTTTATGAAGTTACTTGAGAAGAAGATACGAAAATATAAAATGAAACTGATTCAAAATGCACACACACTACTAATATAATTGGACTGACAAATTGTTGAATAACGTCGTTATTTTTGTTTTCTTTGCACAAAAAAAGTATTCTCGTAGCTTCATAACATTACGATTGAACCCCTGATGTCACATGGACTATTTTAATGATGTCCTTACTACCTTTCTGAGCCTTGAACGTAGTAGTTACATTGCTGTCTATGGAGGGACAGAGAGCTCTCAAATTTAATAAAAAATAACTTTGTGTTCCGAAGATGAATGAAGGTCTTACGGGTTTGGAACGACATGAGGGCGAGTAATTAATGACAGAATTTTCATTTTTGGGTGAACTATCCCTTTAATGCCGAAAATAGAGGACAGAACTGCACAAAGCTCCACCTTGCCGAAGCTGCCTTTCCCGAGCACTTTGATGAAGGAGAAGTCTTCCAGCGTCATCCTTTTGGTCTGGAGCGTCTTCACCTCTCCGTTCTCTCTGGCCTCCCTCGTCTCCTCTGACAGGCCCTCGGTTAGAGAGGAGGATGAGGCTGGCTTCAGCTCTTCACCGCGATGGTCAAACGAAAGTGTCTTTCTGATGTTCTCCAGGTCCTTTATATCTGCAGATCACAAAACAAAAAGTGAAAATCGCATTGCACACTATCAGATAAACTAAAATATGTTTACTGTAATGCACATACAATAAAAAAGTGTAAAAGTACAGCACCGGTTTTGAAAGTGTGATACTGTAGCTTTTATTTTCGCAAGGATGCACTAAATTGATCCAAAGTCACAGTAAAGACATTTGTAACATTACAAAAGATTTCTATTTCAAATAAACACTGTTATTTTGGGACTTTCTATTTCTTAAAGAATATTTACACAAATATTAAGAAGCATAGCTGTTTTCAACTTTAATAATAATATGAGATGTTTCTTGAGCAGCAGATCAGTATATTAGAATGATTTCTGAAGATGTGACACTGAAGACTGGAGTAATGATGCTGAAAATTCAGCTTTGCATCACAGAAATACATTACATTGTCAAATATATTACAATACACAAACACTTACTTAACCCTTGTGCGTCAATAAAAAAAAGTTACACACAGCTCAATAGTGGACAAAAATGTCCATGTCAAAAAACTGTCATAAAAATATGAAGCTTGGGAGCACAGACTTAAGTTTGGTCTCATTTTAAAGAAGACCCATGGCAGATTATTGCTGAAGTAACAAAATTTTAAAAAGTGAAACCAAAAACTCTAAACCTGCTAGAAAATCAAAGTCATAAATCTAAACAATTTGTGTTCCAAATTTGAGGTTGATATCTGAAAAAATGAGCTTTCAGTAAGATTTTGTTTGGGCGCAGTACCAAATTTTCCCCATTAGATGCCAGCAAAACTCCGCTGGTGCACACAGTGGTTGGATTTGTGATTTGCAGTAGTTTTTCTCTCTCTCAGATATTACAAGAACACACACAATTTTGTTTTATGACACACATACAAACCACACTCCGACATCTATACCAACACACCCACACAATTATAGCTGCATTATTTATCCAACTGGCTCTATAATATGCAGAAGCAGAAAACATAGCAGTTTAATGGGTTTCAATGGGGACATTTTTGTCCTAAAGGTCCTGAGAGGATCTATATTTTTGTACCTAGTGCAAAATAGATTTATTAAAGGAAATGGGGGTGAAATAGTAAAATTCCAATAAAAATACACATCTGTGCCCAAATTTATGCAGCTGGCAATAACATAGGCAAAATGATAAAAAAAAAAAACTGAAAAGGACAAAAATGTCCAAAAGGTCGCACAAGGGTTGAAACTGTAATAATATTACACAATATTAAATTTTTTACTATATTTTCTGAATTTTTGAAATACAATGTACAGCCACTGACTTAGCGTAAAAAGCTATTACTAACCTTGTATGTCCAAAGTTATATAGCCATGTGATGAATATCAGATCAGATATAACATATTTGTAAAGCACTGGTTGTCAAACCATGACATTTTTCATCCACTGAACAAAAAAATAGAATTTTTGCCAAATACCCCAGCTGCTTATTTCCATATATCGAAGTGAACGATATGCTGTCAAGCTCCAAAATGATAATAAAGCATCATATCATAGAAGTAGTAGCTTTTAAACAGAATATGTCTGTATTAGACCACTGGCCAGCTGATTTTATTGAAAATTCAGTTTGTTTGTCATACAAAGCCACTGCATGACAAAATACAAGCTTCACATTTTGGTACAAAGACCCCATACACTTCCACATTAAGTACGTTTAATTAAATTTAATTATATTTTTAAAAGCATACCAAAACTAATAATTCAGTCATCATTTACTCACTCATGTCATTCCAAACCTGTATGAGTTTCTTTGTTCTGCTGAACACAAGAGCAGATATTTTCAAGAATCTTAGTAACCAAACTGTTGCAGTTCCCAATTGACTTCCACTGTTTGGACAAAAATGCAATGGAAGTCAATGGGAACCAATCTGTTTTCTAACTAACATTATACATCATCTGCTATGTTTCGCAGAGAAAGTCAGTCTTACAGGTTTAGAATGACATGAGGGTGAGTAAATGACAGAATTTTCATTTTTGTTTGGACTATCACGTTAAGGACAAGTCAAAATTATTTTATGTGGTAATCTCTTGTATATAACACAAGATAATGTATTTAACCCAAGAGTCATCTGCAGAGCTCCGAGTGTGTGTTTACCCTGGTCACATGGTGATGTGGGAGCAGATTTGGATCGATCCTCTTCTGACTGCGGGGATATGGGTAAGGGCTGCGGATCTGGACCCTGAGAGATCTGTGTTAAAAACAGGAACAAATCATCTTCATCATTCAATCATCATTATGTTTCAGAAGGCCTAATCAGGTACCTAAGTGCTGCTCGCTATAAAGGCCATTATGTCATTAGTAACCATCAGAGTGTATTTCCTATTATCTGCTGCACGGAGGAGGCTTTTGACCTCTCAGTCCTATGCGCCCAATAGTGCAGACTCTAATTCCCCATGATTCTCCCTCTCACCTTTTTTCTCCTCTGGACGCTGCCGGAGAGTTTATCTGGAGTGACTCCGAGGTCAGACAGCACCTTGGCGATGCCCCGGGCGTCCACCCCACAGTTAGGAGCTACATTACTTTCACAACGCTTGTGCACATTCATCTTACAAACTGAGGACAGAAAAATGAAGGGAGAGGGCATGAGAACTTACACTGTATTTCAATGCATGTCAGTGTGAGCATGTTTGAAACTTGGAAGATTCAGGGTTAAATCAGGGATATTCTAGTTAACTAAAACTGTAACAAAATAACTAAAGCTACTAAAAAAACTACCAAAATTTTAATTTATATATATATATATATATATATATATATATATATATATATATAAAATTAAAAACTAATTTAAAATGTTAATAAAAACTAAAATAAACTACAATTCTGGACACATTTTCATTTGTCTGTCAATTGCAACTTTAAAATTAATATATTAAATAATAAAAAATAAGGCTAATGGGTAGTTTTACACAAGCACTCAAAAATATAGCCAACAAAAATACTTTCAAACTTAGCACTCGAAAAATGTGCATTGACCACAGAAAAAGTTCATTTCAATTTCCCCGATATTTCAAGCTTTTCCTGGGAGAGCTCTTTAACTACATTTCCCAGAATGCCGCTCTCACCTTTGCACTGAAGCCCTTGCCTCAGCAGGCCCCACAATAATGAACCGCAGTGGTCACAGAACGTCAGGACTTTGTAGTTGTGAATACTGAATTTATGAGGCATATTTACGCTGAAGCGCTGAGATCCTACCTGCAGAGGGCGATAGAGGATCAGGAAGACGTTTATGCAGCAATCACATGCACTTTAAAACAAGTGAAGCTGCAAAATGCAGTGATTTTTTTTAACACTCCCCAAAAACAAAATAAATATTATAATCTTACAATTGTGGGTATTAACACCCATGTGATAAAGACTACACAGTAATGTTGTTTCCACAGGCAAGATTTATTATTCAGGTGTTGCTCTTTAGCTCAGGAGATTTAACGGATATTTCCTAATACTGAAAATAGTAAAGAAAAATACACATTGTTGACAATCTCTAAAATGTATGTGGATAGCACATGTAACTCTAGGATAAATTTGATGAGAAATATTTAGTTTATATTGAAATTGCAGACATTTCATTCCAGACACAGGTATATCTGCAAATTTGTACACAGTTTAAAACTTGAGAGGAGACGTCTGACCTAAGCAAAAGTTTGTATTTCACTCTCATTGGTGATAACTGAGATATTACACGTGAGATGTCATATGTGATTTTCTGCAGGTTCCTCTCACCTCCTCTGTGGTGTCCTCCTGTTTCTTCAGACCCGCACATTTCGTGATGATCAGCTCATGGCAGCGTTTATGAACTACACAGGTGCACACTGATCAACAGAAACAAGCAGGAGATGAGATCAGCTTTACTTTCTGATGTATTACTCTGGCTTCACAGATAAGAATGCTTGGGCTGCAGTATAAATATGATATTTTAGGAGGTTCCTGTCCATGCCAGTAGTTTCCTTCATTTCAGATTGTGAGCTAGTCACGGCTTAAAGGAACACTTCTGTCATTATTTACGCAGAATATGCACATGCATGATGTTATTTTATTCTGTGGAAAACAGAAAACTTTGAAGAAAATGTTGATCGGTGAATATAGTGCACCATGAATATATCATGGTGATGTTAGCTAAATGGCTGTGTTCACTTTGAACTGTTGGCGAATGGAAAAGTGCTACATGATGAGGATGACGTTTCACACGTGCTTTGTTGCTGTAGATTTAGAGTAGCTATAACTTTTTATGAGCTAACAAATTGTCTAAGCTGTTGAACAAAACATCTGACATAGAGAAATATGGTATTTGCCTACCTTGGCACTGATACCCTTGCTTTCCTAATACACCCCTGTGAAGAGAAGCAAGAGAGATCAGTTCTCCTGTATGTTTTTGTATGTGAGGAAAGAGTCTCTCTGTGACGTAAATATGAAGACATTGTGATTTGTCACCAAATGTAATTCTTGAAAGTGAGAGAGAGAGAGAGAGAGAGAGAGAGCATCATGCATAAACGTACTGTAGCATGGTACATATTCCACTGAGGAAAGTTTGTCTTTTGACAATTTCAAGTTACTAGTCATCTAATATATAGCTTTGTTTGCCTCATCCAATTTTTACTTACATTTGGTGTTTGCAAGTGACCTTGCAAAAGGTGCTCTACTACTATCATTATGGGCATTATGCTAATACTTTAAATAATTTTCCATTTGTTGACAAAGTCAAGTACATTCAGTAGTATGACATAACATTGAACATTAATTTTACAGCATTATCAGCATTATATTAGTTTGTTCATTTCAAAATTTACTAATACCGTTTTAAAATTGGTAAAAAGTTGAATCTGTTAACATTAGCAATTGCATTTTATTGACAAAGTGTTTCCAACTTGATTATGCAAAATGGAATGTACTCACCCTCAGGTCATCCAAGATTTAGATGAATTTGTTTCTTCATCCCAACAGATTTAGAGAAATTTAGCCTTACATCAGTTGATCAGCAATGGATGCTCTGCAGTGAATGGGTGCCGTCAGAATGAGAGTCCAAACAGCTGATAAAAACATCACAATAATCCACACCACTCCAGTCCATCAATTAACATCTTGCGAAGCGAAAAGCTGCATGTTTCCAAATTCATCATTACGGCATTTTTACTTTAAATCATGTATTTTGTCCAAAATATGATTCCATAATCCACAATAATGCTTCCTCCAGTGAAAAGGTCCACCCCCTGTTGTCCTCTCACATCAAAATCCACCAACATATTAGTTTAGAACTGTAGTTTGGACTGTTTCCACTTGTAAACGGTGCTTAATATGTGCATATTTCTCTCATGATTCAGATGAGATGACTTTTTCACTGGTGAAAGTAATAACAGAGGACTTATCTTTTAGCCAGATTTGAAGTTTAAAAATGATGGATTTGTTTCATACAAACACACAGCTTTTCACTTCACAAGACGTGAATGTGTTATTTTGATGTTATTATTATGATGTTATTATCATCTGTTTGGACTCTCATTCTGACGGCACCCATTCACTGCAGAGGATCCATTGGTGAGCAAGTGATGTAATGCTACATTTCTCCAAATCTTTTCAAATTAATAAACTAAGTCATCTACATCTTGGATGGCCTGAGGGTGAGTAAATTTTTAGGAAATGTTCTTTTTTGGGTGAACCTTTAATAAGTATGTAGATTTCGTGAGGTTTGTGTTGTTATTCACTGCTCTTTCAATTTTAGTCCCACACATCAGCTCTGCACCTTATCTCTTAAAACAGCCATATTCCTCTGTTCTCTAGAGAGGCGGGACACAGCGTGCCTGTGCATGGCAGTGTTCTTGCGCAGTGTGGAGGAGGCCAGACGCACTCAATACGCTCATATTGTTGCTCTGAGCCTCAGGGTTTTTCCTGTCGTTACCATGGAAACGCAGCCCACTGAGGGTAAACCACCCGTGAGGAGGGACAGTGTACGCTGCTTATGTCAAAACTCAGACGCAGATTTACCAACACACACAGCTGTACAAACAGCACGCTACAATGCTGTAAATACCAGGCGACGGCCGCTGCGGGACTCACCAGATGAAGTCGCGGCAGTGTGAGCAGTAGGTGGGCTGTCTCAGGTAGGTGGCCATGAACTTGTGTCCGTTGACTTGATGCACCCTCCTCCGGACGGCTCCCTGCCTCTTCCTGGGACGCATGCGTTCACGAAACACGCGCTCCTCATTCTCACAGCTTCCTGCTGCAAAAACACACAAATGCACAAACAGAAGTTTGACAACATTCACTTCCATTATTAATTATATTACTCAATATCGTGCACTCATTGACTCACACATTCATTCATTCAATCAGGTACAACATTTTCCACTATAATAAATGGTGCTTTTGAGAGATGTTAAAAATGATTCAGTTACACTTTACAGTAAGACCTCGTGTTAATATTAGTTAAAGTATTAACCAACTAAAAATATTTTACAGCATGTATTAAAATATATTAGTAAATCATTTTTTTCTGAAATAAAATATTTTCTATTGTCTTTTCTGGATTCTGTGTTCAATGATTCAAGACATATTTATCATCAAAAATGGTGTCTAATGAAATTAATTTATAAAATGTTAAGAATTGAAACATTCTCTTAAAACGTGATCAAATTAAGATATAATTTTCAACAAAACATTGCATTTCTGTTTTTGACAAATAAGGTGCTGCACCTCAAAACTCGTATACATGTATACATGTATACATGAATAAAAACATCAAAAAATAAAAAATACTATTATTACTTTGAAAGGTTTTTCTTTTTTTTTAACCAAACTTTTATTTTGTTGGGTTATCATGAATATCATTTAGTTTCTGTGTGTATATAATACGTCAGTAGTTTTTATCCACACATATTGAGACGACAGATGCTAAAAACACGATTAATCATGACAAACATACCTGTGAAAGAGTATTTGTTACCATATATAGAAAACCATGTTAGCAGTATTTGTCAGTAAATAACAAGTAGAGTAAATAACAAAAACTGCACCAACAAACTGTGGTTACGTTAGCTTGTTTCTTATCTTAAAGGTATTTTAAGCAATTCCTCCTAGAACATTATGCAGAAAATGTCCCTACTATCTGATATCACTCAACTGCATGTCCTAAGATAAAACACCAGCCTCTCCTATACGCTATTGTTCAGCCCATGAGAAAGCCGGTTGGTGTTTTCTTCCGACCTTACAGTACATATAAGGGAACAGTTCACTCAAAAATCACTTTGTTAGATTTTTCTCACCATATTATGTCAGATTAAATAAAAATATTTCGTTTTTGAGCAAACTAATCCATTAGCTGTGTGTGCACATCTGTTTGTGTGTTATGAGGGGCCACGCAGAGGCAGTGATCAATAAACCGGGGGGCACGACTGTGACAAAGGCACCATATTGAAGAAATGTCAGACGTTCTCACTAGGAAAGGAAACAAGGCAACAGGGGAGGAACTGCACTCTTTCTCTTCTTTTCTTCTCTCTGCGGAGGATAAGAACTGTGATCACTCCTGAGTATTCCCTTATGTCAAAGTATCCATCTGCTGCAATCACACTTCTCAGCCCTGAGAGAAAGAGAAGGAGAGAGGCTGGGCTCCAACTCACAAAACGACAAACGCAAGTTGTGCCAAACTGGTAGGCCATCTCCTGTTATTAATAAAGCCGTTGTATATATATTTTTTGAAAGCTCTTGCTATTTTGCCAGCAGAAAAAGAAACCGAGCTGGGCGCAGAGCAAAAACACCTTTGACATCAACAATAGATAGAAAAGAAGATGAAGGAGAACAGGCCTCTACCATTCAGACTAAACAATTAGCGATCAAAAAATGATGAACATCATGCATAATTATAGTAACACTTCAAAATCGTTTATTTTTATATTGCTTCAAATAACCATGCGTCACGGTACTTTTGTGAATGTGCCTTGAAGAATGACATGGAAGAGAAGAAATTGTTGAATGAAGTCGTTTATTCTTGTAGCTTAAGAAAATTACGGTTGAACCACTGATGTCACATGGACTATTTTAACAATGTCCTAACTACCTTTCTGGACCTTGAACATTTCAGTTGCATTGCTGTCTATGGAGGGTCAGAAAGCTCTCGGATTTCATCAAAAATATCTTAATTTGTTTGGAACGACAAGAGGGTGATTAATTAATGACATAATTTTAATTTTTGTGTGAACTATCCCTTTAAGTCACCTTTATTCAACAAATATTCAGAAAAAAAAACAGCTGATTGCTCTCTAAAAGTCAGATCACTCACAGATCAGTAATTTCAAGTTATTGTAGAAATGTTATCTGTGCTCTGTGATTAACCCATCCATTAACAGCAGTCTGACTGATTTACCAACCTGTTGTGAGCGTGAGAGGTGCCATTGATGATTATCCATTGACAGGGATATTAGCCAATCATACTGATTAAGAGAACATGATAGGCAGGCATTATTGCATTGACTAGTGAATCGGCCAATCATAGTGAGACAGAGGCACTGCCTCCACCTCTTGTGAAATTTTGGCCAGTATTTGGACCATCTGGTTCTGACGATTTGCGCTACCTGCTCAGATTGTGCTACCTCCCATTAAACAGATAGGTAGCACAAATCGATAGCGAAAATGCTACCCAACATATTGTGCTACCAGCATCTTATTCATGTGGTTTGAGGCTTTTTTAATGTCCATAACTAACCCTACCCTAAAGCTACCCACCCATACCTACCCTTACCCTAGACTTACCCTTAAAACAATGCAAATATATTTTTGGTAGCACAATCTGATAGGTAGATAGGCCGACCAGCCCAACACTGGCTTAACCAATGACATGAGTTTGGGCAGTTTTGTTTACCTGACCAATGGAACACAGAGGGATTGTTCAGAAAACCGGCTTGAAAACAGTCAATATCACAGTAGTGACACAAAAATTACACACTTTATCTTTATCCCTCCTAATTTTAGTGTCATTCCCATTCATTTCCTATGTTCGGTCAATTTTGACCACAAACAACCAAGGTGTGATTTTTGTTTATGACTTATTAAATAAAGTCCAGTGTTCTGTTTGTTCAGATCGACAAAAATCAGTCAAAAATACACACTCCTCGTCCTCAAAATGCTTAATTGGATGAGCAAAGTTAAAATTTAAGGAAATCTGATGATTTTTATTAAGTGCACTTATGTGATTTTACTCAGAAAAGGGTCACAAGTCAATCTAATAGTTAAGTTCAGTAGACATACATTTTCCTCTGAAATTTTGTATATTCTTTAGCTAGGTAACCTGAGTCCATGTGGATTACAATACAGTCATATTTACATAACTGTAGAATAACTATACAGTCATGGCCAAAAATATCGGCACCCTGGGTAAATATGATCAAAGAAGGCTGTGAAAATGAATCTGCATGGTTAATCCTTTTGATCTTTTATTAAACAAATTCACAAAAATCTAACCTTTCATTGGATAATAAGAATTTAAAATGGGGGGAAATATCATTATTAGAAATGCAAAGACGGCAACACCAAAGCTCCAAAAGTATCAAAGAAATGTATTAAAAAAAATTCCCATAGTGGCGGGAAATATCATTATGAAATAAATGTTTTTCTCTAATACACATTGGCCACAATTAATGGCACCCTTATATTCAATACTTTTTGAAACCTCCATTTGCCAGTTAAACAGCTCTAAATGTTCTCCTATAATGCCTGATGAGGTTAGAGAACACCTGACAAGAGATCAGAGACCATTCCTTCATCCAGAATCACTCCAGACCCTTTAGATTCCCAGCTCCATGTTGCTGCTTCTTCTCTTCAGTTCACCACTCATTTTCTACAGCGTTCAGGTCAGAGGACTGGAATGGTCAGCAGAAGCTTGGTTTTGTGCTCAGTGACCCATTTTTGTGTTGTTTTTGAGGTTTGTGTTTGGATTATTGTACGGTTGGAAGATCCAAACATGGCCCATTATAAGATTTCTAACAGAGTCAGTCACTTATTGATTTTTTATCTGTTGGTATTTGATAGAATCCATGCTGCCATGTGTCTAAACAATATGTCCAGGACCTCCAGCAGAAATATAGGCCCACAACATCAAAAATACAGCAGTATATTTCATTGTACACATGGGGTACTTTTTATCTATGCTATGTTACATGCTGTAGATTGTTTTTGGATGAGCTAGGAGAATTTTTCTTGAAACCCTCCCAAACAACAACATGTGGTGATGTAGGTGCTGTTTTGACAATTTTTTTTAAAGCTTTTCTGACCCCGAGATTTTCTGCAATTCTCCAGCCGTGGTCCTTGGAGAGTCTTTAGCCACTCAAACTCTTCATCTCACCGAGCATTAGGACGATATATAGACACATCCTCTTCCAGGCAGTTTCGTAACATTTTATGTTGATTGGAAATTCTTAATTATTGCCCTGATGGTGGAAATGGGAATTTTCACTGCTCTAGCTCTTTTCTTAAAGCCACTTCACTAATTTGTGAAGCTCAATTATCTTTTGCTGCACATCAGAAATATATTCTTTGGTTTTTCTCATTGTGATGGATGATTAAGGGAATTTGGCCTTTGTTTTCCCTCCTGTTTATATTTCTGTGAAACAGGAAGCCATGGCTGGATAATTTCATGTTCATAATCACCCTGGTGTGCTCAAAATTGTGAATATGAATGGGAATATACTTCAGAGATATTTTGCTCATAAGAATTTCAAGGGGTGCCAATAATTGTGTCCAATGTGTATTTGAGAAAAACATTTATTTCATAATGATATTTCCCCCCATTTTAAATTCTTATTATCCAATGAAAGGTTAGTTTTTTTGTGAATTTTTTAAATAAAAGATCAAAAGGATTAACAATGCAGATTAATTTTCACAGCCTTCTTTGATCATATTTACCAAGGGTGCCGATATTTTTGGCTATGACTGTATATACAGTAAATGTTTAGTTGTACCATACGCTAGGAAATGTTTCTTCTGGGATTGCATAACTGAGCTGACAATGTATAAAGCCTCACATGACTTCTGTGAGGTCACAGAACAATGACAAAGAAAAACAATCTTTTTTTGGAGCAAATTCCATGCTGATCTCTCATTGGTCAAAAATAACACGTAGTCCCACACCACTGGACGGGTTGTGATGCTCAAACAAACAGCACTGCAGAGACACACTTTTAACACTTTTTTGGGAAATCAACCCAGTTGTAGAATTTACATATCAAACTTAAGTATTTGAATATTAAATAATGACACGATTCATGTTTAAAAACACTCTGCAGTGAGTCTAAATGATTAATATATGTGAAGGGCTGTTCGTGTTCTAATCACCATCTAAGGACAATGGACCAGTGGCGTCTGTCTAGTCTCACAGGAGACTGAAGTGAGTCGCTCTCATATGTATCACCCACATCCTCCTCCCAGCTGAGGGACAGAAAGAGAGAGAGAGAGAGAGAAGAAACAGATGCAGTGGCTCATACTAACTCAGTAGGATATGGCTGGTCATTTATCAGCTCTCACTCATTAACACTCAGTGAGGGTGAGAAGAGCTCGGCACACATTCACCAAACCACAATCCATCACAGACAAACTACTGCCACCAGATGACTTAAGATTTAAGATCATATAAAATCCTATTTCCCCTCTTAAAGAAACAAGTGTAAATGAAACTTGTCATCATTTATTCACTATCATGTCCAAACCTGTATGTGGATGTTTTTCAATGGAAAACAAAATAGCAAAAATATCATTCAGGCACATCGAGATCTTGAGGGACTTTTTTTTCTTCAGAATGTTGTGGACCAAAATAAATGAATTTACTGCAGTTTTTAAAATGTATTTATATAAATAGTGTTAATGACAGTAGGAGTCGTTAGTATTTTTGTGTTTAAACTACTGAAATCAATTGTGGTCCTGCTTTTTATTAATTTCCATCCCTCAGGTGAACATTTTGTCTTAGAAAAACTTGCATGAGACAAATAATAATAATAGAAAAAGCTGAATTTGCATTGATCGAAAGATCACAGAAATGACACCATGCAGGTTTGGAAAATAATATAAATAATGACAGAATTTTTATTTTTGGGTGAACTATCCCTTTAATAAAATTTCCTGTTCTTATTGTGCATATTCATCAGTGCATGTTATAATAAAAAAGGAGGGTTTCCAGGGTGTCAGTCATCTCAAGAGTGAATTCTGTTCTGAAATTATAATTTAACAGGATTCACATATTTAAATGTGTAACTGCTGAAACTTTATAGTTCGTATATGGCTTTTTACAGTTTATGAAGAAAATATAACTTGTGTTTGCCTGTGCAAAAAGTCAGTGCCACTTGCACTGTGTCACATTTCAGAAGCCAAATGCACTATGATGTTGTCTTTAAGAAATACTTGTATACATGGAATATATGTGTATGTAAGCCTTATGTATGTGTGTGTGTGTGTGTGTGTGTGTGTGTGTGTATACTTTTTGCCATACATTTATCTGAAGGTCAAAGTTCAAGAAGAATGTGTACAAGAGAATCATTCAACAGGAAAACACTTTGCAAAACCATTTGGCATTTCAACAAAACAATGTAGGTTCTCATGAAAGTGTGGCTCCCTCTACCTGTCAGTGGAATACAAGACACATTAATTACATTATCAATCATATGAATGTGGATCTTCACCCCTTCTTCTTCTTCTTCTTCTAGATTCTAGCCCAGAATATGTCTCCAGTCTTTGGAAAGACAATTGATTTCCACTCATAACCAAAATATGCATAATTAATCACTAATCACACATACGTAAAGAAAGTAGGGCTCAGCCCAGGTGGAAAGCATCCCATTTCACAGCACTTTAACAGACAGCAGGCCCAGCACAATTAAAAGTGCACTCATTTATCAGAGCAGCTCACTAGAGTCTTTGACCCAAAGCAGCGTGTTTTAATTACAATTATTTACTCAAGTGTGAACACGCTCAGTGATCAGTCTTTAAACAACTGCATTTAAGTGTCAAACAGCTATAAAATCAGCACTGCCGGAATTTTGCATTTAACAATTTCACTTAACAGGTTTCAGGATATTGGCTGTAGTTTAAAATCTGGTTTGTACTACAGCCTTATATAGTCAGAACATGCAGATCAACAGATTGCTTTGTGCAGTAAAAAGAAAATCCCCTCTGTCTTTTGATTTCATCAGTCAATTTCAAAAGCTAAGAAAAAAAAAAAACTTTTAAAAATATAAAGTGATAGGTCACTCAAACAATGACCCTGTCCCATGTTGTTCCAAACCTTCAGCAGAACAAAAAAAGATGATATTACCACAGAAAAAAAAAAAAAAAGTTATATTTGGATAAATTTGGAATTGCATGAAGGTAAATAATGAGTTTTTTCAAATAAGGACATCAAACTGTGAAAAGTTTTACTTTCACTCAAGTTTTTGTACACAGTACCCATGCTTTAACATATGTGTAATTTCTCAGAACTTTAACTTTAGCATGTTATTTTTTAAAGATTTAGTTAGGTTTCAAACCTGATTCAATTTATCAGTTTATCATTCAATTTATTAGCATCAGCTAAACTGTGCACATGCATTTTAAACACTTTTGTCATGTTCTTGCTTTATCCATGTGATAAATGCATTGCGTTTAATGAGTGGGGTCTTCTAGAATATTTACTATAACTTCTCAGTTAATGTCAATAAATCTACGTCCTTGCAAGATGGGAACTAACTTTCTGTTTAAAGTAAGAGGTAATACATAATAAAAATGGGTTGAGGACAACAGTGGTGGTGAATGAGAGAGTTTTTCTGGCAAAAAAAATACTCCATCCAGATGCACACTGATGACATTTGTTCTAGCTTTGATGCTTGGCCGCAGCTCCCGGTGTGCCAGTGCGACAGCAAAGTTTTCCTAGGCTTGTGGCTCTGAAAAGAGCAGTGGCTAGTTTTATAAAAGACAGTCAGAGGATGGTTTTGTAAAGGACAGCTGTGTGAAGGAGATTCATATTTTCTGACCTCATCTTCCATAGTGTTTTGTGAGTTTCTATGACAAACAGAGCTATTGATGTAAAAAGATTTGTATTAAAGCGCAGAAGACAGGTAGTTAGCTAACTAGTCATCTGGCATGAAGGTTATAAGTTCAATATGACACTAACGAGATGCACACATTAGAGATTAAAAATGGCCTTAAGTACCCTTGTGAAAAAAAGTATGCTTTAGCATTACCAATTACAGAAATAACATACTTTAAAAGAACTTTCTTAAGTCTGAACTGAATGTAATGTTTTTGGACACTTAATTGCATGGTATTTACAATTAAATGTAAATGTATTATAATTTAAATTCATATTAAATGCAATTGTTGAACTTGCTTTGGGGAAAAAACACATGCCTCTACTGTCCCAAATATTATCTTATGACCTCAAAACACTTTTACCATAGTGCATGATTTGTAAACTAATACAAAAACATATGCAAATCCATATGTATGGCTTTTCTGATAAAGTAAACTTGCTCATTAGCTCACCCGGTACAGCACTGTAGAACTTGTAGAAGTAAACTAAAATGTTATGGTTGCTTCAGCAAATGCGCTTTAATGCCTTGTTTGCTTTTGTTAACACTATTGGTTAGGTTTAGGGTAGGGTTTAACGTAGGTGGTAGGTTATTTTATTTTTCAAACGCAATAGAGGATGAACCTTTTAGCACTACTCACACAACATTTCATTTCCGAACTGCCACGATACGTACAACAACCAGTGTAAGAAAACTTTGGCAGATTTTTAAAAATGAACACCTCTGAACATTTCACTTTGAAAAAGTTGCTAAATTCACAGAAATGCCATTATGAGCGTATTGGGTTGGGTTTGATTGCTCCAGAGGTTGTTCAGAAGAGTGCAGTGATTTCTGCATCACTAGGGGTACGAAACGACACCAAACATGTTTCCCAAACACTCCTATAGCCCTTTCTGCACTCACAAACCTCCTTCCATATTTTGGACCAAATAGACAGTCCCATCCAAACTCACATTAGCGATTAAGACTGTTGAGAAGTTGATATGTAAAGCTATCTATGTAAAGCTACATAAATAAAGCTAAAAATAAATAAAAATAGTTCACCTAAAAATGTGATTTGTGAGCTCTGATGAAGGGGAAAAT
Organism: Onychostoma macrolepis; assembly: GCF_012432095.1. Lineage (NCBI taxonomy): Eukaryota > Metazoa > Chordata > Actinopteri > Cypriniformes > Cyprinidae > Onychostoma > Onychostoma macrolepis. The sequence continues at coordinate 8,235,186 of NC_081167.1, read as the reverse complement.
TATCAGTAAATATCTTCAATTTCAGACTGTTTCTCACACAAAACCATTGTACGACTTCAGAAGATTCGGAATACAGAGTGTGATACGAATAGACTATTTTTTGGTGCTTTTTTGAGTTTGATAGTAAAAATCCCCATACATTTTTATTGCTTAGCAATTCTGCATAACATTTAATTTTGTGTATTTCACTAAGAAAAGAAAGTAATATTGTGTCAGAACAACATGGCAATGATCCAAGCAACAAACAATGACAACATTTTTATTTTTTGGCAACCTATTCCTTTAAAATTCAACTTCTGGCTGCATGTGTGAGAGGGAAAAGGAGACAGAGAATGTGTGTATATGATTAATGGACTGCAGGTAAGCTTCAAAGTCATCTGAAAGACCCTGTGAGATAAAGACATCAAACCACAGGACACTACAGAGGTGACATAAGAGCGAGAGAGAGAAAACAATGCCAACACACTCACACACACACACACACACACACACAGCAGGGAGGCACGTGACTGAGTGTGTGTTTTAGTGAGCTGTCAGAGGCATGCCGGTTTAGATAAACACAGGTGGAGTAAGTGTGCACACTCAGCAAACCTTCGTACACTAGGCCTGCATTTGGATCTGTGTATGGTCCCACAGCAAAACAAAAAATAACAAATAAATATATCAGGTTGAAGACCGATGCTTGCGGATATAAAGCCTGAGCAGCATGAGACGGCAAACCATTTAAGTTACTCAGCTGTTCAGAGTCTCTATCTGGGAAAACTGCCAATCCAACTGAACAGAATAAGAAGAATTCGCAACATTAGAACAGCAGATCCCTACATGCATGAGAGGGATAATATGTGTTTTATTTCATCCACATTCAGTTATATGCACTACAGTTCAGTTTGGGATCAGTACGATTTCTTTTAAAATAAAAAATACATTTATCCACTAAGGACACATCAAATTGATCAAAAGTGAGTAATTTATAACGTTACAAAAGATTTCTATTTCAAATAAATGCTGTTCTTTTGAAATTTTTATCCGTCAAAGAATCCAGACAAAAATGCATAATGGTTTTTACAGAAATATTAAGCAGCACAACTGTTTTTAACATAAATATGAAATGTTCCTTGAACAGCAAATCAGCATATCAGAATGATTTCTGAAGGATCATGTGACACTGAATACTGGAGTAATGATGCTGAAAATTCAGCTTTGCATCAATTACATTTTAAAATAAATACAGCCTTGGGAGCATAAAAGACCTCTTTTAAAAACATTTAGAAAATCTAACTGACCCCAAACTATTGAACAGTAGTGTATCTACCTATATGTGAATTATTTTAATTCACATGCTGATTAAAATGTCAAAACTTCTAGATAAACTGGTCCACAAAACTAATCAACTCGTTTGTTGTTGATCGATTTGTCACCCATTGTGATCCATCCCTGAATGCTGAATGCTACAGATGTTACCAAGTCCCTCAATCTCAAACCCAAAACAGACAGCTGGAGTAATATGAGAGAAACAGTGTAAGAAAGGCTTTATTTCTCTCTAGGCACATTATTATTCTTTTTGTCATCTTTCAATTCCCCATTGTGCATGATTTCAGTCGCTTGTCACTTCTTTCAAAGGACACATCTGATTTTTGTGTACAAAAGATCTCTTTTCAAAATCAAGACCATTGAACGCTAATTCCCCCTCTCTGACTGTTCAGCGGTGGAGCAGATTTCACATAAAGAGATTAGATAACACACACACACACGCTGCAGTGTACATCTGGAATGCATAATGACTCAGCACTTTCAATTCTAAACGTGAGCTGGCAGAAAGAAAAGGACATGTCTGTTTTTCTTACATTCAATACAGAAACACAAAGAGTAAAAGAGGCAGAAACGTTCCCCGAGGATCCAAAATGAAGCTTCTGCCACACTTGCCAATGTTGGGCAAACTTCACCAGCCATAAAATATTATTTACTGGCCATGAAACCAGCATTTAGCATTATATATTGTGGCTGTAACACTGCAGGTCAGTGAGTATAATTCATATTTGCATGCAAAATCTGCGTGCAAATATTTTTATGCAGAGTTCATGATTCATTAATTAGATCATGCTGAACGCTTTAAATTTACATAAAAAATGTGAACCTGAAACTACATGTACACAAAACATTCCCTAGGTGTCCTTAAAGCATTTTGTTATGCAATTTTTAAATACGTTAAAAATGTGACTCCAAATGTGAAAAGATTATGTGCAAATTTATGTACGTATGCACCAGTTTTGAATACAGCAGAAATTGTGCAAGAATCTTTTCTGAGAACACAAATGCGCAACCTAGGGTGTGCTCACACTTGTCATGTTTGGTTCTATTAAAATTAACTCTGGTACGATTGCTCTGTTTAGTGTGTTTCATTTGAGTAGTGAACGCTGCCATCTCAACCCTGGTGCGCACCAAACAAGAAGACAGAGGCCGCTAAAAAAATTCACACTTGTAGTTCGGTTCTCTTGGTTCGTTTGGTCCGGACCAAAAAAGAAAACTATACATTTGGTCCTGGTCCGCAGTGTTAATTTTTTCACCAACGAAAACGAGACAATAATGAAATAAAAACACTTTTCGAATAACAAAAACTATGACGAATAAAAACGAGACGACAGAGATCCAGTCAGAACGAATCTCCTGAGTCGAAAGGAGGTTAGATGCGCACATTTGAACTACTTTCTGCTTACACTTGCTGCACGTCTCATAAAACGTAAAAAAACATCAGCACCTGGGAATAAGAAAGTACGGAGCCCTGCACATGACATGCAAGAAAAAATAAATACTGTAAATCGTGGGCACGTTTTATTAATTCGTTCCCTCGATTTACTAGATCGTGAGCACGCTTTAATAAGTCGTTCCCTCGTTTTAAGTAAATCGTGCGCTCAATATAATAATTTGTGCCTTCGTTCTAGGTAAATAGTGCACACAAAATAATAATTAGTTGTAGCCTACTTCCTGTCCGCGTGCACATTCTCATAAACATGTTGCTGCTATGTTTTGTCATGTTAAGTTATGGTTTTATTTTGAGTTGGGAATGAGTTATAAAGACATTCTCAAAAGCCTTGCAGCATTGCATGGAATCATTTTTACAAAGAAGGCGGATACGATACTTAGCCTACTTAAGATAAATAAAGCACCAGCACCTGTTAGGAGGTAATGATTAAAACGTGTGCATGATTTACCTAGAACGAGAGCACGGATTATTATATCGAGCGCACAATTTACTTAAAATGAGGGAACGACTTATTAAAGCGTGCGCACGATCTAGTAAATCGAGGGAACGAATTAATAAATCATGCCCATGATTTATTTATTTTTTCTTGCATGTCATGTGCAGGGCTCCGTAAGAAAGAGCAGACATATGGATAAATTTGAAAAGCGTGATGACACGAAAGAGCACTTAATTCGGTCGGGTTTTCTGAGCGCACACAGCTGAATCCCGCACACAGAAAAGCTCTCAAACAGCGCACGATTACTGAATTCACTTCTCTCTCGCGTCTTAGCGAAATATACACAAATGATCTCAAATTGTCCGTTTTGACGAGTATTCATGCAAACACACCCAGTTACATCTTAAGTGAATGTAAACAGTTGGGAGAATATCGGATGTGTGTACCAGTATATTGAATCCATGTGCATTCAGTTTGAAAGGAACAGCAGACTAATTTAGTTGCTGTTGCCTGTGTCCTTATTGTTAATGAATCAACAAAAGAAAGCGAGAAAATCACTCACTGCTCTTGAATGAATCAATTTAGTATTTAGTACATTGGTCGAGTTAAATGATGTATATTTCGTGACTGAACTTACAGAAGTACCCATTCAATGATCGTTCTGCTCAGCTCCATTTTAAAACCCGAGACATGCTACACGATTTTTGTCTGTCCCAGACGAAAAATTGGCATTGCGAAACAATCGTGGTGATTTCTGTGATCATGTCGTACAGTGAGAGAGGTTCAAAGACATCTGTTGTCACAGTCTTGCGACCAAAGATAGCCTACGATCATTTTCTGACAGTGTCAGAAATTCAGCATGATCATCGCACACTGTGTTTGCTGCTACGACCCACATTTACTGACCAGCCAATAAAAATGCGACATGAAATCAACGCGACATAAAATAAAGTTTAGCATGAGCCTATACTATTTAAATAGCAATAAAGCTTTATTTTCATGAACATGACAATATAACATTGTGATTTCATTTTCAGTGATTTAATGTGAGGAATATTACCATTACCACATGGAGAAAAACCTTTAGGCATCCTATATAAACATCTGACCATTATTTTCCGTTTCTTAGAGGTCTTCAGGATCACGACAAATGTTTCATTGTTTGTATTATTTGGAAATGATGTGAAATTGCCGTTCCAAATAAAGTTACCAGCCAGCTGGTGAGTAACATCAACAGCCAGTTTTCACTAGCATTTGGCGGGTGTTAATTTTGGACCGTGTGCGCACTGAATGCAAATGGCTGTCTGCAGTATTCATTATTACGCAGTAGCACGCAGTGCTGCCAGGCAGTAATGAGCACAGGCGGATTCAGAGCTGTGATGGCTTTATTTTTCATCGTGGTATGACCTGATTGAAAGATCATCATGATGGACTGTGAGCTGCTGTCTTTGTCTGACTCCTGTGTGACTCACTAGCTCTTATGTCTCCAGCACGTCTCTGGTCGAGTGTCTCAGTACCCGGTGTGTGTGTGTGTGTGTGTTTGTGGATCACTGATGTTAAGCAGGACTGACGCAAGGCAGCCAGCCAGCCTCCTTTAACACACACACAGAGCTACTTCTGTGGAGCTCTGCAACTCCTGCATTCATACTGACATTTGGATATTTTTTGCTTTAGTTTTTGTTTCCGGAAACAATTATTCTCCCATTTTTTCCCCAGAGGAAAAAGGTTGTTCTTTCATACAGTTCCAGTCCGTAGAGTTTGGAGAAACCTACTTTTTTTTTTTTTTTTATATATTAATATTTTCTTTAACATTTTACAATAAGATTACATTTGTTAACATTAGTTAACTGCATTAGTTAACATGAACTAACAAATAAAGCATTTAAATAATCTTAGTTAATATTACTATATCGGCATTTGCTAAATCATTATTAACATTGTTTATATTATTTAATGGATATGAGATAATAAACTAACAATAAATAGCTGTACTTTAACATTAACAGAGATGATTAAGTACTGTATCGAATGTATTGCTTCTTGTTAATTAATTGTTAATTAATGTTAGTTAATGCATTAAGTTACATTAACGAATGGGACTTTATTGCAAGGTTTTAAACACACACTCACACACACACACACACACACACACACACACAAACACGCACACAGTCTGGTATTTGTGGTTTACGGGGACTCTCCATAGGCGCCATGTTATTATACACATTTGTGTTCTCATAAACCATACATACCAGTACACACACACACACACACACACACACACACATCCCATTTGCATCCATTTGGATTGTAAAGTTTTAACCTAATTAAAATTAAATCTAATAAATTTAGTGATGCAATTTTGTCAGTCATACCTAAATGAAACAGGTAAGAACCAGGTATGATTTCTGTAATATACTGAATGTGATTTAAAATACACAATATCCAGGTTTATGTATTTTATCATAAATAAACCCAATTTGTTCCCATTTTAACTCATAGACGAGATAGATAGATAGACTGATTGATTAATATTTTCATAGTTTTTACCTAAATAAAATTAATTGTTTTCACAGTGAACAGATTTATGCTGATTGCAGGCTTTTTGAATAAATGCATTTTTAAAATGTGATTATTTAAATCAAATCAAATCGATGCAAAATCAAGTTAATAATAAACTATGCCAATTTGTGCAGGAAAAAAAAGTTTCTTAACATATACGTATGCATCACATTACATTTATTAGTTTACATTGAAACGGTGTAATCCAAATGGATGGATATTTGATATGCAATTCAAATACATAAATCTTAAATTAAGGCCCAAATATTTTAAAACTTAAGCTTTGACTCTATTTGCTCCATTTGAGGCAGAGACTTAAGCCAGTCTGGATCGCCCCATTAACGCCCTCCATGATACTCTTCAAATACAGTCCAATTCCATCTGTGTCCCTCGGCCAAACAGAACAGCACCACTCCGTATGTATGTGTGTGTGTGTGTGTGTGTGTGTGTGTGTCCGGTCCAGAGCTCTTCAAAATCTTCTACAACATTAGGGATTAGCCTGAACACTAGGTTTTGTTCACTGTTTTGCCTCCTGTCGTTATTGATTTATCAGCTGCCGAGTCTCAGTGGTCATGCTCGGGTGACTCCAGGCTAGCAGTTCAAAGAACAACTGTTAGTCGAGTGCTAACACTGAACATCTTAACTAGTGGTGCTTCAGGACACAGATTTTACACTGCACATCAAGTGGCCACAAAAATATATTACCAACAGCTTTATCATACAAACAAAAACAAATTAACTGCAAACACAGCATGCAAAATGATTCATTTAACACAAAGTCTACAGGAGAATTGAATTTTTAAAGCTTCATGCTCTCTACAGCTACATCACAAAAAATATGTGTGGAGATTTTACATTTTTTCCCCCTTGTACAGTTGATCATATTTAAATCATTGTTTAATTTTTTTTTTTTTTAAAGAAGAGTGCACACTACGCATCTGGTATATGTTGGACTATTTTTGCTACACTGTGAAAAAAAATAACAGAAAAAGTACTGCTCATTACAAAGGACATTATCCATTAATTTTACGGACATTTCCGTTAACTCGCTAAAACACAATACGATTTCTATTAAAATACAATCCAATGCAGTGTAAAATTCTAAATACTGGTAAACCACCTGTAAAAAATAAATACGGAAACATTCCTTCCAATAATAAAGTACATTGTGCCCTATTTTTACATATTTTTTTAGATTGTAGCTTTATACCAAGTGATAAATACATTTGCAGATAAATACTATAGCATTTGATTGGACACATTCATATAACATGGAAAAGAAAATTGTCTCCTTCTTCAAAGCTTATACACTACCAAAAGTTTGGGGTTGGAAAGATTTTTTAATGTTTTTGTAAGAAGTCTCTTATTCTCACCAAGGCTGCATTTATTTAATCAAAAATTCAGTAAAAATAGTAATATTGGGAAATATTATTACAATTTAAAATAGCTGTTTTCTGTTTGAATATATTTTAAAATGTAATTTATTTCTGTGATGCAGAGCTGAATTTTCAGCATCATTACTCTAGTCTTCAGTGTCGCATGATCCTTCAGAAATCATTCTAATATGCTGATTTGATGCTCAAGAAAACATTTATTATTACTTTCAATGACGAAAACAGTTGAGCCGCTTCACATTTTTGTGGAAACCGTGATACATTTTTGTTGAGGATTATTTGATGAATATAAAGTTCAAAATAACAGCATTTTTAAAAACAGAAATATATTGTCACTTTGGATTAATTTAATGCACCATTGCTGAATAAAAGTAGTGTATTGGTAGGATATATCTACTTATATGGTTTTTCGTGGTTATAGGGTTAGCTGCATTTTATTCTTTGCATTTTTTTTTTCACTGTCTGTGACCCTATTAGAACAGACGTGCACGCCATTTTGGGGCTGTGACCTAAAAACTTAAAACCATAGCACTAACGTGTCGATATGCATATACTGTATACTTTTAGACACTGACTAGCCACTTCCAAAAATATATATATATATATGTACCAAGAGAAGGGTTTTACATGTTCACACTTGCTTTGCTTGACAAAAACATCCACAAACACTCCACACAGTTGTTCAACACACATTCCAGCTGTCCTAAAAGTTTTCTAAAAAAGGCAGATTAATAAAGTAATTTCTTCAACTGGCATCTGACTTAATAAAGGCTTCATCAAATCATTTATTAACACACATAAAGACCCTTAGAGAGTCACATAAAGATCAGAACCAAAGAGGCATTACTCACAATTAAAGTTATGAGGAAAAGACAGCCTGTGTTGGATAAGAAAATAAGAAAGTGTTTAATCCAGAAACTGTTTAATTATGTGTCAATGTATAAGAAAATGTGAGTGTCGCATCCCTATTATGCCACACTCTTAAAAATAAAGGTTCTTTAGGATCCAAAAAGAATCTTTAACATCAACTTTCCTTGGTAGAAATCGGTAAAAACCCAAACTGGTTCTTCAGTGACATTGCTGTGAAACCCCCCTTTTGAAACCTTTAATTTTAAAGGAATAGTTCAACCAAAAATGAAAATTCTGTCATTAATTACTCACCCTCATAAGACCTTCGTTCATCTTCGGAACACAAATTAAGATATTTTTGATGAAATCCAAGAGCTTTCTGACCCTGCATAGACAGCAATGTAACTACCACGTTCAAGGTCCAGAAAGGTAGTAAGGACATCGATAAAATAGTCCATGTGACATCAGTGGTTCAACATTTAATATTATGAAGCTACGAGAATATTTCTTAAGCGCAAAGAAAACAAAAATAAAACGACTTTATTCCCCGTCACATGCATGTGATGCTGCTGATGCAGGAGCCGGAGTTCTGGCGTAGTACTTGCATGCGCTGCAGCTTGTTTACAAGCAGAGGAATGCACTTCCTTTCTACCTTTCTGGGCCTGGGAACATTTCAGTTGTGTTGCTGTCTATGCATGGTCAGAAATCTCGAAGGTCTTACAGGTTTGGAACGACATGAGGGTGAGTAATTAATGACAATTTTTCATTTTTGGGTGAACTATCCCTTCATGGAAAGAGCTTTTGAGAAGGCTGAGTGGCTGCCAGAGCATTGTTATTGGGTAGCTAAGCTATTCTGAACAGTGGATAACACATTTCTGTGTGGTTTATATGATATTACGGGTGGTTAGGGTGTTATGAGTGTTCTAGGACTAGGTGGTTGCCTACTGGCCCAATTAAAAACTATTCATCTCCAAGTCTCTATGATATTTAATTCTTTAGATATGGTTAGGGTTCATTCGTTATGGTCCACCAGGCGAAAATCACATGTCTGATTGCTTCTCAACGAGATGCATAGTATAATTCAAGGCATTGTTGATGTCCATAGCATGAATAGTGTATGGCAACTTGTGTACGAGAGTATAAACTTTGTGTTTGAGGATTAGAACAAACATGACATTAAATACAGATAACGGGGTGCAGGATGTTCACTCAAAGCACTTTCGGTGGTTTTAGCAGTGGTCAGGCATATGGCCATATCACATTTGTAGCTACTCATGTAAGATACAATCATTGCAGCAAAACAAAAGTTTTAAACTTTGCTGACTAGAACACACAAAAAAAGATATTCAGAATGTTGATAAGAATGTTGGTAACAAAACAGTTTTGGTTACCATCAGGCTTGCCAAGCTAGCAGTTTTCATCCAGAATTTTGCTGTGAACTACGCTTAAACTGTTGCCACAGGTTGATTTTTTTTACCCTCAGGTTAAAGGTTTGACATATTGCATGAATTGCATTTGACTCAAATGCTCATACTGAAATAATCTATAGTTTAGCCATGATAAGACTGTGCTAGATGTTAAGTTTTGTGAAGAAGAGGCACTAGTACTCTTAGTGCTCCTGTGAAAGCTCCTTTAAGAGAGCTTGTCTTGTCTTTATGATAACTTTATAGTGGTTTTTGAGTTAGAATTGCATATATTGCAAAACAGTGGATCTACAGCCTGTGTGTTTCTGAGGTGAGTGCCAGACTCCCAGGTTCCTCTGCTGTAAAGACCCTGGCACTGGACCCACTGTGTGACCTTTTTTCATTTCAATAATGCTGAGCATGACGGATGCCCTGGGATCAATTTCCAACAATCCAAACCATCAGACTCAAAACCCAAAATCAGCCAAAGCCGCCTGCCCATTTGGATCAGAAGAACTAGTGCCAATATGGAGCTGACGCATGCACAGATCAGATTTACGCTTGCAAACTGCACTGGAAAACAGACCGCAGAATGGCATCTGCAAAACTCATGATGCACAAACACACTTCAAAGGCCAATTAACCATGACGTTTGGATGCAATGGGAAAATGTACTGAATGTTTTTTGTCTCTTCTTTAATATTTGTTGCGGCTTATTATCAGTATCTATAACATCAGACCAGACTCAGAAAAATGAACTTCAGTTTTGCAGCTGCTGATAAATTCATCTTCTCTGCCACTCTTTGATGAGTCATCCAACTTTCATGCAAAGGAAATGTTAAGTATTCACTTCCTGATGCAAACGGCGATTAAACGCAATGAAATATGAGTCACGTAGACTGTTTCTCAGTATTGAGAGTGAAATGAATAAGTGTCCAATTAAAACCTCTGAAACAGAGTGAAAGTGTGACATAGAAACACAACGCTAACTTTCTGACCTGTTCTTGAAAAGTTGCTGCTAATGCAGAGTTGCATTTGCATTTAGCTCTCAATTCTAATCCATTTAACTGTACACAAACACATACAATTCAAAGTATACTTTGGGCTTAACAAAGAGTTCCACCAAAATGTAAAAAAGCTTGTTCACCCTTCTTATAAGACCAGCTTTGTGTGAGTTTCTGTTTGTTGGAGGCTGGTTTAGCTAGTTAGTATGGGCCTGTTAGCCATTGTTGATTTTACTTCACCAATGCAGTCAAATTATGTTTCTCCATTAAAAGGCACTGAAAAAAAAACAGTGTATTCTGACAAATTAAACATTTCAGCAAGGAACATTACATACAGTTAATTTTAGAGGATTTTTCACCACACTAATATTTTTTCCTATCTTTTTCCTATTGGTTTCAAAGTGTGAATGGTCAGTCACAACAGCGGTGTTGTACAAGCTCCTGTGTCCACAAAGAATCCTATCCTCTTCTTCAACACCTGATAAAAAATGTAGCACATTATTGTAATATTAACTAATCAAAAAAGCTTTACTTGATCAGTTAGTGTTATGCTAAGCTAGTAGGCTAAAGGCCAGAGTAGGCATGCAGCTGAAAATGGAGCCAAACATCCCATTTGATAATGTGCATGAACACATGCACTCGACACATGCACACTAGTAAGTTTCATCTTTGTCCATTGTCTGTGCTACTTCACTCCAGAGGTTATGTGCAGTAAAGTTGTCTTTGTTCTTGTTTAAAATACAGCTGGGTGTGAGCCTATATCTTAACACTGTCATAAATGCACTTGTCAATGCACACATTTATTGCTGTTGTTCCATCTCTTCTATTTTGTTTTCAACTGTGCAATAATGTTTCAGACCAGTGTTGGCACTTTGTACACAAACTAGCTAAGCGTACAGGGTTCATATCGATCTGTGTGTGCATGTACAATACGCACATACTATGCTACTGATGATTTACAGTGTTAATTGAAAAGCGTACAAGTGAATACCAAAGTATATTTCAGCTTAAGCTGTTAGCATGCTAATCTAAGGGCATTAAAAAAAAAAGAAATGGAAAATAATTTAACCACTGCCAAATTTACACTGCAAAGATGGTACAGAAGTCTTTATAAAATGGCATTTACAGTACACTGCAATTACAACTGTATACTGCATACTAGGGCTGACCCAGGGAACAAATTTAGGTAATAAAAACGCTGTTGGAACATTGTTTTGAAATGTTTTTAAAATGGTGTAACATTTTCTTGTCATGATTATAACATTTAAAGGTTACAAAAATGTTTCTTACAACATTATTTTCACACAAAATATAATGATATTTGAATGTTTATGTTTAATATTGTAAGAACATTCAAATGTCCAGTGTTCTTGTTGTGATAATAACATTATTTAAAGGTTACAAAACGTTTCTTACAACATTCTATCAACTTACTTTCACCCAAAATTTTATGTTATTTGAATGGTTATTTTTAATATTCTTAGAATGTTTTCTTGTCATGATTAGAACGTTATTTAAAGGTTACTAAAATGTTTCTAACAATATTCTACTAACATCTTACTTCTTACCCAAAATAAAACAATATTTGAATGGTAATCTTTAATATTCTAAGAATGTTCTTCTTGTCATGATTATAACGTTAAAGGTTATAAAAACATTTCTTAGAACGTTCATTACGTAAAAATAACATAAGGATGTTCCAAGAATGCTGATCTCAGAACCTTTTCTCTCAACGTTATGAGAGAATGTTCCTTTAACGTTTTGTCCTAACATTTATGTAACTTTAAAAAACATTCACTGTTAGCTGGGGAGGCGGGTCTAAGCATGTAAAATTCAGTTTGGCTTTGATGCAGTTTTGCGTCTTGACACTGAATTTTGAGCAAGCACGACTCGGCTGTGTCACCTTCGATAATATATTGTGGCTCTTGCATAACACCGCAGCTACTGCCATTGACATGAATGGGAGTGCTAACTGATAGCTCTCTCCAGATTTATTATTAAGCCTCCTCAGGCTAAGCTAGCTAAGATGCTTGGTGGCTTCTCATTTTGTTGGATCACTATCCAAAACACAACATATGCCATCCTGATATATGATCAATTCTTGTCACTTTTTGGAGGAATATTCCTGGCTAACCGTTTTGGAAACTGTGCCATTCCACCACTGAGGGTGTAGACACAACGTCTGTGTAGAAACAAGGAGATGTTTGATATGCAGCATCTAGATCAGCGTGAGAGACAAGTGATCATATGTTCTGCCTCCAGGAGCCGAGAGGATGAAGGAGCTCTTGAATTGGGCCATCTCTGATGTGTATCCAGGAAAGGCAGGGGTCTGATGGGAGTTGGGCCGTAGGGAGTGTCAATGAAAGAGGCACATCTGGGAGGTTATCTGGGTGGAATTAGGCCACGCAGGATCTGGGTCCAATGATCATGCTCCACAGTGGTTTTTTTAATATATATACAGCTACACTGGAGGCAACATCAGGATCAGGAAGTTGCAGCTCTTCATATGACTTCCAGAAAGAGCAGCTGCACAGACTTCCAAAGTCTGTCTGCATTTCGAGCAATGCCGTATGGTAGCAGAACTACAGCATTTTTAGCTTTGAGTGTTCATTGCGTTTGTGTCTGTCACCAATGAAAACTTTTTATATCAAACATCAACTGAGTATTGGTGTCAGGCAGCACAAGACGTCTGTATTTCTGAGAAATCTTATACTGAGTATAATGGTTACACAGGGACATGATTTATGTCTTTAAATGACATGTAATGCGATCACAAAAAGTTTGCAAGACTTTCTTACCTTCACTGGATGATCCTGACAAGTCGATAATGACATAAACCTTTCCCTCTGGCTCCAAGTCTATCTGTAAGGACCATCAAACAAAAGTTTTAGCAACACAGCAAAGGAACATCCTTAAAAATCTTGACTGGCCTCTGTACTTAATGCTCTTAATGCAGCCTTTTTTAAAAGTCAAGTTAATGCATGCGTTCTGCACTTAACACATTCTATGAAAAAGCAGAGTGACTCTTTTAAACAGTAATGAGCATTAAAACCTCTAACACTAATTTTGCCAGACACTTGTTCAAAGCTTACAAAAAAGGAAAAACAGGCAATTTATCATAAAGAATACAACAAAATAGCAGTACTTAGTACTTACTACTTCTTAGCAGTACTAGAATATCAAATTGCCAAGTAAAAAGCAATAGTGCAAAAATAAAACAAGAATAATTTATTGCAGTTTATATGATAATTTATATTACATTGAAAATATGTGTTTGAATAATGATTTGTAAAACTGACAGAAAAAGAAATTTATAGTAATTGATAAAGTTGTATATATATATATATATATATATATATATATATATGTCAAATTGTACATGTTTTATCAGTTTATTACCAAATAAATGATTAAGAAAAACATTAGTTTTGGATAACATTTTGGTGTTTAAATGCATGATAGATAATCTGATTAATGTTACAATATTTCACATGCCCACTGAGCAAAGTGCATTTTGCAAAAAAAAAAAAAAAATTATAATAAAATAAAATAATTGATAATGATAATTTTAATCATTTGTTTGTAAAATTTTTGTCTAAAAGTCTTTTTTTTCCCCTTGTCTAAAACCTTTCTTTAAACTAAAGATTCAGTCATTTACCACCCTCAAGTGAAGCTCAAAACCATTTGACTTTTTCCATTGGAACAAAATATATTATCAAAGAAATATATATTATAAAAATGTTAAAGTGTATGTATGTATGTGTGTGTGTATATGTATATTTAAGCTACTGCTTAAAAAAAAATGACACTCCTGTGCATACTACACTGTACATTCACATTAACTAAATTAGTGTGTGTGATTTCCTGCTTCATTAGGTTTGCACACCACCTGTAGAAGCCTTACTTATCAGTAACGATATTAATGGAAATAAACAAGCACACATGGTCAAGATTAGCCAAATAAATGCTGAGTATGTGGCACCAGCAGAGGAAACAGCACAGTCTTGATGTGAACATGAGCCCTGTGAGGCTTGTGCTGAGGCTGAAATGACTGATATTAGGCCCAGTTCTCCTCTCAGCAGCTAATGACAGCATAACGGCTGTTCCATCAAAACCAGATTAAAGCAGGAAATGGAGGGAGGATGTGGGGATGAGTGGAGAGATTTGTACATGCTATGAGAGTAAAGAGAGAGAGACAGTGAGGATGTGTGTGGGAGTTGGGTTAGAGGCGAGCCGTATCATGTTAGTGCAGTCAACACAGGTTTTACACAGGATGCACCAGTGCAAAAAAAAAAAAAAAAAAAACCTGCTTGCAAGCGCACTCACACATGCACGCAAAATTCACACTCCCAAACCAAAAAGGTTCAGTTAATTGCAATAGCTGAGATTGTCACTTATACAGTAGAAAACCACATACATTTCCATGGAAAACAGATTTCATAAGACAAAACTGTTAGTTCGTTAATAAGCAGAATACTTGAACATCAAAGGTCTGGGGTTGTTCATTTTTCTTAAATATTTTGAAAGAAGTCTATTATTCTCACCGAGGCTGCATTTATTTGATCAAAATACAGTAAAAACAGTAATACTGTAAAATTCTATAACAATTGAAAACAATTTAAAAGAAGTGCAATTTATTTCTGTGTTGGCAAAGCTGAATTTTCAGCATCGTTACTCCAGTATTCATTGTCACATGATCCCTCAGAAATCATTCTAAAATGACAATTTGCTGATCAAGAAACATTTCTATTTATTATCAATGTTGAAAACAGTGCTGCTTAATATTTTGTGGAAACCATTTTTTTCAAGGATTCTTTGATGAATAGAATTGCTGTCACTTTTGAGTAATCTAATGCATCCTTACAGAATAAAACATTCATTTCTTTACAAAAAAAATGGTAACGATTTCAATGCACTTTTTATATAGCCATGAACTAAAGACAATAAAGTGCCTATGAGCCAGCCTATTAGCACCTGCTCCTTGAGTGAAAACTAAACATTCAGTAAAGTAAGTAAAAAAAAAAACTATCAAGATATTGGATATCATCAATATCAAACAGACAAACTAACCAGCTAGCTATCTAAATAAATACATTTTTATTTAGTTAGTTATCTTAGTTAGAATTTTTTATTTTGCTAATTAAATGTTACTAAATTACCAAGCCCTATTTGTAAGTCATTTGCATCTGTTAACTGAATGAATGAATGAATGAATGAATGAATCAAAGTCCTTTTACTCCACACTGTAAAAGGTTGAGCCAACTTAAACATTTTAAGGCAACCAGCTTCAGCAGATTTTTGAGTTTTCTCAACTTGTCGTTTTAAGTTTATACAACAAAAATGTGAGAATCTCCCACAAAAATAAGTTGAGCAAACTCAAAAATCTGCTGAAGCTGGTTGCCTTAAAAATTTTAAGTTGGCTCAACTTTTTTTTTTTTTTTTTACAGTGTACTTTGGTACAAGGGTATATGATGCACATGAGCTTTTATTTTTATTAATCAACATTCAAGATTTTGAATAATCTTACTTACTAAAATCTATCTATATTTTCTGCATTTTTAATAATCTATTTGTCTTCAATACTATTTTGAATAATTCTGTGTTGTGACAAATGAATTAAAAGTACAAACATTAAATTCCCTGGTTTCTCATTTAATATGAGAACATTAAAACTGCATGCATAAAATCCCAATCATCAAAATGCTTAAAGTACTTTTAAATGGAGTATATAAATGTCACGCCGCAGGTCATTTGAGTTTCCCAAAAGTATTTCATATCAACCACCCAAAGCTGTTTGCAGAATTGATGAATATTCAAATCAAACTTAAATTTTTCAAGCATACTTTGTCTTTGTAAGCCCCGGGGCTGCTGTGGGATTTTTCTTCACTCCCTGCATGATGGAGGATGAATGAATTAGGATTTTATCAAATCCACACTGCAGGCTTTCCAGAACATTCATGCACTGATTTACTAGTCTGGGGTCAAGACACTCAGACTGCTCTATTAACACATTTACATTTAATACAAAACATTCGAACAGACACCGGCACTGAGAGAACAGATGTGTTTTTTCTAGACTACAAGAAGATGAAATGAAGTGTTTCCCCGCTGAGGCCTGTGGGAGAGACGAGTCGCTATGTGGTACGGATCTGCTGTCGAATGCTTGCTATAGTGACATGTTTGTTATCCCAAATAACCTTGTGACCTTCTCCCTTCCTCCCACTTCCTGTGATGTCACGCTCAAGCTGATCTCGGAATGCTCTCGCTCTTGCAGGTGCGACAACACACCAAATATAGCAGCTCTAGCTGCAGCAGCAAAGGAGAGTGAGTGAATGTTTAAGTCTGGAAATAATGTGTGGACGTTTTTACACATATGTGTCTATGTGCACACATGTACGCAAGGGTGTGGAAGTAAATATTTGCATTTAGATCGGTCTGAGTAAATGGGACATCTGCAGGTCAAAGAATTACAGGCTTGCTCATAAATAAGAAGCAAGCGTGGACTTTTAGAGATCCAGGAGAGCTATAAGCAATCAGAAAATAAGTTTTAAATCAGATTAGTTCTTTTCTTTTAATCAAAATGTAGGTAATATAAACTCTAAAAATAAAGGTCCCAAAAGGGACCCCTATTTCGGGTTCCAAAAAGAACCCTTCAGTGAATAGTTCTTAAAAGAAAAAATTTTCCATAGTGTGAAGAACATTTTAATAATCTAAAGAAACTTTTTCTTCAATAGAGCCTTTTGTGCAATGAAAAGGTTCCATGTACAGTGGGGGGAAAAATGATTTGATCCCCTGCTGATTTTGTACATTTGCCCACTGACAAAGAAATGATCAAACTATAATTTTAATGGTAGGTTTATTTGAACAGTGACAGAATAACAACAAAAAAATCCAGAAAAACGCATTTCAAAAAGGTTATTAATTGATTGTATTTTTATGAATGAAATAAATATTTGACCCCTTCGCAAAACATGACTTAGTACTTGGTGGCAAAACCCTTGTTGGCAATCACAGAGGTCAGACGTTTCTTGTAGTTGGCCACCAGGTTTGCACACATCTCAGGAGGGATTTTGTCTCACTCCTCTTTGCAGATCCTCTCCAAGTCATTAAGGTTTCGAGGCTGATGTGCAACTCGAACCTTCAGCTCCCTCCACAGATTTTCTATGGGATTGAGGTCTGGAGACTGGCGGCCACTCCAGGACCTTAATGTGCTTCTTCTTGAGCCACTCCTTTGTTGCCTTGGCCGTGTGTTTTGGGTCATTGTCATGCTGGAAAACCCACCCACGACCCATTTTCAGTGCCCTGGCCCTGACGGTACATGGCCCGTCCATCATCCCTTTGATGCGGTGCAGTTGTCATGTCCCCTTAGCAGAAAAACACTCCCAAAGCATAATGTTTCCACCTCCATGTTTGACGGTGGGGATGGTGTTCCTGGGGTCATAGGCAGCATTCCTCCTCCTCCAAACACGGCGAGTTGAGTTGATGCCAAAGAGCTCAATTTTGGTCTCATCTGACCACAACACTTTCACCCAGTTCTCCTCTGAATCATTGGCAAACTTCAGACGGCCTGTACATGTGCTTTCTTGCGCAGCGGGACTTTGCGGATGCTGCAGGATTTCAGTCCTTCACGGTGTAGTGTGTTACCAATTGTTTTCTTGGTGACTATGGTCCCAGCTGCCTTGAGATCATTGACAAGATCGTCCCGTGTAGTTCTGGGCTGATTCCTCACCGTTCTCATGATCATTGAAACTCCACGAGGTGAGATCTTGCAGGGAGCCCCAGACCGAGGGAGATTGACAGTTATTTTGTGTTTCTTCCATTTGTGAATAATCGCACCAACTGTTGTCACCTTCTCACCAAGCTGCTTGGCGATGGTCTTGTAGCCCATTCCAGCCTTGTGTAGGTCTACAATCTTGTCCCTGACATCCTTGGACAGCTCTTTGGTCTTGGCCATGGTGGAGAGTTTGGAATCTGACTGATTGATTGCTGCTGTGGACAGGTGTCTTTTATACAGGTAACACCCTTTAAGAGACTGCTCCTAATCTCAGCTCCTTACCTGTATAACAGACACCTGGGAGCCAGAAATCCTGCTGATTGATAGGGGATCAAATACTTATTTGACTCATTAAAATGCAAATCCATTTATAACTTTTTTGAAATGCGTTTTTCTGGATTTTTTTTTTATTGTTTCTGTCTCTCACTGTTCAAATAAACCTACCATTAAAATTATAGACTGATCATTTCTTTGTCAGTGGGCAAACGTACAAAATTAGCAGGGGATCAAATCATTTTTGTCCCCACTGTATGTTAAAGGTTCTTCACAGAACCACATATGCCAATAAAGAAACTTTATTTTTAAGAGTGTATCTATAAAATAATTTAAAATAATTTCCTTGCTTTATTTTGACTGGATGTTACCTGTTTTTGTTTTATCCCATTTCTAATATTCTGAAATGACCCCAGTATGTCACGTGATTCCTCTTGAGTTTCAGAAGCGATTTCAACAAATTATGTTCAGATTTGCCAAGATACCAAAGTCTGCAATCAAAAGTCAGAGATCTATCAATTTTTAATTTAATAGTGTATGCATGCATTATGTAGCGCTATACTAATATATGCCAAAAATTGCCTCATTTTATTTCACTTAAGGGATTTTAGCAGAAACATCCAAGACAGTCAGAGTTTTACATTTGAGCAATAACATTTTCCTCTAGGGTAAAAATATGAAGCATCAACTGGAACAAATAGAGAATAAAGGTTTCAGGAAACACAGAAAGAGCAATGTCCAGGCAATTAAACTTTCTTCTGTGAAAGTTAGTATCTGGAAATTGTATGTTGTTTCTTCATCACTGAAAACATGTGACATAGTATAGGGACCAATTCTCACTATTAACTAGTTGCTTATTAGCATGCCTATTAATAACATATTGGCTGTTTATTAGTACCTATAAAGCACATATTCTGCATGACCATATTCTACATCTCTAATCCAACCCAATATCTAAACTTAACAACTACCTTACTAACTATTAATAAGCAGCAACTTAGGAGTTTACTGAGGCAAAAGTCTTAGTTAATGTTTTTTTTTATAGTGAGAACTGGACCTTAAAATAAAGTGTGGCCTGCAGGTACAGTTTTTTTTTTAGAAATGTACTTTTTTAAGATTTGGCCTCGACCCTAGACACGCAACCTCTGACCTTGTGCCTGACCTGATCTCTTCCCTCCAGCAAGCCTGCATATTCAAAAATATCACACTTAAAGGTTTCGCTGACCAATGACAGACAGGGAGCATGTTCAGTTTATTTATTTTTGCAAACGAACAAACTACACTGTTGTGTAGACGTGACGTGAGGAAAGAACTGGCAAAATAAGAAAATGTAAGATGAAAAGAGAGAAAGAAAGCACAGGTGAGCGAGGACAGCTGTCTGAGCAGAACACAGGGCCATGTTGTGTTTTATCTCTCAGATGACAGTGTGTTTAGCCGCTCGCGGAGTGTGTGTTCATGTGAAGGGTGATGCACACCAGATCCCTCGGGCTAATTGAGACTCCACTGAAACCCAAACACACACATAAACCTGGACAGAGAGAAATAATATCTCCGCAATAACTAAATATTTTCATTTTCAAGTCTCTAAATGCGAAATGTATTTACACGGCAACTAAATGTCCACAGCGTTTGCTTCAGGACCTTTAGCATCGATCATAAAGACGGCTGAAATATTTGTGTTTCTGTTGGGTAATAAACAGGTTTAATGCTGTCAAAACGTGAATAATCATAATAATGAGATGAACGCACATGAACACCACCACAATATTCTTTGAGCCCTGAGACTCTAAATGTAAATACAGTATGTACTGTTAAGATCTCAAAAAGCTTGCATATTATGTACATATTTAGCAATGAAAAGACAAGCTTGTATGACAAAACTACTAATATTTCCCGTATACTTGTGTGTAGCAGCACAAAAATGATAAAACACCCAGATAAAGCATTGATTGCACACCTAATGCACATCATTTGCTCTTCATTTTGTTGCATTAGGGCTACAAAAGCTTCCTGTCTTTGTCAGTAAGTGAATATGCCATTGCCCAACAGATTAATTTTATTCCAACTAAAATCGCTTGAAAGCACATCACAAAAGTGAGATTTTCCCAAGAGGATGTGAAGGCAGCATAAGTGCTGTGATGTTGGGTTACTTCCTGTACCACTTTCAAAAATCCTCATATTTGCTAATAAGCATTGATAATTGTCTATCTGTTAGCACTATAGCTAACAGATGGACACTGAAATTTGTACAGGTGACTACAAAGATTGTTCATTTACAGTTGTGCCAGTCCTGCCCACCGAGATAAACCGTTTGACTGTATGCATGCTGTCTGCAAACTGTAGAAAATAAAATAAAATAAATAAATACTGCACAAAAAGAAAATAATAAATAGCAATCCATTGACAACCCAGACAAGAATGTAGCCAAGAATTGAAACAAAACATTATTTACAAGCAACAAATAACTAATATTACATTTTTAAATACTGTATGCTATATTAATACTATGACATATATTTGTAGGCCAAAATCTTGAAACAGTTAACATTTTAACTAACTAGCATTATAAAACGATTAATCGCGATTAATCGCATCCAAAATAAAAGTTTTTGTTTACATAATATAGGTGTGTATTGTGTGTATGTATATATATATATATATATATATATAAATAAATACACATACATCTATGTATATATTTAAGAAAACTATGTTGTTTATATATTAAATATATTTATATATAATATAAATTTTATGAATATACATGTAAATATTTTCAAATTATATATTGCATGTGTGTGTGTTTGTATATAAATAATAAATATACACAGTACACACACATATTATATTATGTAAACAAAAACTTTTATTTTGGATGCGATTAATCGCGATTAATCGTTTCACAGCACTAATTTTAACACTTCTGTTCCATTGTCCTGATTTCAATTGATTTTTTAAATGAGTTTTTGGTTAAATGCCTGAAATAAGGTTAATATAGACTTTCACATAATATAAACATGTATTTCACATACAGACTTTCATACTTTCATGTTTTATTCTACAACATAAAATGCTTCAGTAATATCCCCTGTGAGCCTCGTCATTTTTATACTCACTCTTTTGCACTCTCGCAAACTATTCTAACTAAGTGACAGTATGATTGGTTAAGGATGCCTGAGTCATATTTCACCTTATAAATCAAAAGATGATTTTTAAAAAAAAAAAATTTTAAATAAGAATTTTATTAGATTATTTACTCAATCTCGTGCCATTACAGATGTAGACGAGTTTGTTTCAGAAGAAATTAGCATTATATCACCTGCTCACCAATGGATCCTCTGCAGTGAATGGGTGCCGTCAGAATGAGAGTCCAAACAGCTGATAAAAACATTGTAATAATCCACAAGTAATCCACACCACTCCAGTCCATCAATTAACATTTTGTGAAGTAACACTGTATGTTTGCAAAAAAACGAATCCATCAAGATCTGGGGCCTGTACCGTGAAGCTGGATTAGCTGGTTCATTTTAGTTTGCACTAGTGGTGCAACGGATCACAAAACTCACGGTTCGGATCATACTACGGATTTTGAGTCAAGGATAAGATAATTTTTCGGATCAGCAAAAAACAGAAAAAAAAAAAAAAAAAAAGTTTGCTTTTAATTTATTACTAAAAGCTTACTTTAAGTACTTCTATACCCCAGCAGAAACTACTAGCTTAACTACTAAAGTCAGTAATACAACAAGAACACAAATTCCAAGATGTACAGCCTACATAAAATTATAGGCTATATAAAGACAGTGACAGTATAGTATTCAGGTGCAGAAATGTAATAATTAAGTGTAAAACAACACAATAATGCTTACTGCATAAATTAAATACAGATTAATCTTTGTTAAAGCTGTGGTGTTGTTTGATTAGCAGACAAGTCAGAAGTAGGTATTTCTAGGCTGCTATCTCTTTAAGACTAAATGCACGCAGCGTCTAGTTCCCTCGAGGAACTGGGGTTACATACGTAACCTAAGACGTTTTGTCTTAGTCAGCTGTAGTGTTGTCAAAAGACCCGGTACTTCGGTACCAAGTCGGTACTAAAGAAATGAAAACGTCACGGTACCAGGTTTTTTGAAGTACCGGTGGTACCGAGTACCCGTTCGACCCGGTTCTTGGCGTATGATTTCCGCGATGCAGAAAATGCGGACGGAATCTCGGAATCCAGTTATAAAAACGGAATTTCAAAGTAGGTCATTACACTTAGATCAAATCGCGATATGGACCAGTATCTGCAAATATTAAGCAGCAAAAGTCGATTCAAATGTGAATCCTGTATGTTCTGCGAGTCTCTGTGTGAATGAATGAACGGCAGAGACCCGCTGTTTGTTTACTATACACTGAAGCGCCAGTGACACTCGCAGTGATTTCAGCATCTGCCGTCTCAGTGAGGAAATAAATACATAAACAACATCTCCAGAACTGCTCTGAGAGTCACCTCACGAGCATTTTACCGTTTCATTGAGTAAAACCAGCGTCAATTTAAATGTATTCACGGCAACCCGTCAAAATAAAAGTCCGGTTTAACTAAAGACTTTGTACCATTAGGCTACTATTATTTAGTAGAATGTATGTGATAGGCTACTGCTACTACTGTTGAAAAAATTAATAAAACTTTATTTTTTAAGAAATAATCACTCAATATTTCTTCCATGTTTTAGTTTTAATTTTAATAGTAGCCTAAATCCCCTTTATTTACCAAAAAAAAAAAAAAGTTTAAATTTCATTAATTAAAAGACAAATTAAATTTGGGTGAAATTTGTTTACTGTTTTTCATACTTTTATTACTTATGGAAAAACTTGAAACACAATTTTAAATAAGTATAAAAAATGGCATTGATTTTTATACATTTTATTTTTGTTTGACTTTATTAATTTAAAAAAATTGTGTTTTTTAATTAGCATGTTTTTGTGTTTTGCTTTGGTACCGAAATTGGTACCGAGAACCGTGGATTTTCACTGGTATCGGTACCGAATACAAAAATTTTGGTACCGTGACATCCCTAGTCAGCTGTATACATTAACTTAAGACATGGACATAACCTACTGTGTTTACCAGAATACTTGCCAAAACGGGTATTTTCACATAACTTTGTGTGTGTGTGTGTGTGTGTATGTATCCATCCGTTGAGGCGGTGCCTGAAACGCGGTTTCTGAATCTCTCTCTGCGCGCTTCGGGTGTGTGCGGCAGCGGCTGAGCGCAGAAAACGGCGCGCGAGTCCCGATTCGATTTCTCCTTCGTCCGAATAATTTGAAATCGCTTGAATGTGTAAATTGGTAAACATGTGCAAATGATAACTTTCAGTCTATACTGGTTGAATTTAACAGTTAATCCGCGAATCACATGCGTGCCGAACCGTGGGGACTGGTCCGTACGGATCATCGACGATCCGTTGCACCCCTAGTTTGCACCAATCCTGGGTTTTAGGTACCATGAAAGTGGCTTGGCTTTTAGCTGCGTTCCCTGCCATAGTAACTTACACTCCACGGCTAACCTGCTCCGGGGCAGGTTATGTTCTGAGTTAGAGAGCTCAAACTGAAATTGGACCAATCAGATGTGAGCACAGTGACACATGTCTGACACACACAAATTTAATTATAATTACTTTAGTTATTTTATAGGATTTATATAATTATATGATTTATATTATTGTTAATCCATTACACACAAGCAATTTTAGTTTAACAGTTATTATAAATAATTTATTTTAAATGAATGTTAATTAGTGCTGTCAAATGATTAATCTCGATTAATCGCATCCAAAATAAAAGATTTTGTTCACATAATATATGTGTGTGTACTGTGTATATTTATTATGTATATATAAATGCAAACACATGCATGTATATATTTAAAACAAATATATGTTATGTTTATATAATAAATAAATTTCTATAATATAAATTATATGAATATAAATATATACATGTAAATACATGTAAATATTTTCAAAATATATACTGTATGCGTGTGCTTTTATATATATATATATATATATATATATATTCATAATAAATACACACAGCACACACACATATTATGTAAACAAAATCTTTTATTTTGGATGTGATTAATCGTTTGACAGCACTAATGTTAATATATACAGATCGTAAATAATATAAATAAGCTGTAGAATCAATAGATAACGCTTTAAAAATGACTACGTGACCTTACATGTTCGAGTCTCCATGGCTGTATATTTCCAACTATATATAAACCTCCTGTTATTTATTGGAAAGTTGTATGTCCATAAATGTAAATATACTAAATGTAAACCCCACTTTAACATCTTCAAACAAGAACTGAAGTTGTATTTAAATACAATTTCAATGTCTGTTAACAAGAAGGCTATAAAAACATCTAGAACTTGTGCCATGTTTAATATTTTTCCTTAATATACTTGTATCTTTATTTGTGTGCCCTCTCTTTTTCTTTTTTATTTCTATATTTATTTTTGGACTCCTTTCTCCCTATTTCTTAAGAATTTTTTATATTATATTACTTTTCACTGTTAACTATTAAACCATAAGTAATTTATTATTGAAAGGTCTTTTGTATGTTTTGTATATATATATATATATTTACAACTTTATAAACTAATTAAAAAAGTTTCACTTGACTGCAGTGATAAAGCAAGATAATTTCTTTTTTTTGTCCTCTTTCATGAACAAGTACTTTTTTCATTGTAAATGCATTTAAATTCATCATATTCTTCAATCTCCTAACCAAGGCTTGTTACTGGCTGTTCGCCTTTCTTTAGTTGACAGTCAAGAAAGTTGATGATCAGCACCAACAAAGCCAGATTTGATTTTGTCAACTCAAAACTAATCCTGTAATTCTACCATCACGGTACAGGCCCCTGGCTAGTTCATAATCCATAATAACACGTCCTCCTTTAAAAAAGTCATCTTGTCTGAATCAGGAGAGAAATAGAAACAGATTAAGCATCAATTACAAGTGGAAACAGTCCAAAACGGTTCTAAACATATGTGATCCTGGACCACAAAACCAGTCTTAAGTCGCTGGGGTATATTTGTAGCAATAGCCAAAAATACATTGTATGGGCCAAAATTATCAATTTTTATTTTATGCCAAAAATCATTAAGATATTAAGTAAAAATCATGTTCCATGAAGATATTTTGTAAATTTCTTACCGTAAATGTATCAAAACTTAATTTTCGATTAGTAATATGCATTGCTATGAACTTCATTTGGACAACTTTAAAGGCGATTTTCTCAATATTTAGATTTTTTTGCACCCTCAGATTCCAGATTTTCAAATAGTTGTATCTCGGCCAAATAATGTCCGATCCTAACAAACCATACATCAATGGAAAGCTTATTTATTCAGCTTTCAGATGATGTATTAATCTCAATTCGGAAAATTGACACTTAAGACTGGTTTTGTGGTCCAGGGTCACATATATATCTGTGGATTTTGATGTGAGAGGACAACAGGGGATGCACTTTTTCACAGAAGGAAGTATTGTTATGGATTATGGATATTTTGGCCAGAAGCAACAGTTTAAAGTTAAAATGCCTTAATGATGGTTTTGTTTCTTACAAACATGCAGCTTTTCACTTCACAAGATGTTATTGATGGACTGGAGTGGTGTGGATTACTTGTGGATTATTGTAATGTTTTTATCATCTGTTTGGACTCTCATTCTGACGGCACCCATTCACTGCAGAGGATCCAGTGGTGAGCAAGTGATGTAACAATAAATTTTTCCAAATCTGTTCAGATGAAGAAACTCATCTACATCTTGAATGACCTCAAGGTGAATACATTTTCAGCTATTTTTTTATTTTTGGGTGAACTATTTAAGCATTTTTAATCACTCATTACCATAACACACACAAAAAAATTATATTATTGAACATAATTATAATGAACATAAAGAACAAATTATACAAAAATAAAATTACAATTGCAATTGCAAAATGCTATGCTAGTGTATGTAATTGTGTTTAATTTACTCATTAAAATGTTTGTTTCTTGTACAAAAAAAAAAAATGTCCCAGTGATTAAAAACAAAAAAATCTTATAGGGGGTTCATCTTTATTAATGCTACATTTTTATTAATATTTTGGTGTTAAATATGGCCTGGATGTTTTGGTAAGATTCACCTAGAAACATAATTTACCTCTCTACAGCAGGCCATTTTCTACACAAAAATGTTTATTGTTGTACAAGGTTTGTGTGCCAGTGTTTGCGTGTGTTAACATGTTTAAAAGCTTTGGTATGTGCATTAACTGATATTTCAAGTGGTAACAGCACTATTTCAAATCAGAGACCTACACTTAAAAGCATTCCTGGTGCGCATTCTGTCTCTCCATCTCTCCTGTGACTCTTCATTACTGTTCAAACAGCATACTTTGACTGCTGAAAGAGCGTCAAGCATCAATGGTCATTCTTACACTGCATCCCTTCAAGACACTATTACATTTGCGTGAACTTACTTAAAGAGCAAACGAAGTCAGACATCACGAGTGTAAACTCGAGTCATGCTTTTGAGACCACTATATGACCTACCACCTCTCATTCATCTGTTTCAATTAGACGCTGCCCTTACAAATTGACCAATGTAGAAACCATGACTACACACACATTCACAAAATGACTTTTCTTAAGCATTCCCTTTTTTCTTAGCTTTTAGTCTGTATAGGGACTTTTCTAAGTTATTTTGTTATTTAAGGAATGTGAACTTGAGAACACATGTTCCTCCCTCTTATCACATCGCAGGGTTTCAGCTGCTCTGTCTGTATCAGAATCAACAATTGAGCATCTAATTGGAGGTGTACGAGGTTTGTGTCACTTGGCAGGTAATAATCACAGCAACTTAACTGCATTTATTTTGTTTTTGAGAAGAACGTGCTCAGCACATATTTACATATTCATCTAAATGCAGCTCTCAGCAGCGTTGCGATGTTTGTTAACAGTAAACCACTGCTCAGGTATTTCAAACTTCTTTTTACTCCAAAGCGTAGAACAAAAAAAGAAATTACATATGATTTTTTGTATGTAGTTTGGTAAAACCTTCCCACACTCTACTGGTTCGGCCCACATGCTCACAAAAGCAAGTGTGTCTTCTATTTGATTGTATCCGGGAAAGATGAGTTACAGTCTTGCGCTACAGCGCCACACTGGTCAAACGGAGTTATTGCAGGACCTTACATTAGGTCATATGAGATCAAATTACTATTCAAGTACAAAAACATTTGTTGTCGATAATGTCGATGAATCGTTTCAAGCCCTACTATTGGAGCAAATGAGAATGCAAAACTCACATTTCCTCTAGTCTGTCATTAACCACTATAGAAGTTCACTATAGAAGATATTTCTACAATGTATTTTATGTCATATATTAAGGGGTTTGGCTGAAAAAAAGTTTGGGAATCCCTGCATTACATGAACAAATATTAATAAACAGCAATGATAATATACATCCAAGTTTTCAAAGCTAAATGGTATGACGCACAATAAGATTGTTAGAAAGGAAACTTTAAAAGATAAAAAGAAGAATTAAGGGAAAACAAGAAATTATGTGAATAATATGTAATCATGTAATCCATAAGGAGTAACTGTATTTTAAAATGTAATATAATCTAATTACGAGTACCTAATTTTTGGAATCTGATTACGTAATCTCTTCACCGTACACTAGGGTAAACCTACAGTTTGCATGATGTAAATTTAATCATCAGCATATATGCACATACTGTACAGTCTGCCTTGAAACTGAAGAAACAGAACAACAACAATAACATCAGACTACTGGAGACACTGCAAAAATAGACGCCAGCACTAACTAGAGCATGTGTCAGGAGATTAAGAGAGTTTAGACTAGTGCTGTCAAACAATTAATCGCGATTAATCGCATCCAAAATAAAAGTTTTTGTTTACATAATATATGTATGTTTATTAATTATGTACTGTATATATAAATACACACATGTACAGTATATATTTGGAAAATATTTACATGTACATACATTTATATATTTATATTTTATATTATATATATAAATATATTTAATATATCAAAATAACATATTTTTCTTAAATATATAATTGCATGTGTTTGCATTTATATATACCTAATAAATATACACAGGACACATATATTATGTAAACAAAATCTTTCATTTTGGATGCAATTAATCGCGATTAATCGTTTGACAGCACTAGTTTAAACATTTACAAATAAATTTTTCTTGCTTTATCACTAATTTCTGGAGAGAAATAGCGCAGACACCTGCGTCAAATACCTGTGTTTGCATAAGCTATCCAATGGAGGACACTATGAAAGTCTATGCGTTCCTCTATAAGCACATGCTCAGTGTTCACATCAAATCTTAAGTATTCTTTGGGCTTAAGGTTTGTGGTTACTTAGCAGGTTAGCAAAACAGATTGTATCCTTAATAGCAGCTATGTTTTTACTGCAATGTTTGTTACCTATAATGCTGTAATACCTTCAGCCACACATTCCCCATTCTGTGGGAATCAGAATCATTAAGTGATCATGTGTCTTGATATCAGTGAAGGCATCAGGTCCCCCAGTCTCACCCCACCGCCTCCTCTCTGTCCCCATCTATCTCTCTGGGAAGTAAACGTGGGAGAGTGAAAACAGGAAGCCCAGGCTACCGTGTGACTCAAACGCACCGCCGTTATTTTTAGCTCCGGCCCGGCAGTACCCCGGCCCCTGTTTCCTCCGGGGCCACCGGGAGGATACTACTGTCCGCTCCTCTGTCGGGCCCCGCGGGGAAACGAGGTCAAGCTAAGAAAGGGTCCTGTCAATCCAGACAGCTTTTATATTGGTCCTGTCTGTCAAACGTGGCCTTAGTGCAGTGGCATTTTAAGGATATAAATACCAGAGCACTGCTGTGTGATCTACACACAACACTAACATGAGACAAAGGCTCAGATACAATGCAGCCTTATAACCAGAATCAAAACTGATCTATATATCAACTATTTTACAACAGCTCCAAATGTGGCTCATTCAGAAGAGGAAATTTCAGTTTTATGATAGCAGTTTCACAATGATTAATTAACGCAGTGGTGATTATTACAAACGACTGCAGACTTCAGCACATTTTGTTTCCTACAATAAATTGTAGTTAAATATCCACCTTATTCAGCACTCTTTTTGTTTTCTATTCTACAAAATATCCTGTCTCTACTTCGAGGAGAGAATTTGCTGCAAATGGTTCAGTGCGAGAATGAACAGTCCTAATGAATCAAACTGAATCACGAACAATTTCAGACCTTTTTGCACACCTGTTCGACCTGATTAGATCAAAGAGTGATTTATTTACGAATCTGGCCAAAGTCCCTTTAAGGCAAGTAATTCACTTGAGCGTCCATTTTTTGAAATGCTTCTCAGGCAGCTATTTCGGTCATGCTACCATAGCTCCTATCTCTTTGAATGGGGAAACATCTAATTTTTCAAACCTGTTCACCACAACCTCGTTCATATTTGAAATCACCGACAAAGTCTAACAAAAACTGTCACATGAAAGCTTATTTTTCAGGCTAGACCTGTGAAATTTCTCTCCCATTCATAAGTAATATGATTTTTGTATATCTCAAGCCTTTGATCTGGCATCGCTATTACTGATACTAAACAGCTTATAGAATAGACAAACAACTTGACTGCTAAAATATTATTAGAATGATCGGAATCCGGTAATCTTCATTGACACATTTATCAGTAATATCTTACTGAGGCACAGTGGTATTAAAGGGTCTAGCGACTTCCTTGGTATAATATCCGTGGCAATTAAAATCACACACATCAAACATCCAACTATGTGTTCAGGACCATTCCTTCTAATATTTAGTTGAATCACCTAGAGTCACGTCTGCATGCTATAAAAAGCAGTTTCAGATTATTAGCCATTATTTCCTGCAGCAAGAGCATCCTAAAACAGACACTAAGGGCAAAGACAGAGGGCATGGATGTCGTCGCAGAGGGCGTGTGTGTTGTTTCTGGAAGTGAGAAGAGCTTTGAGAAGCAGCCACGATGCTATTCTTTTCTTCAGATCTGCGTCAGAAGCTTGAAGGTAAGTGGAATATAAACGTCTCCCAATGCTGCTTCACACGACACCGACAGACAATCTGCCCAGTCACCAGTAAGCCTTTCCCACACAGCAACAAACCAGTGAAGAACACAGATTCCCAGCTGCTTCATGACAAAGCTAACACTAAAGCGCAATTTCATAACACATGATTCAATAAAGCCGTTCAACAAACCATTCAATAAAATATGAGGCTATCTATTTATGTTAAGAGTTTCATATCCAGGAGCTGGGAGCCCATCCTGTGTGGTTAACCTTTCAGGAAATCCAATCCTTCAGTGAATGTCTGTGGTGATATTATTTACACCTGCTCTTGTGTCGCTCCGCAGGTTTATATACAGTTCACACACTATTCAGTTCACAACACAGATTAAGCTGTATCATAGTCAATCAACAAACAAACAAATATATGAATGAGCAGACAGATGAATGAATTAATCAATGAATAAACGAACAAGCAAATGAATGAGCAAAATGTGCAAATGACTGAACAAATAAAATAACTAAAACAAAATGAATGAACAAATTAACTAATGAATGAACAAACTAATGAGTGAATGAACGAGAAAAAATTAACCAAACACTTAAAATAATAAATTAATAAATGAACGAACAAACAAATAAATTAATTAACGAACAAGCAAATGAAATGAATGAACATACAAATGAATGGCAAATGAATGGATGACAAAACTAATAAATAAAAAATAAAAAATGAATGAACAAACAAATGGGTGAAGAAACTAATAAATGAACAAACTAATAAAAGTTAATACGACGGCGTTTTAGTGCCTCGTTAAAATTTTTTAAAAAATCTAAGATTACGAGATTAAAGTCGAAACTACGAGAATAAAGTCAAAATGTTTCGAGAATGAAGTCGAAATACTACGAGAATAAAGTCGAAATGTTATGAGAATAAAGTCGAAATGTTTCGGTCATTTAAATCGTAGAAATTAAAGTTATAATATTTTGAGAGTATAGCCTATATTGTGCATGCAAATGGGCCGCGTTGAGAGCACCGGGAGAAGTTGCCAGGCCACCGGAATTAATTTGAATATTGTTGCGTCCGAGCAGCCGCATCATCTTGCTGGGATGTCAATTTTAAGGACTCGCAGAAACAGCTTAATACCAAGAATATGATATTTATTAACAGACTGAACAGGAACAACTGTTTATCTTAATAACATCAGCTCACACACTCAATCGATATTCCTTTGGGGGGTGCTGTAACACTCTTAATTAACCCTTTTTTAATACACTACATATGTGGGATTATTAGCAGAAATCATACCATGTGTCATACTCGCGGGGACAGTATGCTTGGAAATAATATTTCATGTCTTCCATTGCATTCATTATTTGTAGTGCCACACAATAGCAATAAGCTTTGTGCTTTTAGTGCTTTTAATATAAAACAAAGTCTCAGCTTTCAAAATCTGTTTTATAACGAAACACAAATGATGTGTCTTACAATAATGTGATTTTCAAGATCTTTAATGTGGCGTGACAGGTCGCTGTATTTATGTGAATAAATTAATTACATTATTGTGAAAATTCCACCTACTCCGCAAAAATGTCCCAAACTTTCATTCCTCACAGAGCCTGTTTAATTAAACAGCAATAAAACGTTCTAAAGGTTGAAGTGGACTCAAATTTGTTAACATACGTTATATTGTTGTCTTTTCTGCTGTAAACGTTAAGTGACTATTCACAAACTGTTTTATTCATGGTATACTGTAAATGAGGACATAATATTTAACGTCTTCCATTCATTATTTGTAGCGCACCAGTCAACCAGTAATCGCAACAATTTTGTGCTTTGTTGCTTTTACACACAGCTCAGCTTTCAAATTCTGCCACTTTTATAACGAAATACAAATTATAAATGTGTTTTTGCTCTTTATTTCAAGTTTATAGCAAGATATAAATTGAAGGAACATCATAAGGCATAAAAAAAAAGTTTAGCCTAATTTATAATGAAAATGTCTAGTCGTTCGTTATTGTAATCGGAAAGATGATTGACTCACATGCCGCTTAACAAACACATTATTGCAATATAGCCTACATATTGTTTGTATTTCGCTATAAAACTGACAGATTTTGAAAACTGAGATTTGGAATATCTCCCGGTGCTTCCAATCTGGGCCATTTGCATGAGCAAAATGCAAGAATAGCCGATCTCAAAATATTACAACTATATAATCTTTGTTCTCTAAACATTTCGACTTTAATCTCGAAACATTTCGACTTTATTCTCATAGTGTTTCGACTTTATTCTCGTAGTGTTTCGACTTTATTCTCGATATATTTCGACTTTATTCTCGTAGTTTCGACTTTATTCTCGAAATATTACGACTTTAATCTCGTAATCTTAGATTTTTTTTTACGACGCCGTCGTAAATTAAAGTGCCCCTATTATGGATTTTTGAAAATTACCTTTCATGTAGTGTGTAACACAGCTCTAAGTGAATGAAAACATCCTACAAAGTTTTAAATCTGAAAGTGCACCATGTATAAAGTTATTGTCTCTCAAAAGAAAGAGTCGACTCTGAATCATTAAAACGAGTCGTTTTTAAAACGAATCTTAAGCCGTTTCACGTTGACGTCAAAATAAAAAATTAGCATATTGCCCGCCCACTTGTTGCCACTAGGTGCCGCTTTTGGAGCGTTCAAAACAGCCGTTTCCCCGGTAACGCTGTACACAATGCAGCACTGCTCACAATCACAAACACTGCTTTGAATGAAATCGACCAATTGGACCAATCACCGCAGATTAGCATCACGCAAAGGAGGGGTTTGGAAAAATGAATCGTTGAGCGAATCGTTTGGAAGTCGTTGAACAAATAAGGTAAAAAATAAATGCATATTATAAGAAAATGAAAGTGTTTTTTGACCTTGCATGCATATCAACCTGTTGTTGGGGACTCCCAAAAACAACAAAAAAGAACCTTTCATAATCATAACCCATAATAGGGGCACTTTAAACTAATGAATGGACAAACTAAATGAATGGACAAACGGACAAATACACTAATAAATGAAAAGAATTATGAATAAATGTACAAATAAATGAATAAACAAATTATTCAATTAATTAATTAAAATGAATAAATGAGCAAACAAAATGAACAAAAAACACAAACTAAATGTATGAATGCACAAACTAATGCACAAACAAAAATTAAAAAACGAATTAATAAATTAACAAATGAATGAACAAACGAATAAGTGAACAAAGGAATGAATGATTAATTGAATGATTGAATAAATAAACAAGCAAACAAAGTGATCTAACAAACAAACTAATGAATGAACAAGCAAATAAACGATCGAGTGTAAAAGTGCATTTGTGGTTGCTTTCAAGTTGCAGTAGTTGTTGACAGTATGGAGTTGCTGATTGGTGTACTGATTCAACAATGCAACCAATCAAATGTCAAAGGAAACAAGAGAATAACTGTATTGCCACAAGCCGAAAAAATAAATAAAGATAAATAATGATATCTAAGAGGTTTGGTAATGGTTAACGAAAACTGCAAATCGTAATGAAACTTTGATAATGACAGGCCATGATTAAACAATGGAAGAGAAGGTCAGAGAGAGAAAGAGTGTGTGAAAAAGAGAGCTCCGTCTTGTTGATAGCTGAACTGCACTCCAATTTATTGTGAGCCATTGCCTCTCAATTACTGACATTACAACAGGTACATGTGTAATTGAGCGGAAACAGAAGAATGCTTCTCTACTTGAAGCTACTAATTTGGCTAATCAACAATTAACCGTCATCTGTTAACCATTGGATGATACGTGGGACGTTAACCATTAAAGGTGAAGTGTGTCATAGGTTGATACAATGAAAACTGTTAAATATTGTGGTACAATGGCTCTATCAAAATGTACAGATTACAAGCGAGTGCAAAAACCACACACTTCACCTTTAACACTTCACTGTGCAAAGATCTTACCTCCGTACTTCACACTGGAGAATGATCAACAGTAAACAGCTTTGTCTTGTCTCATTTAGGTGTTAAATATGAAGGGTTAACCTTCAAGCTGAATGAATCTCTGTTCAAGCGTAGGGTTAAGTGTTGGTACTTTACTTTCTGACCACAAACAAGCAGTAGCTTAATACGTTTGTCACTTTTGAGTACTTAAATGTTTTTTACACACAGGTTCTTTAAGGGAGGGCATTCTATAACCATATAATGCTGGTATAACATTAAGTATACAGTGCGCATAACTGAACAACTAGTTTAAAAAGATCACCCAAAAATGTAAATTCTATCATCATTTACTAACCCTCATATTATTCCAAAGCCAAAGTATGACTGACTTTCTTCTGTAGAACATAAAAGAAGATAAAAACAACTCAATATGCACTATTCTTCTTCTTCTTCTGTCATTTTAATGGCAGACAGAAAATCAACATGAAAGGTTGAATTTCTGGCACTTACTGGACTGGAGTATGAGAGACAAATGGCATGCACCACAATTTTACTGTTAAAATGGTTTAAATATTGCATTGTTTCTCACCTAAACCAATCGGAGAACTTGGAAACTCGCGTGTGAGACCATAGGGTATCTCATTTTAGCCTTCAGAAGGGTGCTTGCGAGTGCCCCTTTGCAGCCGCTATGCGCCCTCGATGCACACTTCTGCCAATCCCGCACTGAGGCGAGCTCCGCAGCAGACTTCACAGATTTGCCGAAAATTACAGACAGTTACATACACATTCCCTACCTTTCTTTATGTTACACAACAAGTAACAAGGGAATTTATAGTAATGTTAATATTTAGCCAGTTCCCAAACTCATTCACTCAAATGGCTTGGACGCGCAGAGCATTCACAGCATGCCCCGTTGAAAAAAACAGCATATGCAGGTTATGTTTTAAAGCATGGCAGCTGGTTTGAGCTGGTTTATTCCAAACCACATCAATCTTAATAACTACTATTAATTTTGTATGTAATCATTTATAAGTGATATATAATTGTCCATGAAGGCTGAAAGTGAAAATATGCCTTATATTCAGGTGTGCAATAATTATTAGACAGATTTTCTTTTACAGATAAAATGGGTCAAAAAAGAGATTTAACTTAAAATTATTAAATGCCCACGAGAAGGATGCAATACTTATGCAATACTAGAATTTGCAAAGTCAAGGCATGACCAAGGGAAAGCGAAATGCTCACTGGGTCAGCACGGTCAGAAAAAACAGGTGGAGAAAAAAAGACACACGTTAACTGCAAAAGAATTAGGAATTAAGGTGAAGAATTAGGTGTGAAACCATCAGGAACCATTTAGTCTCCAGCGCCACCTAACCAAAGCTTCAACCTACTTGGATACTCCACAAGTGCAATGTGTCAGGTTCTCAGAGACTTTGCTTGGGTAAAAAAAAAAAAAATAATAAAACTAAAAAATTACCCTCATTTAATAAGAATCACAAGCTGAAATGTTGTGAAATACATGCATGAAGACAGATTTTTATAGGCTTTATTGACAGATAAGTTGAGAGTGACTCTTGAAGGACCAGCATCACTCTCTCTCGTACCGCTCTTTCAAGAATGTATCTTCCAGAATCTGGCTGTAAGTTTTGGGAGTTCATTTTTGGGAGTTCATTCCAGACAGACTGGATGATGATCAGATCAGATCTTTGTGTGGAGCACTGGCTGTTGTGCAAACAAAAATCTCACTGGTAATTGTAAATTATTACAATTAATGGCAAAATGAATGTTTGGAAATGTAAACTGATATTTCCTACTGACACACTACAGCAAAAGATAGACATAACTGACTTAAAACCATTTTTAGCTGCTGAAAATACTAGTGTTCTAATCATTTTGGCCACCGCTGTAATTGTCCATGAAGGCTGGAAGTGAAAAACTTGTTATATTCAGGTGTGCATAATTATTAGGCAGGTTTTCTTTTTCATTTTTAGTACATCTCTGCAAGACAGACTTTTTAAGATTGTAATTGTAATAATCCAGTGAGATTTTTGTTTGCACAAGGAGTCTGACAACAGCCAGTGCTCCACACAGAGATCTGATCATCATCCAGTCTGTCTGGAATCACATGAACAAACTGTGACAGACTAAATCCAGAAGAACTGTGGAGAACAACGTCTCCAAGATGCTTCAAGAGTCCTACCTATGCACGCATTGTAGATCCTGCTCAGGATCAGCTTAAACCAGTTTATGACCAACTAAGGACCAGCTTAAACCAGCTCAAACCAGCTGTCATGCTTCAAAACATACCTAACCAGCGTATGCTGGTTTTTTCAACAGGGATTTCTGGTTAAGGGAAAACCTCTATCCATTTAATCTCTCTCAAGGAAAAAACGAATTTCATTCTAAGTTTGACAGTCTACTTCCCTATCCTCTAATTTCCTTGGAGCTTCGAGAAAGAGGAAAAATAATGTCTGCCAGATTCAGCCCATCCACTTTCTAAAGTGTCAGGCCGAGACAGGTTTTAAAAGCAAGTTGCTCTTCTAAAGCCAAGCGCACACTTAAAGACTCCTCGTCTCTTGTTTTCTGTCGTGTTGGTGTGTGCGTTACACAACTGAATGCAGAAACACTGTCTTAGTGTTTTAGTACAGTGTTCTGTTTGAATTAGCAGATGCATACCTTGTTAACGAAACTGAACATCATGAAAATCATTCGGTTCTGGAACCAGTTCTGAACAACAACCGGTTCTCAGCTCACAGCCCTACTGAGGGCAGATAAAGGACAGCGCAGACAGACATGGGGGGTGTGTGGAATCAGCCCAACCTCTAACTTATTCTGAAGTTTACACAGCCGGCAGACCTCGGCCTTCACACCTCCAACTGGCCCCACCATGCAGCTCTCAGTTAAAGCAAATGGAGATGAAAAGCTCCTGCAATGAGCTGCCTGGGATGAACAACATAACACTGACATGCCCTTTAGAACAAAATAAGCCTACAGCGTGCAAGTGCAGGCACGACCGAAGAGGAGTTGCCTTTGAAATAGGTGTGAGTGTGTTTGTGTGCATGTAAAGGGTTCGTGGGAAAATGGGTGACTGAGTAATTCTCGTAGTCTGACCAAACCTCTACAACCTTTCTCACACTTCCACACAAATTGCTTTCAAATTACGCAGACGCTGCCTGTGAGCCAGTCAAAGCCTACCTCTGCACACATCTGTCCCACAGATTGATGCTCTTTTTCTCTTCGTACACTATCAGGCACTTGCTTGTCTTGACAGATACTCACTATGACACACACAGACACGCTCTGCCAGGAATCCTGCTCGCCTGAGGACGCAAGGCTTGGGTAGGGTTACACCAAACGTTTGTATGTTCTTTCTTAAAATGAGACATTCTCAGCAGGGGCTTAGCAGCTACTAGTTTTTGTAAATACCTCTCTGGTAAATTTTGTTGCATCGTTGCTTTTAAAGCAAATCTAGGTCGTAAAACCTCAGTGAAGTAATGTGTAATCATATACAGGTGCATCTCAATAAATTAGAATGTCGTGGAAAAGTTCATTTTTTCTTGTAAGTTATTTCAAAAAGTGAAACTTTCATATATTTTAGATACATTGCATGTAAAGTAAAGCATTTTATAAGTTTTTTTTTGTTTTATTTTTGATGATTAGAGCTTACAGCTCAAGAAAGTCAAAAATCAGTATCTCAAAATATTAGAATATTTACATTTGAGTTTCAATTAATGACCATTCCTACAGTATAAATTCTGGGTATCTCTTGTTCTTTGAAATCACATTAATGGAGAAGACTGCTGACTTGGCAATGATCCAGAAGACGAACATTGACGCCCTCCACAAAGAGGGTAAGTCACAGAGGGTCATTACTGAAGGGTGTGGCTGTTTACAGAGTGCTGTGTCAAAGCATATTAAATGCAAAGTTGACTGGAAGGAAGAATTTGGGTAGGAAAAGGTGCACAAGCAACAGGGATGACCGCAAGCTTGAGAATACAGTCAAGCAAAGCTGATTCAAACACTTGGGAGAGCTTCACAAGGAGAGAACTGAAGCTGGAGTCAGTGCATCAAGAGTCACCACGCTCAGACGTCTTCAGGAAAAGGACTACCAAGCCACTTCTGAAAGCAGAGACAACGTCAGAAGCGTCTTACCTGGGCTGTGGAGAAAAAGAACTGGACTGTTGCTCAGTGGTCCAAAGTCCTCTTTTCAGATGAAAGTAAATTTTGCATTTCATTTGGAAATCAAGGTCCCAGAGTCTGAAGGAAGAGTGGAGAGGCACAGAATCCATGTTGCTTGAAGTCCAGTGTGACGTTTCCACAGTCAGTGATGATTTGGGCTGCCATGTCATCTGCTGGTGTTGGTCCACTGTGTTTTCTGAAGTCCACGGTCAACGCAGCCATCTACCAGGAAATTTTAGAGCACTTCATGCTTCCTTCTGCTGACAAGCTTTATGGAGATGCTGATTTCATTTTCCAGCAGGACTTGGTACCTGCCCACACTGCCAAAGGTACCAAAAGCAGGTTCAATGACCATGGTGTTGGTGTGCTTGACTGGACAGCAAACTCACCAGACCTGAACCCCATAGAGAATCTGTGGGGTATTGTCAAGAGTAAGATGAGAGACACCAGACCCAACAATGCAGATGACCTGAAGGCTGCTATCAAAGCAACCTTGGCTTCCATACCACCTCAGCAGTGCCACAAACTGATCACCTCCATGCCACGCCGAATTGAGGAAGTAATTAAAGCAAAAGGAGCCCCTACCAAGTATTGAGTACATATACAGTAAATGAACATACTTTCCAGAAGGCCAACAATTCACTAAAAATGTTTTTTTTTTTATTGGTCTTATGAAGTATTCTAATTTGTTGAGATAGTGAATTGGTGGGTTTTTGTTAAATGTGAGCCAAAATCATCACAATTAAAAGAACCAAAGACTTAAACTACTTCAGTCTGTGTGCATTGAATTTATTTAATACACGAGTTTCACAATTTGAGTTGAATTACTGAAATAAATGAACTTTTCCACGACATTCTAATTTATTGAGATGCACCTGTACCTTTATTGATCCAATGAGCAGCCGAAAAAACTGAGCATTTAAGTTTTACCTTAATATGAGTTCGTTTAAAGCATATTTTGCCTCATGTAACTCTTATTGCTAATAAATCAAATTACCATAATGCATAAATTTACATTTACATTCAGCTAGACATTTAGTAGATGCCTTTATCCAAAGCGACTTAAGGAAAGTCACAAGCAATTTGCCATAAAAGCCAACAATTTTCATTGTACACAATCCCAAATTTAAAGTATAGAGATACAATATAGTAAGTGCCTAAATAATCATGAAATGTAATAAATGATATTTTTAAATACTGTACATTTTACGCATGTAAATTACAATATCTAAAATTAATTAAGGATGATAAATAACTACTAATACAAAAAAAAAAATTTTTTTTAATTTTTTTTGCTAAAGAGCCGCTAAGAAATATTTTAATCACATGATGTTTCCTTGTGCTCGATATAAATGAGCACAAATGTCAACATCCTCATGTACTGTATGTCTAGTAATTAAGTCACACCAAACATAAGCTCAGTGTAATTCAATAGATTCAATAGCCATTTTATTCCAACCGCTATTCCTATATATCATATATATGCACAGTATTTTTCAAGTACATTGAGTGTTATGAAGCTCTGATGTCTAGTACTGTGTAAGCTGTAAATTAGTGCTCATGTAAGCCCCAACTAGCGTAAGTTTCAACTTAGGACTGGTGTAACCAGCCCATGGTTATTGTTTGCACTGTCATTAACAACTGCAATCAGGATTTACTTTGTGAGCTCTACCTAAGATGTCCTCAACTTTTAATGTGTCAACAAACTGAAGATAGCCTTTATATGGAATTAAATTAATGGGAGAACAGATTTGCTTGAAGCATTGGTTCAAACATCTATGTATATTAACACATGTGCTTGTGTAAATATATCAGATCAGGATGCCCAGATTATCCACATGAGAATTTATAAAGCTCTCTGTCTTTAATAATGGGGGTCAGTCCTTTCTGAGATGGCAACATAAAGGCAGGCGACTATACTTCTCAACACCACAACGAAGCTCATCACATCAATAATTCAACAACTCCGTCTGTGTTAGACTACAAAGAGCAGAGCAGTTTCCAGGGTCGCTTGGAGTCTGCGGCCAAGCCATGTCACATACTGCACACCTGCCATATCAGGGGCCTTAATGAGACCAAGACTGATGCTGTATACTGATATTCAACCAAACTATTCACTCTCATTCAAATGATATACAATGATATTCTATTACTAGATTACTTAGTGTACTGTTCATTGATATTCTATTACTCTATTATACTACTATTCATTGTTTCGACTGAACATGAGACATTCGGACAGGGCAGCCAGGATATGACCTATGTGACTGTCATTGTGTTTGTCAGTGATGATCAAATACAGATTTAGGACTGATTTGAAAGCATGTAAAAATGGTGTAAAATGACATGAAAATTATGTAAACGCTGTTGTATATTTCAGTCATAATAGTGGTGTGATTTTAGATGACTATGACTGTTTTCAGGTTAGTATCACTAAAATGTAGCTGCAATTAATATATTTCTGACTTCCATAGCCTACAAGTACTAATACATATAATTCTGTATTAATCCTTATCTAGCCAGTCATATTAAATATTTTTTATCATGCAATTTAGAAACGTTAGATTACCTGACAAAAATATCAGATGTACAAATACCGTCCCAACATCAACAGATTAAAAGATGCAAGTTGTCTGACTATTTGGCATCAGATTATCATATGTCTGCATTAATGATGGCTGCATGGCTCTTTGTAGCTGCAGAAATATTTATGACAGGCAGCCAACCTCTTTTGTCGTCTCTATGCAACCAGGGTTATCCGAGCATTCATCTGAGGCCTTTGCTGCAGAAATGATGCAGGTGGCATCAGAGAAAGAGGAAAGCACAACACACACCTGCTGCTGGTGCATCCATGTGTTTTCATTTTGGCGTAACCATATTTTGAACATTTAAGTTGTTTACCAAGGCAAGTCTTGCGCAACGCAAACTGTCATTTGGTGCCACTAGTTCAAATATCTTCATACTGTTTCTGACAGTTTTTTTCAAGACAAAACACAGTTTTTTTTTAGCCTGTTTGCTATTTAAATATATGATAAATATTAAACTTGTTATATTTTCTCGAGTATCAACGTACTGTTCCATACTGATAGCAATGAAAAGTTGTGTAGGCCTACAGTTGTTATGGTTGCCTCCTTAGGTTTACGCAAATTCTGTTTGCTAGCATCTATTTGGCGACAGGTGATGCCTCCTCTGACTTGTAACTTAACTTTTGTAGTTGCTGAAATGTTAACAAACACTGAAACACTTGCATGTATAAACAAGAAGGACCCTTAAGAGCCCCCCATCCACCCTACGACTTTTGTTTCGACTGGAGAATCCAGCTGTTGACTGTGTTTTGGAACATGGAAGCCAGTTTCTAGCTGGTCACTTGCTAGTGCAAGCTAGTAGACTGGTTAAGACCAGCAACAAACCAACTACCAGTTAGTCCTACTGCTGGCTTTGGAATATGGTGGCAGTTAATGATCAATTCTTTAACCATGTTCCAAATCACAGCTGGCATTAAATGGATTTTCCAACATGGTTGGAGGCACCCTGAAATATCCACAAAAAGACATTACCCAGTCCTCGAAGTGTTTGCTGCCGTTTTGCAGCAATTCCTCGAACTGAATGGTACAGTTGGCTACAAAGTCGTCGTAGCCAATCGGCGCGTCGTGAAACACCGACAGCTCGATCTTGCGGCCGTCGTGCACCTCGGTCACAAACTCATCGTGCCAGACGGGACTGTTGGTCTTCTGCTTGGTCGAGGTCTGACCCACGCGAAAATCATCCACGTTGAGGGCGATGTACGTGTCCAGCAGGAAGGTTTGCGTCTTGGGGCCAACGGCGTGTCTCAGAGACCAGGCTGTGGGCTTCAGGTCCAAAGCCTCGCAGATCTTAATCTTCAGCAGACCGTTAAAAAACACCATGGCCACTTTTTAGAGCTTTAGTAACAATATTCCACTTCAGCGCCTGGTTAATTATTCAACCAGTGTATGTTACGGTCCACCGGTTTGTGATTGTTTATCCTTATGAAATAACGGTAAATGCCCTTCTTCGTCCTCGTGGATCTGCATGCAAAGTGTAGAAGGTCCAGACAGAAAGGGAATCTATTGCTATGACCTACGGACAACCTGCATGTGATCTTGAAGCTGTCCAAACGCCGCTGTAGGCAGTCAGCAATGCAAGTTGGATTGAAAAAGGACAGCTACAGTGTATCGGCAGCGATACGACCAGCATTCCACACCTCAAAATACGCCAGAAATATATGCTGGATCTCCTCAGGGTGAGCAGCCCGTTCCCTCGTCTGACTGGAGCGCTGGATGTGTCTCCTCCGCGCATTGGGAGGAAAGTTATCCCCGCAAAAGCGTCTTTCGGTTCGCCCCAGACAGGAGAACCAGTGTTTACAAGGGTTCCGTACTCACTTGCTTTTTCCAGGATCCTTGTTTGTCCGTCGGTACTCAGTTTCCTGCGGACCTGCCTCTTTTTCTCCCGACTGTGTGTGTGTGTATGTGTGTCTGAAGGCTGGTCCAGGAAATGCGCAAAACACGTCAGTTATTGCGCGGAGAGGGCTGAGTGAGTGCGGCACTGGAGCGGCCCTGCTGGAACCGCTGCCTCGGCTCTCTGGTCAAGCATCACCCACAAGGCTGGAAAGATGAAGCGTGCGTGTGTGTGTGTGTGTGTGTGTGTGTGTGTGTGTGTGAATACCAAGTGTGAATAATGCACCCTGCTCAAGTCATGCAATGCAGACGACCATACGGACCGTATAAAGGCCACAGGTGTCTCAATTCTTAGTCATTTTTTATTTGTTTATATCATTAATGATTTTTTGAAATGGCATGGTCTACCCCCGTGCCAGTAGCAATGCATTATTTGTCTTTATGAGGGTGAT
The DNA here is from genome assembly GCF_012432095.1 of Onychostoma macrolepis. Taxonomy (NCBI): domain Eukaryota; kingdom Metazoa; phylum Chordata; class Actinopteri; order Cypriniformes; family Cyprinidae; genus Onychostoma; species Onychostoma macrolepis. The sequence goes on along the minus strand of NC_081167.1, from coordinate 8,191,612 downwards.
CCTCATCTTGCATAAGGGTGTTTACAATGCTGTACTGTGAGAGCTGCAGTGGAAAATAAAACTACCCGTTTTTCTCCACCACATTATTTTATTTTTCTGAATGAATTCACAAAGGTAATCGCAGCAAGTTAAGTGGATGCAAGCCAAGATGACCTAATTTTACAGTGTGTAATTGCAACTAGATGAAGACATGTTTTTTTTTTTTTTTTGTATCATCTACATTAAAATGTGTAAAAAAATGTGACAATTTGTAACACTTGGTCTGAGGACAGACTTTGGACAACAAGTTTGTTCTTGAAAATGTGATATATTGAGGTCCACCTTCTCAATATCATTAGTCAACAACAAGCGCCATCTCGTGGATGGAATTTCTATTATAGCATAGATGATGTTTGATGATCAAATGAAGTATTATGAAGAAATTATCAATAACGTGTGCTTCCTACTGTTGCATAATTCATTTAAATGTCAGTGTGGCGTCGTGAAAGCACATATACATTTATTAAGCGTGTTTTACAAATGCTTCCCTGTTCTCTTTTCTTGAGATGCTTCATAGTGTAGTACATTTGATTTAAGAAACAGTTTTTGCTCAGGGTGAATATAAAATGTGACAGAGGAGCTCTGTCTCTATCATTTAAACAACTTTAATGATAACGATTAAGATTAAAATCACATTAAGTGAGTTAAAAAATCCAGTAGATGGCAGTGTCCTTATAGAAGTATTAGGTTGACAGTTACTGTACCTGCATTATATTGCTTTGACTTCTGAACTGTTAGCATATTTTGAGTGGATTGCTTGATCAGGTTAGTTTAAGTAAATTGTATATGAGCATACATACATATTTCATTCTCAAATCTACGAAATGTATCAAGTGCATACTTTAAAAAGATAAAACAAAAAAGATAAAGAAAGCATTATGTAGAGCCATGGCAACAAGATACAATGTATGAAATGACTATTAAAAACTCCATTATTGCTGCATGCTTTATTACAAATACTTTTATTAATTCTGGGTTAATTAATGCTTGTATCCCTTTATCTTGGCTCATGATGTAACCACAAGTATGTTTGCTCAGTTCACAACATTAGATTTGCAGTGACCAATAAGGCTGAGCCACTGGAGAAAATCTCTCTCAAATATTAATTATTGAACAGCATATCATTCTATGAATAAAAGCACCCGAGACCCATTTGAACACTAATTCAGTTAACCAAGAACTGTTTTTATGAATTTATTTTCATTAACGTAAGCGCAAGTGTAGGCCAGAATCACTAAAGTGCAAAATTATGTTGAATAATACTGTCACAATACTATTAAAATCACATCTCATGTACATTAAATGCCATAAAACAGATTTTACATATCAAAGGTTGACAAAGTCTTTTTAAATATTTAAAATGTCATCAGCTTTAGAAAACTCTCCGTTTAATGCAATTCATTTTGAGCTGTGTGTCCTTTTGTTTCAGACACAATAATTAGATGAGTGATGTCTGCTGGAGGATGAATGGGGTTGTTGTTTCGACATCAGGACTTTCCCTTAAGGCTGATTCTCAGCCTGCAATGACATTAGTTGAAGATGTTCTAGCTCACACTATACGACCTCACACGAGTCTAGCATGTGGTGTGACTCCAAATGATGACATCACCAGTAGGAGGAAAATGAATGCCCCTTTGAGACACTGATAGTGCAGGGTTTATGAGTGTGTAGGCTCTGTGTTGCAAGAATAGAAGCGGCCATTTAGGGCTCTTTGAGGGTCTTAAAGCTTACTTCATTCCACCCCCAAAATGCCAGCGTCTATGTTCATATACTTAGTGCATTAGAAATCACTGTCGGCAACTGCCAGTAGTGGAAATCAGACCTCTGTGGACAATGTTTGCTTTGTTTGGACATAAATAGACACATGAAAGGCCGTTCTGAACAAACTTAAACCTCATGACCAGAATCATATGTAACATGGCACATTCAATTTTGTGCATCAGTTTGGATTATGTAAAAAAAACAAAAAAAACAAAAAAAATCATAACATTCCCCATATGTAAATTATAATATTGTATCTTCTCTAATAAATCATAGGCCTATGGGTGAGCATTTTTGCCCCGCTGGACTTTTAGTGTCTCATAAAATTCAATATCTGATTACACAGAAAAGAAGAAAAAAAAAACTGTAAAATCAGGGCACAATGTATTCTATTAGGTAACACTTTATTTCAATAGTCCACTTTAGACATTCTACTAACAGTAAGTAACATTGCAACTACATGTCAACTACATGTCAACTAGCAGTCATTAGAGTATTAGTAGACTGTCTGCTTAATATCTTCTAACACTTTATGGGTCCACAACATTCATACAACATACTGAGTATGAGAAACTTTGCAAGTATATATCAACTTATTCTACTAACCCTAAACCTACCCTACTGAGAGTTAGTAGACATGTAGTTGCAAATTAATGAGAATTAGTTGACATGTAGTTACAAAGTTACTTATAGTTAGTAGAATGTCTAAAGTGGACTATCAAAACAAAGTGTAACCTTCTATTAATATGAAAAAAGTTTCCTTATTTATTTTGCACTTGATTGCATTTGTTTAGGGTTAACAGAAATGTCCATAAAATTACTAGATAACGTCCTGCCAGAAAATTATCAGTACATTTTCCATGTTTGTTTTTTTTTTGTTTTGTTTTTTTCATACACATCTCAAATTAATTGTATAGTTAAACAGCATTCCATTATGGAAATGACATTTTTTTTTTTTAAATAAAACATTTACTTAAAAACAAAAACTCTTTTTTTATGTATCCTTTTATGATTTTATGTAAAAAAAAAAATCCACACTTTTTGACAAAAGAAGCTTGATTGATGATGCATAATAAAAATATTTTCACTGTAGAACATAATAATCTAAACAAGCATTTTTTATTATAAACATTTATTATATATTTATTAATTATTTAATAGATATAACTGGATAACATAAATATGAACATAAATATTTTGCTTTTGAATGCTTCAGCCATACATTTTTTATTTGTATCTTTTATTTTATTTTCATCGCAGTACATATATGTAGGCCTAGTAATTATTATGTGTGATATATCAACATTTCCTTTTTAAGATTGAATTACACTATGGATCACTCTCCTATTGATAAGCAATACACAAACACACACACTGTGAGCTGTTAAAGGCAACAGATGGCTACTTTGTCTGATTGACTATAATCATTAATCATTCATCCCGCGGCACTCATGCATTATCTCGAGTCTCCACGTTTTCAGGGTGGCAACCGAGGCAACGCTCTCTCAATCTGCAATCTCATTGGTTGGCCACACGCTCGTCACTCCCCCATCCGTCGGAAGTGCGTTCTCCTCCTGCGTCTCCCTACAGTCTGAACCCGCCTGCGAGCTCGCGCTATCGGCCTCTTCCTCACGCCTTTGCTCGGCTTGTCAAGCAGAAGCACGGGCTCGGCGGATCGGAGATTTGTTCTCGGATTATGCTGCCATTCCAACCGACCGGAACGACTTGGGACTCAGCTGCTCTCCTGCTTTTTAAAAGCCAACCTCAGGAATGAGCACTTCTGTGCTTTATTCGCCAGGGCTGAGCGTATGTGGGTCAGCAGCGAGTCTAACAGCTTCAACAGCCTTCAGACAAAAGACGGCTGCGAAGTAATATTCACGAATAAAAAGGGTGAGTAGGCCAGTTTGCGGTGTCCTCTCTCTGGATTGCAATGCGCCATGCTTTGCGTATTCAAACACGCGTTATTTCGAGCCGCTTTTATGCGTGATTTAATGTAACGGAGCGCGAGTGATGTCACCGCCGCTTTTGCATGTTTCCCCTCTGCGAATGTTACAATGTAACATTCCAACATCCTCCAGTGTGTGTGTGTGTGTGTGTGTGTGTGTGTGTGTCTCTCTCTCTCTCTCTCTCTCTCTCTCTCTCTCTCTCTCTCTCTCTCTCTCTCCACGTTGCTCACTCACTCCATACCTGCTCTTAAAATACTCTTAAAAGAGATTAAAATCACCACAAAAATAGTACACGTTTGATACTGAGTGTTATGTATCCAATATGAGCGTTGTTACGGTATTTTGTTGTTACGCGCTGAAGGAAGGATAGACAGTAGGCTATACATTACTGTAGCATTTGCGATTATATTCTCGGCTGATGTCTTCGTACAAAAATACAAACAAACTAGCTACTTAATCCACTTCGTACTAGTCAGATGGTTCAGTATTCTTATTGTTCAGTTATTCTTATTGCCAATTGATATCACTTGGGTCCTAGTTATGGTTAAAACGTGTCTATTCCACCATCAAGATGTTGTTGAAAATTATGCGTGAGGGAAAGTGTAACTCATGTTATTGCAGTAATTTTAAATGGTCGCTGTGACAGATTAATTATTTTTTAAAGTATACAAATACTCCATGTATTCAACTCAGAAATGGGGTTGACATACGCGAGTTTGTACATGACTGTTTCTTAAAATTGTACTTTGCCCAGTTGTTTGGCACTCAGAATTAACTATCGTTTGTTGAATTAATTCAGTTAGTAAGGTTACGTTGCAGGATACACTCTTGCCCTAAGCCACTCCACATCTTTGTCTCTGAAAGTAATGGTCCACAAATAACTATTCTTTACTTTTTTCCTTCGTTTTTTTTCTCCTTTCGAAAGAAAACACACTTCCGCCCCTTAATGTTGTCCAAAAGCCAGGCCACTCATCTGGACCCCATGAGAATAGGCGTGTTGAACTGAGAGAAATTGCAGAGGATATTTTATGGGTTTAATATGAGGCTGCTTAACAGTGGTAGTCTAACTTTGTCCAGTTTTTCTCTTTAGGGTGAAGCACTTAGGTGTAGTTAGCTGCTTCTTCAGGAGGTTCTTACAGTGGATAAACTGAATATTTGTGTATTATAATCTATGCTTCGATAATGACTTTTTATTGCTTAAACTGTAATAGTTTACATTTGGATATTGTGCCTTTGAATGGCTTAAATGGGCAAGATTTGCTATTACATTTTCAGCATGCAATTTTTGATTTAGCACCCTGTACATGTCCTTTTTTTTTTCTCTCAGTTTGGAGCAAACATACAGTTAGACTGTATTTAGTTATGCAAGATATTTACAGTCACTGGTCCGTTTTATGTGTTAATACAGTTCTGCAGCAACATTTCTATTTTTTCTGTGATTATACTGTTTATTTGTGTTGTCATGTCTGTAGTTTCACACTTTTTCTCTCAATCTTGCTCGCACACCACTGCTTCCTAACTCTTGCCACACATTGCAATACATTCAAGTAATCCATGTATGATGTATTATTTCCAAGGTAATATTATATAGGATATATAAATAATCAATGCAAGCTTATGATGAGTCACTTCTTTAGAATGCTTTAGAGTCTCCTTTGATATCTGACCAGAGTAATGAGTACACACTACATACACAGGGTAGAGGTAGATGAGCTGCTGAGCTCATGACACTCATTCACAATGGCACTTCATCCACGCACTCATGACCCACACCGCCAAATTGAAGTGCCTTTATGCAGGAGAGCTACACGAGCAGTTTCATATCCCAAACTGCTGGTCTGATAATGACATGCGCTTGAGCTCTGGCCTTGTTACTTTTGGGGAACTCTCATGCTTTTCTGCATTTTCTCATCCGAGAGAGAGCTGGATCAGAGCAGTTTTTGAGAGAAGACAGACTGTCCCTATTTGACTGTCTAATTTGGAGTCTGAAGAAAAGGCTTCTGAAGAGAACTTCCACACGACATGCAAAGTCACAGAAGTCCGAGTTATTCAACTGCTCTCATTATGTCTCTTCTCTGCACTCGTTTATTAGCAGAAAGAAGGACAAGACATTTGTTTGCTGAGGATGCATTGACATGTAGTGTGTCTGTCGGGTGTTCTTAAAGAGATACTCCACCCCAAATTTTGGATGAAAAGATATTTTGGATGAAAACCAGGAGGTTTGTGACTCTCCCATTGACTGCCAAGTAAATAACACTGTCAAGGCACAGAAAAGTATAAAAAACATAGTCAAAATAGTTAATCTGCCATCAGTGGTGCAATCTGAATTTTATGAAGCGACGAGAATACTTTTTGTATGCAAAGAAAATAAAAAATAATGACATTTATTCAACAATTCGTCTCCTCTCTGTGTCAGCGTAGCGCCATTTTGGAGAGCATCCGATGGACGCAAAGTGCGTACGCTATTCTCTGTCATCAGTAACGTATGGATATGCTGTTTCAATTCAAATCAAAGTGTAAATAAACGTACAATACGTATCCATGCGTTACTGATGACAAAGAAGAGCGTACGCACTTTGCAAACGATGAAAAAAAATTCATTTTTTGATTGAACTATCCTTTCAACTAGTGTCTGTGAAGAAAGTAATTCTCAGAAATGTTCTTTAAAAAGTTTTCACCTTTGTTGTCCCGGGAACATTTTGGAGAGAATACCCGCTCTGTGCATTCATTCTTGGAAGCCAAAGCTGTTTGTTTTTGCGAAAGTGATTTGCATAGTCAAGGAAAAAATTATGCCAACTCCCATGGAAAAACAGCAAGGCTGATGCTTCTGATATTGCGGTACATTAGAGATGTATTTGGAGGCTGAAAGAGTTAGAAAAAGAAAAAAAAGAAAAAGCGTGTGAAAAATAAAAGATTCCATGTCGTATATTTGAAGTGTTATATTAATGTTACTCTGCAGGTGCAATGTTATTTTTTGGCTGACGATCAAATACAGTAAATGTGAAACTGTTGATTTAATGTGTGTTTGCCAAATATCAACTTCTCAGCTTCATCTCAGTGTGTCAGTGTTTCTTATATAACTCTCTGCATAACATCTCACTGCTCTTCACTGGCTTATTTACAGTCATTTACGATTTCAAAGAGGCTTAACATGTACCAAAGAGTTTAAATTTAGTGTCTTTATAATACAGTTTGTTAAAAAAAAAAAAAATGTTGAAACCCAATACATGATAGCTTTGATGAGCTGTTTTGTAGGCCATGTGACTTGTGCATTTGTCCTGTTGGTTTGGTCCCTCTTAATTTTGGGAAAGGTGGTATTTGAAGTTACTTCCTGTAGTAAAAGGAAGCAGCACTGCCCCTTGAATATGGAAACAACACATGTTGTTAAACTGTACTACAAATATGCACTGTAAATACACTTTCAACTAATAACCTATTACAGTTGTACAGAGCACAGTAAGTGAATTGTATTTAGGCTTTCAAGAGTTTTCTAAGAGCATTTTTAAGTCATGAAATGAATATATGGTTAATTCAACAAAGTAATTTGGCTTATGCAATGCAGAGTAGATAAGAATGTAGTCATAAATGTTGTGCATTACGTAACTGCAAATGTGATTGAACAGAATGTTCACACCATGTTAATTGCTATTTGCTACTCCTACAAACTACTGTCCTGGAACCTAATAAGGGAAGAATATTTAGTTTAGACCTAGGGCAGAATGCACCTTCATTCAAAGAGTTAACTGACATAGGCCTTTCCCAAATAGAGCCCCCAGCCCTTGAGAATTTGGGATTTCTATTGTACTTCTATTTGAGATTGTCACATTGATTAAAGTGATTGTTCCTTGTTTCATCTCAAATCTTTCTACATCTTTGTTTATGGATAAAATTCTTCAGTGTTTTGATTTTAAGTAATAGTGTCTAGGGCTGTGCAATTAATCGCTTACGATTGTCACACGCATCTCGTCAGTAAAGCCGGTTCAGTAATTGCCATTAAATCGCCGTCACCTGCTCTCAGATGGAGCGGCATTTACTACACAGAGCCATAGTTCACTGATAAGCTATGCAATATTGCGTTCAAAATCGCAGATGAATTGCATTCGATTTTGAAAGCCATTATTGTCTAGCTCGTCAGTGAACTACGGCTCTGTGTAGTAAATGCTGCTCCATCTGAGTGTCTAAAATATGTAATAAGTCATTTCATTGAATCAATTTGTATACATCTCTCATTTGTCATTAAGTTGTACTTATAAATGGGCCGCCTTCTCTTGTTCACCTTACCCACTATTGACCATTTAAAACCTCTTATCGATTGACCACTATTTGTGAGCTCCCTTCATAATCAGTAGATGACAAATGGGATGCCCTACATTGCCTTGGACTTCACGTGTGCATGAGCGAGCAAAGGCCACAAGACTGGAAATCCACATCAAGTGCACCATTTAAAAGCATACAATCATGATGCTCTGAGAGCAGGATGAAAAGACTAGGTTTTTCCTGCTTATATTTGTAGTTTTATATGTTTGCCCTAGAAAAGAAATGCATAGTCTATACACGGAGATAAATGTTTTGTTGCTTTATTCCATGCAACTTCGAGTGTTGGTATGATTTGGATCCAGCCTCTGCAGATGTTTTTGGAGTTGCTGGAAGACTTTTTGTAAGCTTATGAGATTGCCTGTTCAAATATTAAGTTCTCCTTTTAATTCATATGTATTATCCTGGCATTAGACTAGTCAAACATATATATTTTGCTTTGTGAAGATGATACGTTTGGTATATAATGGGGAGATCTGAGCGTGATCTGCCGGTGGCCTCAATTTAGCATAATTTGTGCAGTGCAACCACAGTGTTTTAAACAAGATCAGCACTTTTTCTTCCTGAAAAAGGGAACAGAAACCACCCCTCAGACAGACTTTGTTTTTTATGTCTGTCTGTGCTCCCCCTATCCATACTACTTTACCTCTCTATTGTGCATTTGAGCATGTATGTGTCTGCTGCCATTACAGTGAAAGTTCTTGGTCAGGTCCAGACTGGCTCAGTAATACAGTACATACCAGCAGATCAGCTGGGAGCAGATCCCTCAGTTCATTTATAGCCATGGCCTTGTGTCGATGCATGTCTGCCTGGCAACTCTGTGCTAACTGTTCCACCCCTGTACCCACCCAACATATACATGCTCTTTGTATCTAAAATGATGCATGCATTCTTTGTGCTCACAAACTAAACATGTTTCAGTGCTGCTTTATCTATGTCTAACATGCTTCACATTCCATTTTGTCAAACTACCATCTTAACATATCGCCCTACAGTTAACAAACATCTAACAAAGGGATCTCCAGCGCTGCTCCTGGAGAGCTACTGACCTGCGGACTTCAGTTCCAACACTGCTCCAATACACCTGTCTGTGATTATCAAGTAGCCATGAACACCTTGATTAGTTGTTTCATGTGTGTTTGATTGGGGTTGGAGCTGAAATCTGCAGGACAGTAGCTCTCCAGGAGCAGGGTTGGAGACCCGTGATCTAACCTCTCCCATCCAGTGTACACCAAGATAACATCACTAGTCTCTGATTTATAAACCGCAACAAGATTTTAATCGCTAATTCTTTGTTTCTCTGATAGGTCGTTGTCTCCATTCTATGGAGAAAGTGGGCAAGATGTGGGGTAACCTCAGGAGTCGATGCCAAGCCCTCTTCCACAACGATGGCTCAGAGTCCCATCTGTGTAGCCAGGATTTAGATTGTGTCCACTGTGTGGTGGACTTGGACAGGGGAGCACATGCAGAACCCTATGAAACTAGGTCTTCCACACCCTCACGGACCTTGTCACCACTCCCACTGGTTCCTGGAGGACGCAGAGGCCATAACTGTGTGGCAGATATTCCCCAGATAGTAGAAATCTCCATTGACAAAGAGAGTGAGGATGCACGGAGGGGTCCCCTTGTCCGTAGGGACTCCTACACGCGTCATGCTCCCTGGGGAGGTAAAAAGAAGCATTCTTGCTCAACTAAAACACAAAGTTCGCTTGAGGCTGACAGGCGAACGGGACGCTCAAGAGGAAGTGCAGCTAGGAGGGAACGTCGCTATGGAGTTAGCTCTATCCAAGAGATTAATGATTCTGTAGGAGCTGGCAGCAGTGGGCGCAGCCTTAGCACCCGTTCTCTACGACAGCGACTTCGGGACACTGTAGGCTTGTGCCTTCCTCTTCCCACACACCGCCGCTCTCAGTCAGCCAAAGGCCAGGTGTCCTCCAAACGTAAAATCCACCTTACTGAACTTATGCTCGAAACATGCCCTTTCCCACCTGGTTCAGATCTGGCCAACAAGTGGCACCTAATTAAGCAACATACGGCGCCAGTTAGCCCTCATTCCTCAACTGCTCTTTTGGATGCATTTGATTCGGCACATCCATCCCCTGAGGACGAGGAGGAGAGGCTGCGTGAACGACGTAGACTTAGCATTGAAGAAGGAGTGGATCCCCCTCCAAATGCACAGATCCATACGCTGGAAGCAACTTCACAGAACTCTTTACTCTATAAACTGGGACCAAAGATGGCTCCTGGTGTTGGGGAAGGACTTGGGGAGGGCAGAAGTCTGGGAACAGTCTCCTCTATTTCTGGGGGCTTATCGGGGATTGCAGCACAGGTTGCAGCGAGTATGGCAGTGCCATCCCACACTGTTGACTGTGACTCTGAGGAGGACTCAACTACTCTTTGCTTACAGACACGGAGGCCCAAGCAGAGGCATGCTTCTGGGGAAACCCACTGCTCCAGACAGCCGGGGCCTTGGAAGGTCCACACGCAGATTGACTATATTCATTGTTTGGTGCCTGACCTACAGGCCATAACTGCACTTCCTTGTTATTGGGGGGTGATGGACCGGTACCAAGCAGAAGCACTGCTGGACGGACGACCAGAGGGCACCTTCCTGTTACGTGATTCTGCACAGGAGGACTACTTATTTTCCGTTAGCTTTCGACGTTACAATCGATCACTGCATGCACGCATTGAACAATGGAATCACAACTTCAGCTTTGATGCACATGACCCCTGTGTCTTCCACTCTTCCACAGTAACAGGCCTGCTGGAGCACTATAAAGACCCTAGTGCCTGTATGTTCTTTGAGCCCCTGCTCACTGCTCCCTTACACCGGACATTCCCTTTCAGCCTTCAGCACCTGGCACGAGCTGCCATCTGCAGACACACCACCTACGATGGCATTGGTGCCCTGCCACTGCCTCCAACCATGCAGGATTTCCTGAAGGAGTATCACTACAAACAGAAAGTCCGTGTGCGCTGGCTAGAGAGAGAGCCACCACTCAAGGTCAAATGAGGTCTGGCTCTGCGCCCGTGAGAGGCAGGATTGTGGGCAAGAGCTTTGCCGCCAGAGGAGTATGTGGCTCATATTATCCATCATACAGCTGGCTTTAGATACACAGCAACAGAGGATGTTATGAACTTCCAGTAGTTTTTTTCCGGTTAATACTACACGTGGAAATCCATACATATGTTTCAGTGCAGTACATTCTGTCAAGCTAGCTTATCTGCTGAAGTGTCGAGCATGCTGGGAATGAGATGGTCTTATTCTCTCTGCTCTTTTTCCTTATATCCTCTGGATCTCCACTAGCCTGCCCGCATGCCCCCTGCATTCTATCTTCTAGAGTTTTACACTATTTTGAGCAGTAAAACTGAGTGTTGTCACATTAACTAGCCTCTTTTGTCAGGCAAATGGATTAACAGAAGCTTAGTCCAGTGATTAAAATATAATCAAATAATCTTGGAAGTCTTCATACCTGAATATCTGCTACTCTACAAATTTGATGTCAAATATCTAGTCAAGTACACTACTATATGCCTATTTGCTAAGTCACGGCTAATGTATCAGCAATACCTTCAAGATACTTTACAGTGACCTCCTACAAGTGTCAAGTTCCCCGAGGCAGCACTTGTTAAGCCTTGTGTACATGGACAGGATCACAGATATACACGCACCTCTCAGCACTAAGCATGCTTTATTTTTAAAATCGAGGCAGACAGAAGTGAAAGGCATGAATTAATTGCGGGGAGGAAGGGAGCACAGTGCACCATGTGCCATATGATAGAGAGGACAGATTATTTTAAACTAGGCCCTCATGTAGTGTCATATCCCAGCATAATCCTTGTTTTAAACAATCTATTTTACAATTTTCTATTTTTATCAGCGATAGTCTAAAATGACATATGGCACTTTAATTGTTGTTTGTGTACCGCACAATGACTTATAGATTCAAGTACATGCATATAAACAGATTGTATTGTTTGTCTGTGTGTTACTTTTTTTTTTTATGGACCTTATTCATAGGATGTCAAATTATCCCCCATATTCTCCGCATGAGTCACCCGAAGTTTGTTAGTGTCAAGTGTCTCTTACCTTGCCTGTGCGTATGGTTTGTACTCGAGGCTAATATGGTTATATATGCAACAGCCGAAAGTGGACCGAGAAAGTCCTCTGTAAAACTTGTATAGATACCTCTAAGATTGTTTTCACTTTAGATATTGTTGGAAACCAGACAGATGCCATCACTGCATATATATTTAATGTTTATTGGATTGATGTCCAGTTATGTTATAAAGTGTGATTGTTCCACTTGATAATGTTGCACTTTTATTCATTATGAAGCATGCAGCTATGCTTCTTTCATCATAATTGTGTGCACTAGGGATTGGGATTCCCTCGACACTGTAAAGATAATCTTTTGATGTGCTTGGTCTTACACAAAAAAAAAAACTACTAAAGTCAACAAAATCACGCTAATATGTTCAATATCAGATGTTCAGTGTTGCAGTGGTAGACTTTCAAGGTCCAAGCAAATTTCAGACCATGCTAAAACTGGTGCAGTTTGCAGTATTTGGGTGTTTGATGATCAGCGACCAAAGGTGTGCATCTCTAGGTTGTTATTGTGAATGAGAAATCTTCCACCATGCCTTTTGATTATTTATATTGAGCTCAATGACTTAATTATAGTGTCCGGTTTTCTGGCAGAGTAGCACCCATTTTGAAGCCATTTATTTGAACTGCAATTAAATCCGCAATTAAACTCTTTCAAAATACACCTCGGTTGTCACTGAAAGGAAGTCATTTTGTTAATTTTAGATTTTTTTTTACTCTATTTTTCCGCTTGAATGACCTGAATAAATACGCAAAACAACCATCTTAAAATTTCTTCCACCCTGCACACTGTATGCTCTGTATACAGTCTCACATTATGTCAACTGTGTAGTGGTACACGTCAGCTGATGTCATCTGCTTTCAAGACATCAGTTTTGAGACTAATATGCCTTTCATTGAATTTACAGACAAAATAGGAGCGCTTGGTCATAGCAGGCAGTTTCACAACCTCTCCCCGATCCATACATGCTGTAAAAAAACAGCCTGGTTTTAGTTGGTCTTCCAGGGTTTAGGCTGGGAGGCCAGACAGACCAATTAAAGACCAGCTTATTCTGGGTTTTTTTGTTTGTTTGTTTTGTTTTGTTTAAATAACACTTAAATTTGACAATTATTAATATGTAGTCCATTTTTTTTGTGTCGTCAATGTTTTTAAAAAAAGTACCATGGTTTTTAAGATTTGGTAACATGGTTATTCCATGGGATGTAGACATGTACCATCATAGTGCCATGTAACATGGTTCTTCTATGATATTACTGTAACCTGGTACCACCACAGTACGTTTCTGTAAAGAAATGCACGTAACGCTAACCCGAGGATATTTTTCCCCTATAGCAAAATGTCAACGATGCTGAAGGCATTCAGCAGAAATTTGCAAAGCTCTTTCCCATTTCAGGAATGAGTTCAGATGATTTAAGCCGCTGCATTTATGACAGAAAGCTTAATTTCCAAGGGTGTTGGTTCGAGGGCTGTTAAACGCTTAGTGATAGCCTGGTCCTCACCAAATCCTTTGGATTTTTTTTAAACACTGAGGCATGCTCATGCAGTCATTTGGGACTTTGTATGCCACTGCACAGTGAGCGAGTCTCTCCTGGCAGAGTTACACCCTGCCCTGCCTTACAGGCACTAATCACAGGCTAAATTTAATGTGCTAGCCTCTAAATTTACCACCTGCTAAAAGGACCACTCTGTTTCTTGATGGATGCTATGAAAATAGACAAGAGAGGGACTTTTTGCTCTAATTTTTCCTTTTCCTCCCCAGTCTGACCACATCCTCAGCATCACCCTCTTTCTTGGATATGTAGTGCTGAAAGCAGTGAGCGTGTTGTTTGTGTAGTCTGGATACTAGCTAAAGTTAGCATTAGCAAGAGGCTAACGCACACAGTGCTCCATTGAGGAACATTGAGTGCTGCGAGGAACGGGGCTGTGTTTGAAACCGCAGTCGTTATTTAGTTAATAGTTTAGAGAAAGTGTTACGAGGGAAGTAACACACCAAACTAATCCAACAGTGTTCTCCAGTAACTCAGGCCTGGTTTATTGCGTTTAAAATAGTGCAAACAAAATGGTAACGGTGGGACTACAGAAGTCAACAAAGATTACAGTGAGGAGTCTTGTTTTGAGACTTCTATGAGCTGCGTCTTGTGCTTATGGCCTGGGGATGCTTTGTCCTTGTTTTCATGGTTAACAACTTGATAATTTTGAAACTGCTTCTCTATACGGAGGAGTCTGATGTTCTTTCTGCCCTTTTTCCCCATGGGAAATTTCTTATGTCAGCCACTGTAGCACATACTGACCATATGACCATGTCAAGTACACCCTGCTTGCAAACTAGCCGGTGAAAAAACTGTTTGATACATGCACGCATACTTATGTACCCATAATTGTTAAATGTTGAGATTTATTATAGAGTGGACTTTATGCTACAGACTGTGGCAGGGCAGCAATTGATCTTGAACTTACTAATCCTTCTGTTTAGATCATAACTCTTTTTAGCTGTACTTTAGTGCCAACGTGTAAAGCTCTGGGGCCTCATTTATTAAACAAGCGTATAATAGTCCTTAATATGAACGCATGATAATTGCATGAAAATTTCGTTGCAACAAAATTTGAATATTGCAAAATTCTGCTTTATGTAAATATGGTCATTCATTTTCTCATTTAGTCAGTTGTTCAATTTTCATTTAAAAATCATGCTTTTCACTTGGTTTACGTACAAGAACGCTGCCGTGACGGTTTTAGCCTTCATAAATCCCAATTTGTTCCTACGCAGGATCAAATCCATGGACTTTAGGATTAAATCTAAACTTACATGGGTTTTATAAATGAGGCCTCTGATCTTTTCAACTTTGGTGCCAAAATATGTTGCGAAAGGAGTTGAATAGTTTTATGCAAGCAAAGTAGCATTTAACGAATTATTTTTACATAAACTGTATCTCTAATACACATTGAGTGTGATGTAACCATGGTTGCAATCTTATGTCACTTTAATGCTATACGTGCACGCTTGTAGCAGTATGTATGTGGGCGCTGTGGTGACAGGGCTTGACGATGATGGAGGCTAATGATTGTCATTCTGCCTCCTTGACCGCCTTATACATTCTGACCAATCACAACAGCCTTCTCAGCTGCCACAGACTAACCGATCTCTAATCCTACAGTATATCACCAAATATTGTTCTCTGTTACCTTCGATCTTCTTCTCATTTTATAATCTAATATCTGGATGAAAGATGTGTTTTTAGAAAAAAAAGATGTTGATGTTTTAGTTTTTGTTTTGTTTGTCCTCTGAATTTTTTCTTTGACTCTGTTTTACTCTTTGCATAACCTGTTCATTGTTACAGCCAATGCACTTGTAGATGTCACTCTTGGTGCTTTGTGAATGCTTCATTGTCTTAATATTATTAATAAAATATTGAGTGTATTCCATGCAGTAAATAGATATGATCACAAATTGGGTTTCTTTCATCATTATTTTGGTTTTATACTTCATTATTGTCCCAGGTTTACCATAAGGTCAACATTGACACTAATGTATGTTACTGACCTTTTTGTGCACAGTTCATCAGTGCATGTCATTGTGAAGAAATAAAATTATTCTAATCAGGATCTACGTCTAAAATGGTTCTCCATATTGATGACATTACCAGGCCTTCATTTCACTATCCAATCAATTCTGCTGAATGAAATCACATCCTACAATTTTTTTTTTTGGTGCTTCATTCACTTTTTGGAAGTAAAATTGTGCACAAAGGCGGTTTTGTATTGACGTTAGTAACAAAAATCTCATTCCATCCTGACAGAAATACACATGAGCTGGACTGAGTTTGGCCTGGAGGTCAGCGGTATTATTTGTCCTTTTGAAATGAAATATAAATAGCATCCAGGTTATCAGTTACACATTACCCACCCAAAGCTTGTGAATAATTGAACGTATCCTTTGGAGCACAGGATTGAGCAGAAGAGGATAGGCCATTAATGTTTACTTTATTGAAAATGGCATGATTCAAGACTCAAATACTGCCGGACCATCAATGAAAACTGATCTTTGAAAACAACACCTTCTCAATTTCTTCTCTTTATAGCACACTGCACGCACAGATCGAGTTCTATCCAGCGGACTCGGTTTATTCTCATTTTCTCTTTGGTGAACGCGATATGGTCAATGGGGGTGAATGAAAAGCCGTCCTAGTTACGAGTCTCTCATTCCCAACTCCAATCGTGCTTTCCATAGGCAGCATACCTCTCGCTCAAAACATGTGCGTGAGCTTTTCTCATGCCTCATATATCTGCACATCATCCATAAGCAAAGCAGAATGAGAGAGGGAGAAAAAGCCGCTGTCTCTTTTGCGCTGGACGACCTCCAAGTCTGTGGCGGCAAAGTGAACGCTGACCTCTCTCTCACCTCTCCCTGCCTAAATACACATGCACAGGCTCCCATCCATATTTCATACCAGAAATACATCCCCAGACAGTATTTTACACCCAGTGTGGAAGGCAGCCGTCAAGTCCAGGAGGAGAGGGCAGGGCCTAAATCAGCTTTGTGCGCGCCAACCTGGCCTCCAGAGCCAAGAAAAACAGCCATCACTATCATACTGTCATCTGGAGGAACGAGGCTCACTGTTCTGTTCGCCTACAGCGGATTAGCCACAAGCTCGTGAAAATATGATGACTCTGCCATGTACTGGCAAGATTAAACTGCTTGAAATGGGAGGTGTGCTTAAGTCATTTTGGCACAGTTTTAGTCCTCACTTAACATGTCATATGCACAACTGCCGCAGTCCCTCTGTCGACTCTGTGTGGAAAAACATGACCACGTGTATACAGTGTACAATTATTCATTAACACGCTCTCGTCATACATAAATAAGAAAAGTGGTCACACCAGCTGCGACGTGTCTCAACAGTATAGTCGGGGTGAATTATATGGGGTTTGTGTCCACTCTAATTAGAAAACCTCACCCCAAAGCAAGTGAAAACAAAGATTTGGGTCTTAAAAGTGTTATTTTTTACATGTAATAATACATCTCAGTAACACCAAAAAATTAGGTTAGAAAAAAATGAATGCGTTAAGCGTTAGCAGAACTTGCATTCATTTGCATGAAATTGAAATTCCACCTATTTTCTAAATGCACCTTAATAATCTTATAGATTTATATATGCTATTAAATTGATTTATTTTTTATTTTTTTATAACTTCCAGTAAAACTTCTCTAATGGTGTTGTATGCAGGACTTCTCCAATCATCCGCTTCATTCTTACAATTGTCTGCAAGCTTGCATTCAGATCTTTCTCCAACCAATCACATTGATTAACATTTTTTTTTTCTTTACCCTACTTTTTTTTTCAATAAGCGGTTTCCATCAGATATGTCACAATATGGAAGAAATTATCTTTCACTACCATTACATCAAAATAAGTAATGAACAAAACATAAATACTGACATTTTTCAAAATCAAGTCTCAAAATATTGAATATTTTTGCATCAGATTACAGAAGTAAAATGAGTCTTGCTTTAGTTTAGGGATAAATTCTCACTATTAACTATTAATTATGACTTTTTTCTCATTAATCTTTTTTCTTATTAATAGTTAGTAAGGTAGTAAAGTTTATAGGTATGGAGTAGAGTAAAGGGATCTAAAATATGATCATGCAGAATTATGAATGCATTAATGTAAGTTATTATAATATAACTTATATGCTTTATAAGTACTAATAAACAGCTAGTAATATGCATGCTAATAAGCAGCTAGTTAATAGTGAGAATTGGTCCCTAAACTAAAGCGTTACTGTAAAATGGCTTGTGAGCAGAATTTCACGTTGTCTTTAACCTTTAGTTGACTTTATTGCCTTTGGCAGAACCTTCCGCATCTGTTGCTTTTCAGTAATATTCAGTACCTGCTTCTTTTCCAATCCAGTATTTCATCTTTTTCCAATTTTTCAACCTTTTGTCATTTTGCACTCTTACCTGGCAAGTGAATGATATGATCTGCCATCGTTTGTTCCATTATCTCATTCTGCCATAACTCATACTGGATATGTCCTACCAAGGGTCTGTGTTTAATTTACCTCAAGCTGAATCACGCTAAAGTTTCCTCAAGCTGAATGTAATGTATAAAAAAAAAAAAAAACAGATCTTATCATCAAGATCAACATATGCTTTGGATCGTCAAAATGTCCTTCTCTAAACATAATTTTTAAAAATATTTTTCTCTCTCTCTCCCCTTTTCACCACTACAGTTGTGTCCACCTTCTCACTGTAGTGCATCATTGTTGTTTGGCTGGCCTTACTGTAAACCCAAGGACTGGGGGCTCTGGTCTCTCTCTCTTTCTCTTGCTTGCCTGCAAGGCTCAAACCAGCTCTGGAAAGTTTTCCTCAGTCTTAATCCTGGCATAGTTATTCCACTCTATGTACGTGTTTATGAAGTCTTGACAAAATCCTTCCTCTTCAGCCTCTCCCTCTCTCCTTCACTTCCCCTCTTTCTCCCTCTGGGGCTCCACTTGCAGAGATTTAATTTCAACTCTCCTGTCGAAAGAGAAAGATTCTAGTGCTTTGTAGGGACAGAAACTGGACTGTTTTGAAACTATTGTTTTTTTTGCAGACTGTATGTTTTGAAGTTTAAAGAATTATTGTGGGTTAAATATAAGTTAGACCCCATGCATGATCACATCCTCAATCAAAATATAATTTTTGTTTTGTTTTGTTTTAATACATAATAGACATGTGGGCATCGATACACTATTGTCATCCTGAAAGTTGACAAAATTCTCTGTTAGCATATACTGTATATGCATTCAAAATCTACAGTCTTTCTCTTCTGGGAAAGTGGACTAAACTACGAATGACTCATCTTGCACTTGTGGACGTGCCCAGACAATTTACCAATCAGATCTCTAGAATGAGAATGTCCCTCCCACTAATACCACTTTCCTTTGATTAACCATAGCAAATCCTTGTTAATTACTGTTATGTAATTCAATTCAGTTCAATTCAAGTTTATTCGTATAGCGCTTGTTACGATACAAATCATTGCAAAGCAGCTTTACAGGAAATTAGGTTTCTACAATATATTTATATATTGTAGAAACTTAATATATTTAACTTATGGCAAAATTTGGTAATTCTGTATGTTGGTAATTCAGTAATTCACAATTTTTTCACACAATTTTTTTCTGTTTCAATATGAAATACAGTGCAGAAAACTGTGTTGAATCAAACTCTGTTGATGCCAATTCATTTGGCTTACTGGAAGCTAGCTAATTAGGCAGTTACAACACGGGAAGTCCTTGAAAATTACGAACCAGAAAAAAACAACAACTATAAGGTAAAAGAAAATATGATTCTAGACATCACAAATGGCTTAGAGATATGTTACCACTTGATGTCCAATATAAATCCTGGATCCCGAAGCAAAGAGCTAGTTGATATGTAATTGCATTACTGTTCATGCATTTTTACATAAATGAGTCATAATTAAGCTCAAGATGCAAGTAGCCTAGAATTTTTTGGTTTTTGATCAATTGACTTCATGAGAAGCTGTGGTGTGCCATGTGACATAGCTGTGAAATATATTTTGAGGAAAGGTTTGAGAAGATTAGTAGGCTCTCTGCTGAACGTGTTCATGCAATACAGTTTTGCTGCCCTTGTGGCAAAAATATGTATGGAGATGGATTATCGTAAACCTTAAAATGGAAACGTGTGGTTTCTGAGATGAAGCTCATATGGCCACAGTTTAGACCACCGTTAACTATGTTTTGGAGATGACTTGGCCTTGACTTGGCAGGAGATGTTTTCACCCTCATTAGATTTCAGATTCCGATACTGAGAATCCACTGTGCCAAGTAATAGTGTTTAGAAAGAGAATTTTGATCAAATGTTACAGCTCTGGCCACAGCTGAAATGATGTGATTCATAAAACCCTTGGTAGGTCATTTTACTGCTTTCATTAACATGTGAAATCACACTGTAAATCACAAGGTTTTATGAAAATTTATGTTTGTTTAGCATTTCATTCCCCATTGGCTGCATGTCATAATATCTGAAATCATGTGGAACAGCTCCACGAGCCGCAATGGATTGGATGCAAGATTAAACCTCAAGGACTTCTGGACTGTCTCATTTTTTAAAAGGCACACTTGAGCAATGAGGGTAAGAACACTTTCACACTGGAGCTTTTTGTAACCAAGTCTGTTTGATGCCAGAGCTCGGTTTGTTTGATTGGTTTCAAAGCATTTTTCCAAACTCTGATATACACCAGTGAAACTAGACAGTCTTCTTGAAAAGATAGCATAGGGTTTGGTTCATGTAAATTCTGAAACGCAAGTATGAAAGCAATTGTCCTAAACTGAACCCATATAAATTTTATTTATTTATTTATTTTCGGGAATTAAGCCACATGACATTTTATAACCTAAACCAGCTAACAAACTAATTTCCTTGCCATAAAAAGGTTAAGTGGGACTTGACCTTTGGTGCGTTCAAGTTATGTGGGATAGAATTTATGAACTGAACATGAATGCCACCACCACAAAGTGGGAAACAAGTGGAAAACTAATGGTAAACTCTGGATTTTATTTTATTTTAATTTTTTTACAATAAAACAGGCTGTTGCATGTACAAAAGTATTGTACAATTACAATGGAATATAACTCCCTAATAACACCCGATGTTCATTGTTTATCGTGATTTTTAAATGTTTTAATGAAGTCTCTTATGCTCACCAAGGCTGTATTTATGTGCTCAAAAATACAGTAAAAACAGTAATAATGTGAAATAATATAAAAATTTGAAATAACTGTTATTATAATATATTTTAAAATTTAATCTATTCCTGTGATGTAAAGCTGAATTTTCAGCAGAATTACTCCAGTCTTGAGTGTCACATGAAATTATTGTTATATGCTGATTTGCTGCTTTAAAATAAAAATAATAAAAAACGTAATGTTTCCAAATTTTGACAAATAATGTACATTGAATACTTGCTCTGACTAATGTAATTTAAACACACTTGGGGCCTCAATTTAAAAAAGGTGCATATAATGAAATGTGAATGTAAAACAGTTTCCGAAATATCTCTATATGGTTCAGAAAAAGCATGGCACTCATCCTCAATAGACAAGGAAATCCAATCATATGCGAATTAGGCCCCTGATGTGTTAATTACGACTTCCCAACTCATAAATTCCAACTTCCCAGGAAGACTCGAATGTGCACATTCATCGCATCCACTGCTAACCGTTGCCATGATAGTTGTTGACCTGAAAGAGAAATCTTTCTACAGTAATTCCCGCTAGAGCACCCCTTGTGGCAACGCTGAGAATGCAAGGTACACGTGTGCTGCATTATGAATTGTGGTTTGACACATTTCTAAACACAACTATGCACAAAATCAAAATTAGCCAGAAGTGTTTTTGTTCACAAACTCTCCTTGGGTATGTTTCGACCTCAGTCTATCTCTCTATGCTGTCTTGATTGGCCTGTCAGTGAGATTGTAGCTCTAAAGAAGGAGGGAGCCTTCTGTGGTTTTCTCTCCCTCTGCTCTTTCCCAGAAAGATGAATCAGAGAGTGGTGACCGCTGAGTGGCCCAGGTTCCTTTCATCCTGCTCTTAAATCTCCCAGTGCGCTGAAGGGGGTCCAGGACTGCACCATCTCGGCTCCACCGGAGGGGATAAAGCTGTTTAGAGAGTCCTGGCCCTGGATTTAAACACTACAGATTAAATTAGACTCTTTGCTGTGATCATACCAGCAAATGAATTCATGAGCTTATGGAAATATTTTGTTTTCTTCTTCATGTCTGTTTAAAAAATTGCAATTACATTCATTAGTTTTGGAGCTGTGTTTTCAGCTTCTGACTTTATTTTTAATGCAGCATAAACTTAGAAATTTCATGCGAAAGAGTTGCTAGAGGACAAAAAAATTGTCCGGACTTGGGTGCTATTCTGGGGGGCCACAGTAAGAAATATCCAAATCGCTGTCTGTCATAACTCTAAGTTAAATAATTCAAAAAAGATTTAATGTGATGTACTGTCTTTTAAAACTAACTGGAAAAGCCTGACAGATCTGATAGGCATCGGTGGAAAAGTGTTGTTCCCTTCTTCCTCTGTGTTCTTCTCTAGAGTCATGGGTGGATATTTTCCTGGTAATGGTGATTAATACTTTTCACTCCGTATTACATCCAGATCTGCCTGCAAACACGGACTCCAGACACGAACAATAGTCTGAAGCACATATCTAGCTTTGCCTCACCCATCGACTACTGTTCTAAGCCTAAATGAACCGCCGGTCACAGCTCACATCATTTGGACAAGCACCATAACCGTGAGCACCTCTTTTAAAGTCCCAAGCTGCAAACGTCACACGACACCAGCCGCAGGAAATGACCAAACCCTGCATGCAGCTAAAAATAAGGCTCGTTGTTAGAGGAGAATAGGACCAGGAAGGCGGCAAAGTACAGCAAATATTATTCCTATTCAACCACTGCTCGACCACAGCAGTTTTGGGAGTGGAATGGAGGGAAAAAAAGCAGCAGAAAAAAAGAAAAGCAAGGGGGCTGATGGGATAGAGAAGGGTGAAAAGAAAGGCCTCACATAGAGTGCTGGAAATCTGACAAAACAAACTATGAGAAATAAGAAGGGGGAGTGAAAGGAAGAGGGCGGAAACGAGCGAAAGGAAGAAAAAAGCTTCCTCGCTCACACTGACACAGCTGAAGACGCTGTAAAACCTCAAAAACCTGGAGAGCAGCGGCACAAATAAAAGCGACTTTAGACTGGAGAGCCCAGAAGAGTGTCTGCTCGCCCCTGCTGGTTTGGGTTTCTCAGTGGCTTGGTCGCACTCGCTATTGTCAGAGAAGGAAAAAAAACTGCAGAGCTGTAATGTTGGCACGGGACCCACACCACAACCCCATCCCCCTCACCTCCCTTCCTCCCTGGCAAGCACGAGGCAGCCTGGCACGGTGCTGAGCCCAGCCAAGAATGGAGCTCTTCGTCGCCTCACGCAATGTGGTGCACTGAAATTTCCTGCAGTAAAAGCCTGATTGGGAAGACACCCATTAAAAACGTGTAAAGCGAGAGTGCCAGGCACGGCAGCGTGCGAGAGAGAGGAGGCGCGGGACGGGGGGCGCAATGAGAAGAAACCAAACAACAAAAGCGATTCCAATCGAAGTCGACTGCTTACCCTGCCGCTGTTCTTTCGCCTTTCCATTTCACATTATTTCCTCCCTGCTTTTTCTCAAACCCTGTTTTGATTTAAAATGTGGCAAAGCTCCCTCTCGCTCTATGTGTTTCCCAAACCGAGAGCTATTTCCTGATTCACTCCCTCTTTTATATAGCTATTCCACAGTCTTGCTTTCTTTTTTATTTTTCACTTCAGAATGACGTCATGGCCTCCATAGGTTCGTTGTGGCTTGGCATGAGTCTGCAAAGGGCAAAGTTCAGCAGGAATTTGGGAGAATGTGGCAGAGAGAGAGATGAAGGGAGAGAGTTGGAGAAAGAGAAGCTGCCAAGTCAGTTCTGGTTCATTGAGAATTGCATGCATGGTTGTTCTCTGCACCAGCGCCCACAGTCATGTCCTCAAACAGCTACCTAGTAACGGTTGCTACTCAAATCTATAATACATCAGAGCAAACACAGAATGACTTCATTTGGTAAGTATTCTGTTATTTCAAAATACTCCTGAATGTAGACATTGACAGCTAGAGGTTTAATATATTCAGTTATTAAATTTCAATATTCTTTACACACTGTTTAGCTGGACTGATATGATGATTGTACTGTAGTTGCAGAGATTTTTACTGAAGCTGATTTTTGCCTCAGAGAAGAACAATAAAGGTCATTGCAACTTTATTTCTTAGAATTAGGACTTTTTTTTTTTAGCTCACACAATGTGACAAACAATCAGTGTTGGGCACGTTACTTTAAAAAAGTAATTAGTTAAAATTACTAGTCACAAATAGTAACTGAGTTAGTAACTGAGTTACATCATTATAAAAGTAACTAATTACCAGGGAAAGTAACTATTGCGTTACTGAAATCAAAACAGGGACGATAATAGGTGAGCGCCAGCCAATGAGATTGTCGTTTGCGCATTAGTTCCGCCCACTACCAGAGAACCCGGCAGTTCTTAAAAGCTGAAAAATTCCAAAGGAACTCTGTTATTTTGACAGGAAAATACAAGAAAGAATACCGTTTACATGTAGCGCGTCAATTCTGCATGTTATGAAAGACTCTCTTGCTCTGTATCTTTCTTTGCGTGCGTGTATGTGAGAGAAAGCGACGGTGAGTTGTGCGCTTCACACTAGAGTTTATGGTACGTCAAATACAGCTACACTGCGCATCCATTCAGATGAACTGAAAAATTAAATTCTAATAATATAATATAATAACGCCACATTTTATTGTCAGTAAGGGTAGCGGTGTTGTAACGGGGGAAACAGTAATTCGTTTGATTACTCGTTACTGAAAAAAATAACGCCGTTTATTTATAACGCCGTTATTCCCATCACTGCTCACAATTGAAGTTTCATTTCTCAAAATTTGCAACTTTATGTCTCACAGTATGACTGTATCTTGAAATAGTGTCTTTATATCTCAAAATTGCAGCTTTATTTCCCATAATATGTGACTACATTTAACAGTGACTATATCTCACAATTGCGACTTTAATTCTCAAAATTGCAGCTTTGTTTCCCAAAATATGTGAGTTCCCATTTCACAAAGTGACTATATCTCCCAATTGCGACTTTTTCATACAACTAAGACAACTGACTGTATCTTGCAATTTTGACTTTGTGTCACAATTGCAGCTTTATTTCTTAAATTAAGACTTTGTATCCCATAATGTGACTATTTCTTAAAATTGCGACTTGATATCTCACAAAGACTGTGTATAACAATTGCAACATTATTTATTATTTTAAAATGTCTTCCCTTTTTTATTGTTATTTGTTTTTTTACTCTGAAGTGGAAACAGGTTTTCATAGGCTAGTTTTTAAAGTTTCATAGTGTCCAAATTCCTGTTACTACTTAAAAGTGTCTCAAAATGTCTTAGTCAGACCGGCCACAGTCAGTGACCTGATTAACATAGCACGTGAATCCAGACAGCGCAATCTAAAAATCGGCAGCTCAAATATATTTGGCTAGCTGTAGCAAGTACCAGCAGTTGAGGTGTAAACTTCTGTCTGGAAACGAGTCAGTAAGTTACCAGGCTGATTCAATGTTCTTAAGGAAGAATTAATGACTGTATTTGTCAGGTAAGTGACATTAACAATGTTCAGAGTTTGTTTGAGGCACTTAATAGCAAGTGAATTAGCTGTGCAATTATTTAAATGAGTCAGCTATTGACTGTAAACTATTTTGGATAAACCCCTAAATGGCATGTAAAAAGGAAACAAACTGCCTCTTCCTGTCTAAGAGGTTCTTGGCTGGAGTAATCTGCAATGTGGACTAGATTTTATGATGATATTTGAAAGTCTGGCTACACTAATCTACTGTCAAAAACCTGAAACAAAGGGCCCTGTTGTTCACATTAATAAAAAGGCTTATTATAAACATAATGATCTGGATTATGTAATCAGATTTTAAAAAATAAGTACTTGTAGTTACATTATATTACACTTTAAATGCACTATAGTTACTTTTTTATTGATTCCATGATTACATTAGTATTCACACAATAGCAGTACATTATTTATAACTTTCTGATTCTCCCTAATTCTTCATTTTCATCATTTAAATGTTCCTTTCTAACATAACCTATACCGGTTTTCCAGTCTTCCAGTTTTGTGGACATTCACACAAAGACCAGTCACTAGTCAGCTGGCTGTGATTACACAGAAAATCAAGAGGCCACACAGAATTTGACAACTTCTGTGTAAACATCATAAATTTACAAAAACCATTTCAGTTTTAATAAGTGTTTTCTCGACATTTCAACATTGCATCAACTACTGATGAACATGTTATTTTTTTATTTGAATGATTACTGAGAGAACTATTTTGCCATGTATTACTATGTCTTTGGAAGGTTTTTGTTACAATTATTTTTAAATGATGTAATTAAATATTAACATTTTGTTAAACTCAGAAACCCAAAGCAGTTTCTTCATGAACCCCAGGATACCTTGACATAATGTAATGTTAAATGCATTTCATGTTGTTAATAACAACAAAATGGAATATATTTTCTTTCTTTTTTGTATTTTTTTATATCAATATGGTACAAGATTAACTTGTTAATTTAAATCAATGTGAAAAACGATTTAGGTTAAAAGTAATCAGATAATTAGATTCCCTAAAATGTGCAATGTAATGGATTACGTTACTAACTACAATTTTTGTCATGTAACTTGGAATCAGTAATAGACGTAATCTACCCAGCACTGCACTGTAAAAAAAAAAAAAAAAAACTAAACAAAAAAAGTTGAGCCAACTTAAAATTTTAAGGCAACCAGCTTCAGCAGATTTTTGAGTTTTCTCAACTTGTCGTTTTAAGTTTATACAACAAAAATGTGAGAATCTCCCACAAAAATAAGTTGAACAAACTCAAAAATCTGCTGAAGCTGGTTGCCTTAAAATTTTAAGTTGGCTCATTTTAAGTTTATTTTTTTTTTATTTTTTTTTTTTACAGTGTGGTAATTTGATTGTACCAAAATGTACAAATGAGTTTTTACATATTCATCCAAATTTACCAAATCATAAATTACTTTGCCATTAATTTTAAAGAGACTGTGTTGCTTATTTATTTATTTGTTTGTTTGTTTGTATCATTGTCCATGTCAGGAAAGTTACCAGGTTTGTTATTTTTACATGATAGTAAATATAATTCAGTATAACTTTTCACAGATAAGGTTAATAAGATATTTTATGATGCTGATCATAAGTTTAATACATGTATATATTTGGGCATGTATTCCACTCTTTTGCTTTATACAAAGTATACTATAAATATATGTATATTATAAATGCAATATCTAATAATATATATTTTTTTATATAATAATTTTTATTATTAATATTTCAACTGAAGATTTTTTTCAGTACAGAAAATGTTATTTTGGGGGCCTGTTCAGTGTTTATTATATTTAAGAAGTAGGATTGTGTCTGTAATGTGTCTTTATCACCTTCAGTTGACGTGTTTAAGTATGATTGTAATGCTTCTTGCTTTAGTTGTGAGGGTGTGGTTGTGGTGGTTGGCATGATGGGAGATTTGCACAAAAATGAAGATGCTGTTCTAATTAATCCTGCAACCAATGAGTACCCACAATGACACATTCTCTGTCCCTCTCATACACTCTTACTCACCGCAGAGGGCTGTGCTGTGGCCGCTGTTTAAAATGGCTGACTGTCACGCCATACCCTGGTTCCTCTGGGCTGATTTCATTCTAATGTACCGAGGGCTTTTGAGGGTGGAAGAAATTATGGCCTACGTTCTTTAAATGAACTTTCTGTACTGGGAATGACACAATTGAAATAAACACAATTGCACACACGTTCAGAGAGCTTACGTGTCTGTGCATGAACAAATGTAAAACACACAACATGTGATTTTCTTGGCCTGTCTTTATCATGCTCTGTCTTCTTGCAAGCCATTTCCAACAGTGTTTGATATTGTGTATGTTTATGCATGTGAATATTTGTGTCTGTGGTCGTGTTTGTGTGTGCTTCAGGCTATGATCTGAGTCACAGCATGAAAAAATAAAATGTCCAAACAGGCAGTCCCCGATGGAGCGATGAAACCAACCTACAACGACCCACAGAGCAAGGACAAATGCTATGACAAGCAGAACTAGGGCTTGCACAACTACTCGTTTTTACAAGTTATGGTTGACTAATTGCCCAGAAAAAAAGGTTGATTGGTTGCCAATCCTGTCAAAATTGTAGGTGTCTGCAGAACCAGTTTTAATGCTTTTTTTTAATGAACATTATTAGATGTCTACACTGGGAGAAAATGAGAACAAACTGGGACCAAGTTTTCGAGCACAACTTAAATCGTGGTCCATGATTAGTTAATACAGACCCAACATGTTGAGCTGTGACAGAAACAGAAACATCACCAGCATAAAACACTAAATTTGTGAAACTTTGTTAGAAATAGAGTCAAGAAGGTTTATTTTCTGCAGAATATGAAGAAAAAAACGAAAGATACGGTACAAAGATAAAGGTAAACAGCTTTACTGTAAACCAGCAGAATTTAATAATCAAGCTTCATTCATCCACACATACAGGTGGCAGTATAAACACTAAGACCACTAGGATGAAGAAGATCTAGCAAAAGTGTGTGTGGTAGGCTAGCACAGGTGCTGCAGTGTATCCCACAATGTGAGGAAACTGTCAAAAAGAGAACAACAGATCATCTCAGTTTATACAGTAGACCTGGTAGCCATAATACTAGGCCTTTAGTGGATAAAACAAAGGAATAAAAACAATGTAGTAGTTGCGTCTGATAGTTTGTCTGCTGCCACAAATATTAGATCTGGGAAATCATGCAGACTTGATATTCTAAATGAAATATATCAAACAATAAATAGATTGCATAATAAAGATTACATAATGTATAATTTATTTGGGTCCTTGCATATGTAGGTGAGAAAGGAAATGAAGATATGGATTTATTACCCAAACAATATTTACTTTTAAAATCTGACATGTTCTCTAAAAAATCCTGTTGTCACTGGTGTGCAATGAATCTTGGGATAGCCTGGGCCATGAAGGATACATTTGTTGTATTCCTCGTTGCCTTGTAAACGAAGGATACATTTCGAGGCCGCAGTTTGAGGGAGCCTTTGAATTGGGACAGCATTTATCGTGCCACAGTGGTTTTTGAATGCAGCCTTCAAAGGATGCAGCCCCTGAATTGGGACACAGCTTATTATTGTTGCTCATGAGTTTTACAAAACCCTTGCCCTAAATATAAAACGTTGACATGTAACTCAACCATTTTGTGCTATGGGCACAAATTGCTTGTTTAAAAGAAATGGGCTGTCACTTTTTTAAGTGTTCGAATGTATGAATTTTGGTTGCTGAACAATAAAATAGCCGGAAAAAAATTCCTGTAGAGGTTTTGGGATGGGCTATTTTGATTTAGGCCATCTAGCAACCTAGTGTTGTGGTGGTGGCTTTTTACATGAGTTAAAAAAATATTTTCTCTCCCTTTTTCTGTTTTGGAAAGCTCCTGAAAATGAGCCGGAGCTGGCGTGGTGTGTGTGTGTGTGTGCGAATTGTTGGCAAGTTTGTCTGGCTGGGTAGATTTGCCGAGGTGTTGTCTGGATGCCTGTGAGCGACGGTGGTGTC
This sequence comes from Onychostoma macrolepis, assembly GCF_012432095.1. NCBI lineage: Eukaryota > Metazoa > Chordata > Actinopteri > Cypriniformes > Cyprinidae > Onychostoma > Onychostoma macrolepis. The sequence goes on along the minus strand of NC_081167.1, from coordinate 8,162,160 downwards.
CTGTTTCGCGCAGTCCCATCTGAGATCCCGTGGAAGCACCTGTGTCTCTTCTCTCTCTCCAGACAGCTACAGACATACTGAGAGGTCAAGACCGCTGGGACGGGTGAAAATATCCCACTATCCCACTCACTTACAGCTTTTCGTGCCCCAGACACAAGAGTTTGCACATCGCTAGCGAACCTCAGCAGACTATACATCTGCTTTCCCTCTCGCTCCTAGAGAAAAGTGTATACTATGTGGGAGGGGGAACGCAGACAGCTGGATAATTGCCTGTCTAGCTGCACTGGGAGCAGCTTTTATAGGCTAATAAAGTTCTCCTTTATAGATATAAACCTGTTTATTATCGCACAAGTCTCCATTGATAAAACTTTCTCTTTCACCTTGCACACGAGTCTGTGTTCTCATATACAAACAAATGGGAGAGTCACCAAAGAGATATATGTTGGCAAGACACAAATCTGTCCAGTACAGTTTAAAGATATCTGTCTGATGTTAGAGCACTGACGTCTTTCATGAAGACCATGTGTGCGAGACTGCACGAAAATGACATTTTCACAAACCACAAAAACAACTGTAATCAGTTAAGAACATTCAGTCTCCAGTGCACTAACAAGCCATTTTTTGTTTATTTTTTGCTGGCCAATACCAGTTTTCAAATTCCATTGTAGAAATACTCTATTCTCGCAGGCATGTTTGTCTCCCTTGAGTAGTTTATTCCCCAACTCAAAGGGTGTGATAATGCGGGGGGTTACCAAGATAAAATGAGTGATATTTAGGTGGTCATGTGATTTTAATATGGCAAACACCATGATGGCCTACTAAGGTGTGAAGTTTGGCTGATAGCATTACTTCATTTGACCCTGCTGGTAGGTGTTGTAACTACACCATCAATCAATCAATCAATAAAAATCTAAAAGAAAATGTAAAAACAGTTAGAATAAAATATAAGTAGAATAAAATTACATTTTAGACATCATTTTATAAGCAAAATATACATTTTTTGTAGGAAGTGATCAATTATTATAGTGAGTTTAATAGTATAGAGTATAATATTTTATATTATATATTTTATTTTATGTTACATTGCTTTCTTCAGGTATGATAGGAGTCCATTGTTGGTGGAATAAAACAATATTTTAGCAGAGGTGGAAAGTAACAAATTACATTTACTCGCGTTACTGTAATTGAGTAGCTTTTTTGTTTACTTCTACTTTTTAAAGTAATTTTTAAAATCTGTAATTTTACTTTTACTTAAGTATATTTTGTTTGAAGTATTGTACTTTGCTACATTTTAAAACACATTAATTACTGAGTAAAAAATAAAAAATAAATAAAAAATCGCTCCCTGGAAACTACTGCAGTAAATAAAGGGCAGGAGAACAAACTGGCGCTAAAATCAGAAGAAAGACTAGGACGGACAAGACAGGCGTTATGGTGCAAACCCAGCTGAAAACCAAACCCCGTCGTATTCTGCTGAAGTTGAACTCGAAGGAAATGAAGTGAACCCCTGGCCATGTTTATGCACTATTATGCAGTGTAAGCTGTTTGCCTAGGGAAACCAAACTAGCAGCTTATAAATATCGACATCAACCCTTTGCAAGCATGTAGAGGTAAGTATAAATACTTGCATCATTGCATTGGTGGTTAAAATGAAGCTTTGGCAGTTTAGCAAAAGGTTTTGCACAAATTAGCCAAAAAGACAGTGGTGCAAGGGTATGCGATATATCGTCTGCGATAATATCGTAATTGTTGTTCTAACGATGTGCGATTTGACATTATCAGTATTTAGCCAAAAACCAAACAAAACACTCCTACAGAGTGCCGTGAAGCCTAGTAGACTAGTGTGTGCACGCATTTAGAGTGTGTTCTTTCACTGCGTGATTCAGTGTGTTAAAATGCATTTAAAATGATCACGGAATTGAAGAAATAGGGGCAGAAAATGTATATTTAT